>NC_088373.1:9379441-9441941 GCF_034508935.2 Berghia stephanieae
TTTGTAGAGAGCTTGTTTTAGTTTTAAAAATCCATTTTTCTAATGGATAAGCCTGCCATTTTTTGGGAAAGAACTGAAAATGATCGGCAAGGAGAGCGTTAAGTGGAAAGCGAGTGGTAAGAGATCGCGTTCCGTTCACAATGGGAGATTTTCCGATGTCTTGACCAAATCCCTTAAGTAAAATTAATTTAGAACAGTTTTATATTCACATTGGTCTTGATTGGAAAAGAAACTGTCCATATTTTAAGTGTTTTAATTCAAGGTGTTAATTTCCTTTTACAAATATTGTTGTCTACTAACAATTGAAGGAATCTTGAAGTAGACGCGTTGTCGAGAGAAAATCGCTCGTCACAACCACCACCACCAATATAGCAACCACCACCACCACCAATATAGCAACCACCACCACCAATATAGCAACCACCACCACAACCACCACCACCAATATAGCAACCACCACCACAACCACCACCACCAATATAGCAACCACCACCACCACCAATATAGCAACCACCACCACAACCACCACCACCACCACCACCACCACCACCACCACCACCACCAATATAGCAACCACCACCACAACCACCACCACCACCACCACCACCACCACCACCACCACCACCACCACCACCAATATAGCAACCACCACCACGGCATCATTTTTTTCTTTTCTGCTGAAATTGGGGGATTCCTGTATGGAATCCATTGCATTCAAGTCAGGACTCATTGGAGGCAATTGGATTCAGTAGTCTGATGTCACGCCGCCCGGCAACGGCGGCCATCTTGGTTCTAAACAAAGAAAATCATTACTTTTTATTCTTCATGCTGGCTAGAAAATGTGATCAACTTTATGTTCCCCCCACCGCCCCCCCCCCCTCTGGATACGCTTTTATGCTCCGGAGAAATATTTCATACGGCGTCCGCCATTGTTCCGATAGTTTAGAGCCAGTGTTGCTAAGTTACCATGCGTCATTATGAAGGAAGTGACGTTACGACTATTGAATCCTATTCATCTTTAGGAATATACCGACTGTCATTTCTTCTTCGTATTGAAAATCATGTAACACTGATAGAAGGAATCAAACTTATTCCACACTTAATTCCGATCAATTATTTGTTTTTCAACAAGACGGGACAACTTCCACGCTATTAATTCTAGCAAGACGCTAGTCTGGAAACTTTTGATATCGTGATTTTAGAACGACTTTGGTCTAACCCGCATAACCAAGAAATAGAAAGGACCTTTAATTGAATTTGCGAGTAATTAAATCATTTCGCACACTATTGCCAGATAACCACAAGTCGTTACGGTCATCAAGGGGTGACGTAATCACGCACCTGATTAAATAACAGGTTGGCCGACTATCCGACGGTTGAGGGCAGCGTGAACAGAGGGTAATACTTCCCACATGGACAGTTTCATCCCCCTGACATCCACCAAAGACCGGAAAAGTCTCATTTTACCCCAGAACCATCGCAGATTGGAACAATAATTTACCACGGGAAGTTACATCTGCACCCACTTATTATTATTATTATTATTATTATTATTATTATTATTATTATTATTATTATTATTATTATATTATTATTATTATTATTATTATTATTATTATTATTATTATTATTATTATTATTATTATTATTATTATTATTATTATTATTATTATTATTATTATTATTATTATTATTATTATTATTATTATTATTATTATTATTATTATTATTATTATATTATTATTATTATTATTATTATTATTATTATTATTATTATTATTATTATTATTATTATTATTATTATATTATTACTATTATTATTATTATTATTATTTTAACATTATAACATTATCAATATTTGAATTAACTTTTTTTTTCTGGTCAAAATGAACCAAAAAAAAAGGTGTTTTGTGATTGAAGCTCAATGTTGGTTTCATCCACTGACTTGAATAATATTATAATAATATCATTCGCTTTAACCTTTGTGAACTTACTACTCAGTTTAATATGCATGCAAGGAAGAGCTCGTCGGCTTCAGCAGAGCCAAGTTCGCGTTTGGGCCTATGTCTTTTTTTTTTCTTTTCGTACATAATCTTGTTATTGCTAATAATATATTTCGTTTTTCGTTCGATTGAATTGCCTACTTTTTGTTTTATCTATGCGTAAGAGAGATTCATGGGATCGGTCGCGGAAGTGTTTTGACTAAGTTTTAACCCAATATGGCCGATTTCTAAACAACTTTTCTTTGATATTTATAATGCAAGTTGATCCATTTCAGTGAAATTTGGATTGTGATCATATAGAGATTTTACTCTTTGATAATATAGGATTTCATTTTATCTAAATATGACGACACAAAGGGATTTATCCCTTATACTGTTCACCTTTTTAACAGGTAAGAGTTAAAGAATTGAGTCTGAGAGTCAAGAGTAGTAAGAGAGTCAGAATCAAGGAAGTACTCATCTTGTCTCTTGACTCTCGACTCTTACTTACTATCAATGACCAGTCTTAGTCTTAGTCAGAATGAACTTTTAAAATTGGTAGCTTAGGTAAATCACTAAGAATATGTATGTTGTTGATAAAATTCAACCCAGAGTCCGAGTGAGGTAGAGTTTGAGTTAGGGAGTTTGTAACTCAGGACTCGGGTAAGGCAAGGCAGAGTTTGATAGTTTGATGAGTTCATTCCTAAACTTTAGGATTACGTTTGAGTTTGGTCAGTGTGTGTTAATTTTTTTTTTCAGAAAACCTATTTCTCTATACTTTTTGTGTGTCTCCTCTTGCAAATTCATCTTAATTCAGCAGTCATCAGATTATCAGAGAATTGTTAACTTAACTTACACTACACCATTGTCATTGTTGGCAATTGGCACTAACTAGACGTCTAGCTATGAGCTCATTCCTAAACTTTAGGATCATGTTTGAGTTTGGTCAGTGTGTGTACAAATTCTATCAGAAAACTTGTTTCTCTATACTTTTTGTGTGAGTCTCCTCTTGCAATTCATCTTAATTCAGCAGTCATCAGATTATCAGAGGATTGTTAACTTACACACTACACCATTGGCACTAGTGGTGAATTCCACAAGCCAGATTCGCCATCTACTTTCTTTTTCCAGAGTTTTTCGGTCAAAATTCAAAACCAATAAAGTGTTACAAATAGGGTATCATTTTAAAATTTAAAGGGAATTTAAAGGCCTCTCAGAATAAAATAATGTTAATGTTAAGGGCTAGAGACTTTTCCAGTGACTCAAATAACGCCAGAGTTAACTACTTTACTACCCTTGATTTTCAGTAGGGAAATCTCATCAAATTCAAATTCCAGTCTTAAGTCTCCAAACCATGAAATGCGTACAATAAATATTTATTGAGACATTAAGTCAATCACTGAACACAATGAGCACAAAACAGGAGCAAAATTTTATGGTTGTGGTTTATTCAGTCCTTTTTATTTACAAAAAAAACCCCGGAAGCCGCTGTTTTACGGTGAAAAGTCTGTACGTGAAGATAGTCTGACACACTATTTTCACCGCACGGTGATAATGGTGTAGAGTAAAGGCTATATTCTACAACACAATTGGTCGAATTGTGAATTCATATGAGTGATGAACCCACCAGTTACCGATCACTTGGAATCTTTCAGTCTAACTGATCACACCCATTTTGGTCTCTCTCTCGTAATGATGACGAGAATTATAATACTTCCCAGCTATTGTAGGAATCTTTTTGTATATTTTATTAAGTTAATGATGTGTTTATATCTTGAGTGCATTTCAGTGGATTATTGTGTATCGTGTTTTAAATAATTCGTTACATTGATTTAATTTTGTATAATCACTGTGTCTGGGGATGGAGAGTAAGTTGCCTCATTTAACACCCTGCCTTTTACGAGCATCACCGTTTCTTATCTTACTATTTTCATCGTACGGTAATAATGGTGTGGAAGGCTATATCCACCGTACAGTGATAATAATATAATAATAGTGTGGGAGACTATTTTCACCGTACGATAATATCTTGGTGGACGATTTCCACCGTATGGTGATAATGGTATTTTGGTAGCTAACAAACTTCACGGCGTATGTCTGTGTTGAACCCATGATCTCAAGATAGACATAGAGATGAAATCACTTTTTCTCGAGTTGTGAATAGCTCATACCATTAACATCTATTAGATAGATGTTAATAGCTCATACACATACTCTACAGTAGAGCCACGCTCTCCCCGGCCAGGCGGCGTTGTAGCAGTAAGAAAGGTCGTGGGTTCGAGACCCCATCGCCGCCACGAAATTGGAAAGCTTCATCGGTAACTGTAACTAATTCTATTCTGAATCCGTCATTCCGCTGGTATTATTATAGCTTTGGGAGGCCTTCCGAAATCTCCTCATGCTAAGGCAGGGAACCCAAATATTCGCTCAACTAATCCTAAGAAAAAATACAACCTAGTACCTTTAACTTCCCCTAATAGGAAAAACAAACGGCCTCTAGCTATCCCTAATAGAAAAAGAAAAAACCCTACTGTGAAAATAGTCAGTGGTATTGCCTTGGCCTTGTTGCTTTGTTGGCTCATTCCATGTGCAAGAACGAAGTGGCAATTCGGACTCGAGTCTGAATAGTCTCCTTTGGTTAAATCACTCCACCACTCTATCAATACTGTATTTCCATAAAATATATTTTTCTTACTGGTTTCCATTGCAGGTTGTCTTTTGATTTTAGCTCATTGGATGTCCAACATACTCCCTTCCCCCCACTCTCCCCATTAAAAAGGAAAGTTTTTATTCCTTATGACTATGATATAATAAAGTTCTGCCATTATTGAAACAAAATATTAATGTTTTTATTTTGTTTCTTTTGTTTCGATTCAGGGGCTTTAAGTGTTGTTAATGGATGGGACGTGAGCGCTGTTGCCGGTGATGCTATTGTTGGACAACAGACCACGTTTAAATGTGTCGTAACAGATGTTGCATTTAATAATCAGAACAACCCTAATAAGTTACCCGTTGCTTCAAGTATTGAAATCCTGTCCGGTAACGTCAAGTATGTCAGTTACAGTTTTCCGATTGCACTCTTGGCAGTATCACCTTCCACTGTCAACAGTCGGTACTCCTATGACATTGCAACAAGAACAATAACCATCCAGGGTGTTGAGTGTTCGGATGAGAAGACATTCTCTTGTGTTTTCACTGTTTTCGAAGATGGAAGTGGAAGAGTTTCAAAATCCAGCCAGGCTAAATTGGTGGTCAAAGGTAGGTTCATCGTGAATGGAGTGGATGTTAAAAGTATGCTATTAAAATATATATATTATACAATGTTATAACCTCAACTTTAGAAAACGGTAGCTCTGTTCTGTTTTGTTCCCATACGAAGCCTTTCCATTTTCACTCTTTCGTTAGTAACCTCAACTTTGTATTATTTGCTCCTTTGTCATTATTATTACAATCAATATGTTCCTTTTTATTAATCATGCGAATTTAATTTCTCACGAATGTTTTGTTCCATCAATAAAACAAGGGACGTAACTCTATCCTGTCTCAATCAACCCTTGCAGGAAAACTATACACAGCCTTCATTTATTGTGTTTCTATATATCGTCATTCATCTTAATTAATATCCTCCAGCCACTCAAATAACAACCAATTCTCAACAGTGGAGATGAAAATACACAACAGCAGAGTTGCCAACTGTATGTTAAGAAAGTATCTGAAAAAAAGTTGTGTATGAGACAATGCCAAACAAAGCAATTTTAATAAAACACAAGAAAAAGAAAAGATATCTCCCCCCCCCCCCAAAAAAAAAAACCAGCCTTTCTTGCTCTGTCTGGCAGCGTTTCATGTACACATTTTCAGATCTTTATCTTACATTTACGCCTGTTTCCTACTTTGTCGCTAAGAAAGTATATTTATGTATGCGATTTCTTGCCTGTGTACAATTTTATTTTTGCTTAGTCTTTAAATTGGATGATTTTTTAACATTATAATCTGTTCTCAATATTTAACAATTATTCTTCTTCTCTTACTTAATTTACTTTTAAGGAGCATTTTATACATTCTACTTTTTTTTTTCCTGCCTATATCGTAAGAGGTTGCTTTAATTAGCATTATTAGTGGCTTGTTTGGTCCCACATTATCATAGTTGCCAACTGTCCTAGTAAAATTGGGACTGCCCCAATTTGGCAATCTGGAGAACGTTTGAAAAAACTTCCAAAAAACATTAGCCCATTGGGGGGCAGCATGGCTCAACGGTACGGTCTTTGCTTTGTACCCGAAAGATACGATTCGATCACCTGCTGCTGCGCTGTGTGGCCATGAGCAAGTCACCTCGCCCTAGCTCAATATGCAGTGCTGTATTGCAGCTGACGGCTGGGTTATTCCAGTAGCAAGCAATTGCTATTGTCCGTTCCACGCTATAGAAACCGGGATAGGCTCTGGCTCCATGGGCAGAACGGCTCTGAAGGACTTTAACAATGAAGCTTTTGATATTCCTTACCAACCGAAGCATTAGATAATTTCCATATAATTTTCATTATGGTTTATATTTTTGAAGTTACTTCTTCTTTCCCCCCTAAAAATCTTGCCTGTTTTGAAGTTTTGACAAGCAATCTCACACTTGTTTTTGGTACACAAGGTTGACAGCTCTGTAACAGATCACAGGCATTGTACTTTGAAAACTTTTTGAAGCTGTTATGTTAATTTTTGTTCTCAGACTTGTGATCTTATTCAACACACTTTGGCAGAATATACACACTACTTCCACTCCTACTCCTCCTCCTCCTCCTCCTTCTCCTCCTCCTACTACTACTACTACTACTACTACTACTACTACTACTACTACTACTACTACTACTACTACTACTACTACTACTACTACTACTACTACTACTACTACTACTACTACTACTACTACTCTCCTCCTCCTCCTCCTCCTCCTCCTCCTCCTCCTACTACTACTACTACTACTACTACTACTACTACTAGTACTACTAGTACTACTACTACTACTACCACATCCACCACCACTACTTTTGGTTTTTCATCATTTTGAAATTAGGTAGATTTCATTATTATGTTATTCTTTAGTTAGTTTATTTATTTTTTTCTCTTTTTTTTTTTCGAACCATAACAATTTATTTTCTTGTCATCCTTTAATTATGTATTATTTGACTGAGTCCGCTTTTTTTTTTTTCAACTCATGCATACATGCCTATTAGTACGGAAGTGTAAGGACAATTACAGACTTACGGAAATAGAAGAAATATTATTGATACAAATGGTTGCAACGTTAAATTAAAAAATAATATATTTTTTTCATTATTTACCGCATGCTACAATAAAAAATCTCAATGCTAGGGAAAGACAATGGTGTGATAGCTTTTTGTAAGGAAAAGAACCCCAATATTTATCAGGCTGTCCTCTATATAACATGGTAAGTTTATTTTACATATATAAAAGGGTGTATCTATCATTATTTTTGTTTGCTTTATTATTACTGAAATTTGACCATTAATTACTGATGAATTTTGTATTTCTTACTGCATTTGAAATTTTCAAGTAGGCAGGTATGCTCATGAAGGAGAGTTAATTGTTCTTTTCAGTTCCACCAAAAGTTCCAAACCCAATGTCGGCCGTGCCTGCCAACTTAACCGAAAACAGCAGTGTCTCTGCCACTTGCAATGCTAACACAGGTCGGCCACAGCGAGGGAGAATTCAGTGGCGGATATACCGGAATAATGCGGAGCAGATTTTGGAAGCAAGTGGCAGCAACAAGGATGGGATCACTATCACCACATCAGAAAGTGAGTGAGCCGTGGTTGTTTTGTTTTGATTTTCTTTGTTTTGTTTTTTAAAATTTGCTTTTTATAAAGAAAAGAAATATATATTATTTATATATACTATATATATACATATACTATATACATATATACACACACACACATATACATATAGACTGTTTTTTTTGTTTGTCTTTGTTTTTTTTTTTTTTTTAATTTTATTTTTTATTTATTTATTTATTTTGGTGATGGAGGTTGAATTAAAGAAGGTATAGAAGTAGAAGAATAGGTTGGGAAGTATCTTTTTGGATATTGGGATCCTGATAGCTGAGTTGACAGAGTACTTGCATCAACACAGAGGGAACGAGATCGATCCTGGGCGAAGTGGAGATTTTTTTTCTTTTGACACCCCCCCCCCCCCCCCCCCTCCCCACTGTCCACCCAGCAGTAACTGAGTAGCAGGGTCTGTTAGATATGATGCAAAGTACTTTGCGATGATAGGCTAGAGTCAGATCAAAAGTTTGGAATGCAATTGCCATTGTCCGTTTCACGCTATGGATGAATGCCTAATGGCTCTGCTGGCTTTAAGCACTATCAGATCGTTAACTTTTTATACTATGAAATGTTGGTGTATTGGTGCCTGGCATTCGAACTGCGAATCATGGATCACAAATGATTTAAAATGGCATCACTGGTTTATCTCTCAGACAAATTGAGTCCTGTCAACTTTCACCTGTGCCATTTTCTGATTTCTTTGTCTCAGATTTCTGTTTTTACTGGGCCTTATTCCACTTTTGGCAAGTGTAGGGCGGGATAGTATACTATCATTTGATTAATTAAAAGAAAAGAAGGGAAGAGACAAAATATAAAATCATTTAATGGTGAAAATGCATAAAAATGATGATGAAATGTGGAATTTTGGGTTAATACAGATTTTAAAAATATTATGAACCCCCCCCCCCCCCCCCCCCCCCAACAAATACAGATATTTGTATATGGCAGATGCTCTTTATTTCATAAATTATCTATTTTCCTTTTTACACTGCTATTTGTAAAAATAAGGCTTTATATTTTTTATTAAAAAAAATTCTTACCTCTTTATTTTATTTTTCAGCAAGCCCTTCACCGACAGATGACAATTGTACTGTGAGAACTATTAGCACCCTAAGGATTAACAAAGTAGCTGTTTCAGACCAGAACCTGGTCCTTACCTGTTTTGTTCTCAATGACGATTTCCCTAAAAACCCATCCAATTGTGATTCAGCGGAAGTCAGTCTCTGTCAGCAGTCGGAGACGATACGAATCCATTGTAAGTTTGGCATCTATCTGTGATGGTATTATTGAATGAATGAATGAATTTATATGGTGCCTAGATCCACAAAGTGCTCAGAGGCGCTTTACAATGCAAATAAAACAACAATAAATTGATAATTTAAGCATAAAATCTATAATATTGGAATATCATTAATCAGTTTGTAATTTAATTACCACGCACTGTTATTATTGCTGGACGGTTGTGTATATATAGCATAGCAATGATGATCTTACGGAAATCCTTGGGCCTCGATTTGGGTCCCGAAGTGGCTCGAATTCGAGGCAAAGTATGGGGCAAAGTTATTTCGTGTGTATGCTATTTTAAAAAGTTATTACGACGCTGTTTATCAATGAATATGACTAAAAGTTGGCACACAATTAGTAAAGAGGTCATTTTAGATTTTGTCAAATGGCAAAAATCGTTTGGTTACTAGAAGACTGTTAAAAACACATGTTTGCCCTTTTGAGTGGAATATTTCTAAACCTACTAGGAGGGGAGAATTTGGCATTAATAAGGTTATATATGGACATTTCTTCTATTTATGTTTCAAATTTCATTGGAATATGATAAGTGCAAAACATTGCAAAAACATCAACCCAATTTGCGCTTCAATGAGTGAGAAGAGGTGACAGTCATTTTGCCCTCCATCACTTGACACGCAGCATGACGCCAGCAAGGCAAGGCTGTCATATGGCCAGACTTCTACCTGACTAAATTCGACTTCAAAATTGGCTAAATAGCTCACATTGCTTTCACTACTAAGACTGACCCCCCCTTAAAATATTAATTGAATTTGACAAACACAAACTATAGTACACTAGGAAAAATGTCACTGAGACAAAAATAAATGAATAAAATTTTAATGAAATTCTATATCTGGCAACTATACCGCATCCTCTCTCACTTTTTTTTTTGCACTTTTTTTCATTGTTACGCTGTAGGGGTGTTGGCCTTGTCGGCTATCACATTTTGTTTTAATAATCAGTTGATAATTCGACTTTTTAACAATCCTTATCCTCTTTGAAATAGGCTTGTCCAATTTCTCTTTTCCTCACAGTAAATTAACACACACACACACACACTCTCTCTCCATCTCTTGCAACAAACCAGAAAAAAGCAAATAAAGTGTCCCATATTTTCTGAGTTTTTTTCTTCTTTTGGTCATCCAAATAAATGACACCTTTGAATTTTGAAACTGCATAACTCTTTTATTTATTGATGAATATTCAAAATTCAAAAAGATTTTTACTTAGCGAAGATAGGGCTTTGATTTAAGCATAGTAGTTCCCACAATAATACTTTTTCATAGTCATTGCTATATTGCAGTCTCTGTCTGCTGTTTGTACAATACAGACCCACTTTAAATTAGGCATCTATCTGTGATAGTTACAATAGGATTGTCTTTGCAGTCTGTACGATACACTGCAAGTCTGATTTTTAGTATTGCATTTATGTTTTCATTATTTTTTGTTGTTGACTTAAAACAGGTTTTGTACCCGAAACATTCCATGTTTGGTATTTTATTCTTTTTTTTTTTTGAAGCTGTTATATTCATTTTTGTTTATTACTCTCCACTAAGATTTCCAATATATCTCAGTGCATGACATCATCAGTCGGAAGGTGTGCATTTTCTGAAAGAATATGCTCTCCAGAGCATTTTAATCTTTATTTGAAGTAAATCGGGTGTAATTTCATGAAGCTATGGTCAGATGTATGGGAAAGGTATCCAGCAACTTTTCTCAAATTTCATACTTTTACAACTTGACTAGCTGTAAAAAAATATTTATAAGTGAAATTAAGCTTTGATATTTCCCGAAGATGTACAAAAAGGGTTGGTTTAATCATTTATGACAAGAATTCATTTTTGATAAAAAAAAATTCACCTAACTAAACTTGGCAATATCTCAGTTCAAACCTTTTCACCATCCACCTGATTATGTCATTCACTGTAACATATTGAGCTTTGAGCTTTTTATGTAGTGCAATATCCACTAAACGTGTTCAAAGCGCTTTACAAGGGGTCCCTGGCCAACAGCAACATTTAACATTTAGGATGGGACGTGATATTACAATTTTTTTAAAGACAGAGACAACGCTGTTAATGACAAGGTTCTCATTTTACACCTGAATACGGTGGGAGAATGTGAGTAAAGAGCCTTCTCCAAGGACTCAACTATGCCCCGAGCGAGGCTCTCTAACCCAGGACCTTCCGATCCGAAAGCGAGTGTCATACCACTAGACCATATAGCCGCACAATGAAGTTGACGTCACTCATACATTTTTTTTTCTTCCCATCCTCCGTCCAGATTCAGTCAGAGACATGATTGGTAGTATCCAAAGTACCGGATTCAGATGAAATCCATTCACTGTAACATATACATTTTTTTTTCTTCCCATCCTCCGTCCAGATTCAGTCAGAGACATAAAAGTATCCAAAGTACCCGATTCAGATGAAATCCATTCACTGTAACATATACATTTTTTTTTCTTCCCATAATCCGTCCAGATTCAGTCAGAGACATAAAAGTATCCAAAGTACCCGATTCAGATGAAATCGTGGAAGGACGGAATGTGAGGCTGACCTGTCAGGCATCTGGCTTCCCCGACCCCAAGTACCAATGGTCAAAAATTGGGGACAACCGTACGCTCCTGGGTGATATGGATGGTTTGACCTCTCAGTTGATCCTGGCCAATGTCAACGAGGACAATGATTCTGGGAATTACAGGTATAAATAATTTTTAAAAAAGACATAAAAAAACATTAAGCTTGTATATAGCGCAATATCCCCTAAACATGCTCAAAGCGCTTTACAAAGGGTTCCTGGCCAACAGCAATGCGTAACATGTAGAACGAGTCATAGCGCCTGTTAGGCGATATTACAATTTTTTCCAACAGAGACATGGCTGTTAATGGCCTATGTACTCATTTTACACCTGAGTACGATGAGAGAATGCGAGCAAAGTACCTTTCCCAGGAACTCAACTATGCACCGAGCGAGGCTCGAAATCCAGTACCTTCCGATCTGAAAGCGAGTGTCATACCACTAGACCACATAGCTGCATAGGTATAACTAGTCCAGACTATATCACACTACTACTACTACCTTACCCTTCTGTGACAATCAAAAAAAAATTCTTTTAAAAACAAATTAAAAAATTAATGGATTTAAACATCTCTCAACTTGTCAAAGTGTATCTATGCTGCTAGAAGCTGTGGACTGTTTTTAACTAATGATAGAAGTTGTATATAGACAGAATGAAGTTGACGTCACTCAGGTCTTTGTTATTGTTTTTTGCCATCCGTGTTTATGAGTCCTTCTCTCTAAACAGTATTAAAGGGAGTATAAATGTTCAAGGTTACACATAGTTGGCCTGTTATATTTCTGGATGACAATGTAATGAGTTTCTTAGCCAAGCGCACAGCATCCGATCTTTGAAAATAGAACAAAATCTCAAATATGGAATTTTCAAGATGAAAACTCTTTTTCATCCAATAGCAATACATCACTTAAAATCCAGACAAACAAAAACATTAATACTTATGATAATAATAATAATAATAATAATAATAATAATAATAATAATAATAATAATAATAATAATAATAATAATAATAAAATAATAATAATAATAATAATAATAGTAATAATAATAATAATAATAATAATAATAATAATAATAATAATAATAATAATTATGATATAGCTCTAGAAGCATATTATATAGATATAAATCATAAAAAAAAAAAATTGAATAGAGTAAGTAGACAATCAAACACAGATTTTGAAAAACAAGAAGGGTGTAACATATCCAGCTTCAGACATTTGTCACATTCATCATGTGGCACTTCTCTTGTTCACTACTCAAGTATTTGTATAGCACAATATCCACTAAACGTGCTCAACGCTCTTTACAAAGGTCCCTACCCAAGAGGAACACTTAGAAACACGAGCTGTGTGATATCATTTTTTTTCTTTTCTCCTTCTATATTTATGGATCATGGTTTTATCTCTGCAAATGTATTAATGATTGATTCTATTTTATATTTTTCTCTACTTCTCCTCTATTTAGTTGCACAGCCTCCAACATTGTGGGAGCTACAACTCATTCACAAATGTCTATTGTCGCCATCAAAGTTGGTAAGTTTTTGTTTTTGTTATCCATTGTATATGCTATTTCACAAATTGTTGTTGCTTGGTTGTCGTAAAAATTTATGATGAAATGATGAAACAAGAATGCTCGTTCTTAGCCACAAATTGCCCATGCAGTATTTATGTGAATGAAGTGCTTATTCGTGGTAGTACTGTGAATAGTGATCCCCCCCCCCCCCCCCCCCCCACACACACACACAAACTTGTTGCAAGGATTATTTACCTCCATTGTTATCATTGTTATGTAAAAGTAGGCAGTGAGATGATGAACTGGATGGGGTTCCTGACCTCCCATAGTGGGCAGGGAGGCACTTTCTGTGTCTTCTATCCCCCTGTATCTGTTTTTCAATTTGTTTTCTGTCTTTGTCTTGGAGGGAGATTACTTGGGTTTTGGCTCTGTCCGGATACCCAGGTTGAGAGGGAAACAGTCAAATGTATAGTTTTGGGAGATTATATTTTTTTCCTTGTTCGTCATCTCTGTTATGTATAGTTATTGTTTTAAAAATTTTAACATTTGATTTGTAAACATTTGAGTGTTTTCCTCTTAGTGGGGACCTGTGCTTGTTTCTAGATGAGACTTTTAGGTGATCTCAAACTAAGTACTTTGATAGTGTGTACTTGGAATCTACACCAGTTCCCTATTTATACCATTCCGCTTTGTCTTACCTTTCCTTGGATGCTTTAATTGTAATTCTAGAACTTTTTATTATCCCATTTTCGTCCTATTTACTGGCGCTGATATGACCTTAATGTGTTGCAAGTGCGGTAAAACTCTTAAAAACAAAACAAAAATGAGATTACGAAAGGGTTACATTTTCAAATTGTACACTTGTTATCCAAATCTTACTCTTTTTGACAAGAAGTGTTGAGGTTGGTAAAACTGGGGGGCACATTTGGGGGCTGGTCTCAGTCACCCATTCCACGATACAAATCATCATCATAGCTTGTTGCTCCAACACTGAACCCACCCACTCCACAGAATCTGGTGAGTGGACTCTTAGGTCAGTGCGGCTGGGCCCATCCTGGTATTCTTTAAGGAAGTGCTACATCGTTAGAACTGACACAGCTTCTAACATCTGTTTTTTAAAAATAGTAGATCTCCTTAACCTGTATTTACAATTCCTCTCTGATTCCAGTAAAAACCCCACCAACTACGACTCCTGACCCAATAGAAACCACTGACCCAGTAGGACCGACAGGCAGCCCGGCGAAAAAGAGTGATTCAGGTGACGGTAAGGGTGATAGCATATTTACTGGCTTTCTTCCACCAATCATGGAGGTACCGATAGCTCAGTTGGTAGAGCACTTGCTTCACATACAAAGGAATTCCATTCTGGCTGATGTCAAGATTTTTTTCCAAACCCCCCCCAGCAGTGGTTGGATAGTAGTTGGATAGTAGATTTGGTAGACAGTACTTTGCGATGTATGGTCTTGTGGTATGACACTCCTTTTGGATCGGAAGGTCCTGGGTTCAAGCCTCGCTCGGCGCATAGTTGAACCTTGGAAAAGACTCTTTACTCATATTTTCTCATCGCACTTGGGTGTAAATGAGTATCTGGCCATCAACAGCGTTGTCTCTGTCGTAAAAAATTGTTATATCGCCTAACAGGTGTTATGTCTCGTTCTACATGTTACGTGTTGCTGTTGTTCAGCGACCCTTTGTAAAGCGCTTTGAGCTCATTTAGTGGATAATGCGCTATATAAAAGCTCATTAAAAATTATTTATTTTTAGATATACTAGCAATTGCATTGTCTGTTTCATGTTTTAGAAATCGGGATAAACTCTGACTCTATGGACCATGGCTCTGAAGGGTGACATTGATCGATTTTACTACTATTTCATTTGAGTTTTGTTTCTTTTTAATATTTTATTAGGAAAGTATAACATTAATCAGTTCCAGGGGAAAACAATTGCAATAAAATTGCATTTGAATTTTATCATATTTGAATGTTGTTTTTTTTTGGGGGGGGGGGGGGGGGGGGGGACTATTTAACATTTTTTATTTAGAAAATATAACATTAATCAATTCCAGATGAAAATATTTGCGATTATATCACGTTTGAATTTTGTCTGATTAGAATTTGTTTTTGTTCTTTTGAATAATTATGACATGTTTTTTCAGAAAGTATAACATTAATAGGTTCCAGAGCAAAGCCTTTGTAATAATTTTACGCTTGAAATTTGTCTTGTTTGAAATTTAGAAATTATTTTTTTGGGGGATTATTTATGGATATTTTGTTTAGAAATTAACATTTAATCGTATCCAGGGGAAAACGTTTGAATTAATTTTTTATGTTTGAATTTTGTTGTATTTTGTGTGTGAATTTCAGACAGTACAACAGTCATCATCATCGTAGTTGTAATTGTGGTTGCCGTCATCATTGCCATCATTGTAGGGGTTTGTATCTACAGAAAGAGAGGAACTAAAGAAGGTAGGTGGTAATCGTCTTTTCTGGTCTTGGACAAAATTGTAAGGCAACCACTAGGATTTGTTGGTATTTTTGTTTGTTTGGGAATCTGTTTCTTTTCTTTCTTTTTTTTTTTTTCTTAAAAAATTATTCTTTCTTTATTTCCTTATTTTCCTTTTTAAAGAAAATTTGTTTTCTTTTCTTTCTTTTTTTTTTTTCTTAAAAAATTATTCTTTCTTTATTTCCTTATTTTCCTTTTTAAAGAAAATTTGTTTTCTTTTCTTTTTATTTATTTTTATTTTTTTCTCTCTTTCTTTCATTTCTTCCTTTTTTTCTTTCTTGCTTTCTTTTTTTTTTTTTTTTTTTTTTTTTTTTTTTTTTTTACGATCCAATATATTCCGTCATTTCACCTGTATGCCTGCCTTTTTTTTCTTCTTTTTTTTTTTTTTTTGGGGCTGACTTTTTGCGTCAGATTTATTGTCTTGAGATGATTGACCGACTCTCCACCTCATATTTGTTTTCTAAACTTGAGCATTTAAATAGCGCAATATAATAATAATAATAATGGTATAGATTTATAGTGCGCCAAACATCCCTTCATCAGGAGGGCTCTGGGCGCATAACGTAGATTAACTTAATCATTAAGCCCTAACACAGTACACGAACAACGCTAATTATACACATAATCAAAAGAAAGCCTGTCGGAATAAGAATATCCACTAAATGTGCTCAAAGTGCTTGACAAGGAGGTCCAAGAGCAACAAATTAATATTTAAGACGTGGCATTGACACCTGTTGGGCAATATTACAATTTTTGTTTATGAGAGGAACAATGCTGATAATGGCCAGGTACTCATTTTAACCTGAATATACTGAGAGAATGTGAATAAAGAGTCAACTATGCTATTTGCTGCTCTAACCTTGGACCCTCTATTTCGAAGGCAAGTGTCTTACCACAAGACCACATAGCCGCACTAACTGACAATTCATGAACGTATGTGGAGATTAAAATTTATGCACAGTGGCAGAATGGGATGGAATAAGGTGAATAATCAGCCATACCAGCAAGTGCATATCCAAATATGAATAATCAGCCATACCAGTAAGTGCATATTCAAATATGAATAATCAGCCATACCAGCAAGTGCATATCCAAATATGAATAATCAGCCATACCAGCAAGTGCATATTCAAATATGAATAATCAGCCATACCAGTAAGTGCATATTCAAATATGAATAATCAGCCATACCAGCAAGTGCATATTCAAATATGAATAATCAGCCATACCAGCAAGTGCATATTCAAATATGAATAATCAGCCTTACCAGTAAGTGCATATCCAAATATGGCCAATTTAATTTATATTGCCATGGAGTTTCTCACAAGTCATTTTGTAGAGCAGAAAGACAGGATGCGATTTGACAGGCCTTTCTAAATAAATAAGATAAATAAATCTCACAACGTCATATCACAAGATACCTTGAGGAAGAACTTGAGGAACTTAGAAAGCATAAATCGTCATGAGGAGATTTGGTGTGGATGGATTTAATTTTCATCCTTGAAGAACTTGGAGAGACAAAAGAGCACGATGCGTCTTTCCCGACAGCTCAAAGTGAAAGGAGAACGAAGAATGACACAAGTCGAAGATGATGACGTACCATAACAACCAATGACACGCTTTGACAAGCCAGGGTCAGGCTGTAGCCGTCGTTAACATATAGCCTGACACTAGAACACACTAGGATTTATAGTTTGACGTCACTTTCTAGTCAGGCCATAGCCATCGTTAACATATAGCCTGACACTAGAACACACTAGGATTTATAATTTGACGTCGCTTTCTAGTCAGGCCGTAGCCATCGTTAACATATAGCCTGACACTAGAACACACTAGGATTTATAGTTTGACGTCGCTTTCTAGTCAGGCTGTAGCCGTCGTTAACATATAGCCTGACACTAGAACACACTAGGATTTATAGTTTGAAGTCACTTTCTAGTCAGGCCGTAGCCGTCGTTAACATATAGCCTGACAATTTGAATCACAATTTAATCGTAATAGCCTGACACTAGAACACACTAGGATTTATAGTTTGACGTCGCTTTCTAGGTTTTTGCACCGTGTGGTGAGTTGTTGTTAGTAGTGCTCAAGGAAACAAGTGATTCCATTGGTTGACCTATTGAATACAACTCACAATTTGTTTTCTGTTGTGGCCAAAGACTTGCCTTTGACGTCCATTTTCGATCAGTGTCAGGCTACAAGTTAACGATGGCTACAGTCAGGCCAATTGATTTTTTTTGCTTTTTATCCCCCTGGCCCTTGGATTTTCTCATCCAATGATAGTTTTTCTTCTGATAATGTTCTAGAAACCGTGATTACATATGGCTCAGAAAAAGAGAGATAGTGTGTGTGTGTGTTGGTGAGGAGTATCTCTGATAAAAAAAAACAAAACAAGGATCTATCGAAAAGTGCTTTCCAACAGATATAACAGAAGCGAGTGCTCTGCCTCCTCAGCTGCCCGGATCCCCATATTTATTTATAGGAGTTCTTCATTATGATCTTGATTTACGATTAAATTGTGATTCAAATTTCTTATTTTTAAAATGATTTTGTTTACAGATCCACCTCGACCCAAAGACATTCCATTTTACAAGTGAGTTTTTTTTCCTTTTCCCTCTTTATTTGATTAATGAAAAAATTGAAAAAAAAAAAAAAAAAAAAAAAAAGCATTTGTAATGCGTAACATCCATGCCGAATCTTATGAATTTTTCGTAATTTTACGAATTTTAAACAAATTTCATGGCCAAATACAAAATTTTATGGAAAATTACGAATTTTTAATTCTTAGTAATACTTAAATGATAATGAAAATAATAGTAATAATAATGATAGAAGAATAACAATTACTACTACTACTATTACTACTACTACTACTACTACTACTACTACTACTACTACTACTACTACTACTACTACTACTACTACTACTACTACTACTACTACTACTAATACTACTACTACTAATACTACTACTACAATATTGATGATAATAATAATAACAATAATAATAATATTGTGGTTGTTCATACACAATTTCAGGAATTACGATTTTCCTTGTCAAATTACTAAAAATTGACATTGTAATGACTAAATTTGAAGTTTTCAATTTGCAAGTCTGCATCCACTAAACGTACTCAAATTGCTTTACCAGGGTTTACTATCCGACAGTGACACTTGACATTTCGGTGAGACAAGACACATGTGACGGAATATATCTTTTTCTACAGATACAACGCTGCTATTGGATTCAGTAGTCTGATGTCATGCCGCCCGGCAACGGCGGCCATCTTGGTTCTAAACAAAGAAAATCATTACTTTATATTCTTCATGCTGGCTAGAACTTTTCATATGCCTTGTGATCAGAATGTGTAAAAGTCAAAACATGATCAAATTTATGTTTTTTTTCCCTCTGGATACGCTTTTATGCTCGCCGGAGAAAGATTTCATACGGGCATCCGCCATTATTCCGATAGTTTAGAGCCAGTGTTACTAAGTTACCATGCATCATTAGGAAGGAAGTGACGTTACGACTGTTGAAGAGTATTGCAAGATACTCATTTTTTTATACCTAAGAGTGGTGAAAGAATGTGGGCTAACAGCCTTTTCCAAGGACTCGACTATGCACCGTTTTAGTTGAAAAAGTTGCAGAGCTTTGTTAGCAATCCAAAATGATTTCTGGTCATTCAACAACCCTTGCGCAATATCCACTAAACGTGCTTAAAGCACTTTACAAAGGGTCCCTGACTAACAGTAACATGTAGAAAGAGACATGATGCCTGTTAAGCGATATTACAAAATTTTTTTTCCGACAGACAACGCTGTTATATGCCATATACTCATTTTACACCTGAGTACGGTGAGAGAATGTGAGTAAAAAGCCTTTTCCAAGGACTCAGGGCTCGATTCCTGGACCTTCCGATCCGAAAGCGAGTGTCATACTACCTGACCACATAACCGTACAATAAATGCTTAAAGAAGTGTGACAGAATTATTGTATTCTTGTTTTCTGTCCACAGTAACAAACAGTCGATGGGAGGTCCTCCAGATGTGTTGGGAGATGACAAGAAAAAACCTATTGGTGGCAGTCTCAATAATGTAAGTTGGTTGATGTCAAAACGTTGTCATGGCTTTTCAAAGAACATTGAACGTAATAATAATAATAATAATAATAATAATAATAATAATAATAATAATAATAATAATAATAATAATGATAATAATAATGATAATAATAATAATAATAATAATAATAATAATAATAATAATAATAATAATAATAATAATAATGATTATAATAATAATAACAATAGAAACAATCATGCTAATGATAATGATAATAGAAATAATAATAAAAATCAAAATAATAATGATGATAATATAATTATAATCCATTAAATTAAAACAAATAGGATTAGGGGTCAAGCTTGTTCTGCACAGCCTGGCAAATCTAAAAATTATAAAAATTATTATTTATAAAATCTGCTAGGGCAGAGTGATCGGTCGTCATTTGATGTTGGGAATTGCATTCTTGTTGCCCTGTATCCAGATTCATTTGTGTGCACCTACAGACTTTGTTACCTGACCCATTTTGATTGGTGACAACTCAAAAGATTCGTCTCGATCCATGTTAATTTTCACAATACAGTAGTATAATAATCAAAATAGATGAGTTTCTGTTTTGTATTCTAATTTACTTGTTTGGGGGTCCCGATAAACAGTTGGTAGAGCACTAGCTTCTCAAGCAAAGGGACTAAGATTGATCCAGGTGAAGTCGAGCTGTTTCTTTTTTGTTTTTTTTTCTGGACCCCCTCCCCCTTAGTCCCAGCAGTGATTGGGTAGCTGGATTTGTTAGATCTGATGGAGGGTACTTTGCGATAGACTAGCTTCATATCCAAATGGTAGCAAGCAGTTGCTACTGTCTGTTTCACGAAAGAGTGAAAATGGAAAGCTTCGTATGGGAACAACTGTTTTGTTCCCATACGAAGCTTTCCATTTTCACTCTTTCGTTAGTATTTTACGATCACCGGCTTCAGGCAGCCCTTACCGTTTTCTACTGTCTGTTTCACACCATAGGGTTTTTTTTTTTCCTTTGTTGCCATTTTATCTTTAATGTCTCTCAATGAAAGAAACAAATTAAAAAAAAAAAAAAAAATCCTTCAGAGACATTAGCCCTGTTTCTATAGCATGAAACGGTCAATAACAATTGCTTAGCACCTTTGGATAGAATGCCAGTCCATCACTTAGTACTTTCTGGCAGATCCAACAGACACTGCCACCATTCAGTGCTGGGTGGACAGGGGGGGGGGGGGGGGGGGGGGGGGGGGGGAAGAGAATCAGAAAAAAAATCATGACTACACCTGGATTCAAACTCTGCGAAGTGAGTGCTTTACCATCTGAGCTATTAGGACCTCCCCCCCTCCTCCATATCTGAAAAGATGCTACCTAACCCATGCTTCATCCTCTAAAGATAACATGAAGTCTATATTATTCTTATCTCTGTTGCAGTCTTTTGATGTGAAGACAGAGGATGGATTGGACTATGCAAATCTGACCTACGACAATCGACCGCGAAGTCGGAAGCCCATGGCATTTGGAGACACGTCGTCAGATTATTCTGATGTCCAGATGCCTCAAGTATAAATTGTAAGATTGGTCAAGAGTGGGAATAGTTGATGATTTGCAGTGATAACCAGACAAAATGATTTTTTGGATATTTTGAGTGCTGTTGATTGTAAACGTATGCATTGGATTGTTGGTGAAAAAGTGAGTGAGAGAGAGAGAGAGAGAGAGAGAGAGAGAGAGAGAGTAGTGTTAAATCGAGGAGGATTTTCTTATGCAGATCTTTATCAACACTAGCATTGCCAAAGTTATATTTGTCTGAAATTTAATGTTAATGGATGCTGGTGTGAAATTGTGAGTGAAAAGAGTTACAAACAAAAACATTTGTGAATTTTGTTTATGTTTTTGTTCTTTTTCCTTTTGAAATTTTGTTTTTTGTTTGTTTGTTGATTTTATCAAAATTTAAGTAAAGTGCTGACAATTCTAGAACCCTACATACCCAAGGAAATGACTGATCTATTGTTTGGTATTTTATTTGTCATGAAGAAAAACGTTTGATTTTAATTTGGGCTGCAGTCAGTCTTGTGTTGAATTGCATTGGAGGGATGGTTGTAGGTCTCTCAGCCATTCTATGAATTAAATGTTTTTAGTTTTTAATGAAGGCGATGATAATTGGCGACGGAAATTAATGTTACATTTGGTATTAAAGAAATTATTGTTAAAATGCGAATTTGTATGTATGCATGTAGCTATGTATGTATGTACGTATGTATGTGTGTATGTGCGTATTTATGGGATTGGTACAGTATGTATCCTGTCTGGACGTCCAATATTAATCCTGTCCAATAGTAACAACCGTCTCCTCATACATACATACATAGCAAATGTGATCAGTCGTCCCAAAACAGTGTCATGTCAGAAATGATTGAGGTGAAAGAAATTGATCAGATTGAGAAAACTTGAGCGACTTGAGGTGAAAAAACAAAAACTCACTCTTTTCAATTTCTAATACACAAACATTGTTCCATAATCAGTATTTTGTTCTTTAATTGAAGCTGTTATACACATTTTGTTCATTACTACTATTTTATAATTTATGTTTTTTTTTTTACTCCGCATCTTTGGGTGGGGTTCCTGACCTCCCACAGTGGGCATTGAGGCACTAACTGTGTCTTCTATCCCCCTATAATTTGTTTTCCAACATGCTTTCTGTCTTTGTCTTGGGATGAGATTACTTGGTTTTGCCCTGACCCTGGCCAGATACCCTGACCCTGGGAGAGAAACAGTTAAATGTATAGTTAGAGTTTTGGGAGATGATATTTTTTGTCTTGTAAATTATCTCTCTGTTATGCACTGTTATATTATTTGCAAACAGTTGAGTGTATTCCTCTTAGTGGGGGCCTGTGCTTGTGTCTGGATGAGACTTTTAGGTGATCTCAAACTATGCACAGTGATAGTATTCCAAATCTACTTTTGTTTCCTTTTTGAACCAATTTCCCTTTGTCATACCTTTTCTTGGGTGCTTTCATTGTAATTCCAGAATTTTTTACTATCCCATTTTCTTCCTATTTACTGCCGCTAAAATGACCTTAAATTAAAGTAAAGTGTTGCAAGCACCGTGAAACCCTTAAAAAGAAAGAAAGAAACAAAAACAATCCACAGCTTCTAGCAGCTTTGTTCGGTATCACTTTCTTTTCCAATTTAAATTCAGGTTTTATTATCCAAGTTCAAATTTCAATGCCAAGCATGCATTGTGTTCACTTTGACATAATACTGTTTTGAGAAGACTAGATACATATAAAGTCCATGGATGTTGGTTTGAATTATATTATTAACAAAAATTTTAATACAAAAATTCTATGCGAATCATAATGAGTAATTCTGATGCTAACTGTAATTATGTAATGATTGTGTTATGATATTAGTGATCCAATATATATAATTATATATATATATAGCTACTGTTGGTTTGATATTACATATATATAATACCATGTCTTGTAATGTAGAACTGCGTAGCGGCACTGTAATTATAATAATTACATTTATGACTTCCAATACTTTCTGTTATGGGGTAATGTTTATTCAAAATAGTACAGATGAAAGGAAAAGGATGTTTTTTTGTTTGATAAGTCGTATTTATTTGCAATCTAAAATAGAGGGGGGGGGGGGGGGGGGGGGGAGAGCAAAATATACACTCCCTTAGACAAGTCTTATAAATTAAATTGAATTGTCCATCCATTTCACATATAATTATTATTTATTTCTTCGAGCTTCAAGCAGCAGCATTTGAATTAAAGGAGTAATTTGTAGATTTAATGAAGAATAAAATGACAAAAATGTTTAATTTATGTTGGGAGGAAAATAATTCTAATGATACTAATTAGATTTCTCATTTTGTAAAAATTTAAATTTAAATCTTGGTCAATGAAACTTGTTATGAGTACGGAAAACAGGTTTGAGTTGTATAATACGATGATGGTGAATCTCATTGCTTTGTAGTTGTGATAGTTGATCATTTGATATTGATGTCTTTTTGTAGTTGATAAACATGTCATGAACAGTTAATGAATATAACACTTTTGAAAAAGAACTTGATACCAAACAAAGAAGATTTCGGGTCCAATACCCTTCTTCAGCCAATTATTTAAAAAATCCCCAAAACATTAATACATCACTTTAAATCCAGACAGGCGGCAGGAAAGTTTTTAGCACGTCTTCTTGGTTGGTAAAATCTCCAAATCGTTTTGAGGACGAGTGAATTGAAGTAAGGTGCAAACTGGTTTGAATAAACACGAGAATTTCGTCTACTGTCCCAACTATTAATGATATTAAAAAAAAAGCAAAAACATCTTTGATTACATTTTCCTGTGCCGTGTCAGGAGTTAAAAAGGAATCAAATGAAAATGGAATTGTAAAGATTTATTAATGATGCCTTATCGTGGGTACAAGAGCTTTAAACTCGGGATGAATCTTTCCACCACTGTCTTCAATCAACGATGTATAACATTCATGTACGTCACCCCTGTATCAAGAAAGAGATAAAGTAATCTTTAATTTAGAGGAGACAAATCTACTTCCATTTCCTTTTTTTTTTTAGAATTTACTTTGCTTTCTTAAACAATTTTTCTCATGTTAGATAAGTGCATTCTATTGAGGAAAAAACAAACAAAAACATGTATATTTTATGACCTTAAAGTGTTTTATTTTCCCTTGAAAAAGGAGAATAGAGTGAAAAGAAAATCTAAACAAGAATGTTTAGTTTATTACAGTGGTGTCACCCCCCCCCCCCCCTTTTTTTTTTTTTCATTCGTCTCATCATTTAAGTTATTTCTTTTCTTTGAATTCATATATATATATACATGTTTTCTTTTTTGGTTTCACAATCATTTTGCGTTTCTGGTTTTCATGACTGTTACAAATCCTGCCATCATTTTCTCAATTGAATGAAATTGTCTTCTTACTTTCTTTTTTTAAAATTTTTTTTTATGGATGTTTACGACAGTGATGGTAATGTTTACATTAATCTTCATGAAAATTTATGGGCAGCATTAGATAGCGTGTGTTGGAACCACTCAACATGACTAAGAGGCCACAATTTTGATATGTAAGGGTTTCTATATACCTGGTTTACTCTATAGTTTTGAATTCAAATCTTATCTTAAATATATTATTTTTCTTGTCATCAGATAAATTTCTTTGATGCTATTATTATTATTGATAATAATGATTATTATGATAATGGACGAATTTAGCTCTTTTCAAACTATATTTTCCAGTGTTTTAAGTTCTATTTTTATGCGGCCAATTTGCTTAATTGATTTATTTAATTTTAGTAACAGGAATCAGGTCACTTGCTGAGTCTTCTATTCCCCCCTATATTTGTTTTATGAGTTTGCTTTCGGTCTTTGTCTTGGAATGGGATTACTTTGTTTTGGCCTGGCCCTGGCCTGAGTCCTTGGCTGGGAGGAAAACAGTCTATTGTATAGTTCTAGTTTTGGACATAATGTATTTTTTTTCTACACACTTTGGATAAATACCTTTTCTTTTTTTTCTTAAAATTTAAGTACTTATTTTCTTGTATGTTGTTTGTAGCCGGGAGGTTTATTAGGAGAAAAAAAAAAAATCGAAAGAAAACTGCCCTTTCCATTGTTAAGAAGTTGAGAAGGAAATTTGTAGCACCACTATTTGAAAACAGTTGCCCTTGAATTAAAAAACCCCCCAAAAATCACACTTTTTTTGTCGAAAGACGAATAGGATCGGGGTATATCTTATTATCTCGGTTAGAAACTCTCACTGCCATAAACCTTGACTGTTATCGCGTTATGCTGCTCCTTTAAATGAAAATATGAATTATTTGATGAAAATGTGTTTTTAAAAATAATATGCTCCATTCTGAGGTAAAATATGTAAACCTGAAGTCGCACAATTTTTGTTTGTTTGTTGTTGGTTAGTTCAGACGGCTGTACTTTGAAAAAACAAAACAAAACAAAAACTTATTTAAAATGTTGGCCAGATAACTCATTTTTCAAGTATCGATTGATTTACAATAACAATAATCTGACCTATTTTCTTCATTGTTCCTGTCGTGTGTGATGACCATTTTAATAAGGAATGAATAGAATAGTAGTGGTGTTGAGGAAAAGATCTTAAAGCGCCTCGAGCAATCACTGTAAAACCCCTTAAATCAAAAAGTGGCACTTTTGTATGATACAAGATATCAGTTTTCTGACCAAAATTTTAAATACAGTTTTTTTTTGTTTTTTTTTCAAAGTGCGGGAGTGCTGTAATCAAATAGGATTTTTTGTTTTGTTTTTGTTTTTGTCACGGAAAGACGTGGTTATGTTTTATTTTGCATGAACAATTATTTGAAATGGTGGTTAATTCTTATTGCATGCTTGAATCCTTTGATTTTAATTTATATTTGATTATAATAATTTGTTTCCCTGATCTTCAATTTTTAAGCTGTCATTTATTACAATAATATATAATGATCTATTATCATTATTATTATTATTATTATTATTATTATTACTATTATTATTATTATTCACACCAATTTATACCTTTTAAAAAAAAATTGGCATTGTGATTTTTTTCCCCTCCGCTCCCCCCCCCCCCCCCCCCCCCCCCCGGCAGTTGTAGAGGTTAGTGAATTTATTGATATTTATAGTTTGTGATGATAGCTCAGTTTTTTGTTTGTTTTTTTGAGTTGAACTGTGTCCTCCCATTGACCAGATTTGATATTCAAACACAGGTTGTGAAAATTGAAAAGGATGAAACTACGTTATCAATTAATGTTCATAAATAGATGTTATATCAGAAAGGTAATATAATTAACTAGTTTTGGTTAAGTTTTTTTTTTTTTTTTTTATTAATATTTTTTTCTTCGTTTTGTTTTCACTTTGTCATAATTTATATGTTTCTATACTAGCCAGGTGTCAAACTATTAACTATTCTTGTTTTTATATTGAAAAATGATATATTATGATATAAAAAATATGTCTCATAATTTTTTTTTAGCAGCTATCGATTTCCAATATTCCTCTTTTTTTTTTTTTTGTATGTGTCTACTAGTCAAACGATTTCATTTAAGCAAAAACAACATATTATATATTCAGCTGGTACATTTGATATGAGACATGTAACGGTTGCACAATGTAGTTTGTTGACAAGCACGTCTGGTACATTTGATATGAGACATGTAATGGTTGCACAATGTAGTTTGTTGACAAGCACGTCTGGTACATTTGATATGAGACATGTAACGGTTGCACAATGTTGTTTGTTGACAAGCACACCTGGTACATTTGATATGAGACATGTAATGGTTGCACAATGTAGTTTGTTGACAAGCACGTCTGGTACATTTGATATGAGACATGTAATGGTCACACAATGTTGTTTGTTGACAAGCACGTCTGACCAGATGAAAATGTGTAGGATGACCAACCCAAACACAACTTATTGAATTGGTCTTACCTAGGCAATTATGAGGTTATGATTAAAACATGTTTTTAATTTTTGAAATAAAAAATGTGACCAAAGACTTGAGCTTATATGACAGTGCAGCGCCATATTATATGTTGGGAGTAGTGGAAGGGATGATGTTATGGTGGTAATGGTGGTAGGACTGAATGATGATGGTTGTGTAGTATTGCTGGTTCGGATACTACTACTGCTACTACTACTACTACTACTACTACTACTACTACTACTACTACTACTACTACTACTACTACTACTACTACTACTACTACTACTACTACTGCTGCTACTACTACTACTACTTTGAAAATTAAGTATGAGCATAAACCATTGATTTCAGAAGAAAATAACTTAATTACCTATAACAGCTTAAAATAGAAAATACCAAACACCAATGTTTCAGGCTCAAAACCCTTTTTAAGCCAACAACAATAACGAAAAAGAACCAAAAAAAAAAAAAAGCCAATAAAGACATGTTAAAAACCCAACGAGAATGCAGAGAATTTCAATCACTTTCACTCTTAATTCATTGTACAAGCTTACCTTTTAAAATTGATTGCATGCGGAAAGTGTCACAAATGCAATTTGTACTTTTTTTCATTCAATTTTCTGTTACTGCTGAACATTAAAAAAATATATATAACGTTCAATCATCATTCCATCACACTGGGTACCATCGAAATGTATGATTTTAAAAATTTTTTATATTCCATCATCATGCCTGATATTGCTATTCTATAATAATTCATTCCCCTGCTTTGATTTCATACCGTTGTAAAAAAAAAAAAAAAAGCTAGTTTTTTCAAAGCGTTAATCCAAAAACATTCCTAAACATATTTGATACTGTACCTTATACACAAAATCATTAGTTTTGATTGTTATTCCACCACCATTCCCAAAAAAATCTTATGCCTTGTAAGACTGCTAGAGTACTCATGCCCAGAGGTTGTATTATCGACAGTCAGAAAAAAAGAAAAGAAAAATCAATTGAAATTTGGTGGCAGTGTGGCTTAGCAGTGCGGCCTTTTACTTTGTGAAGTTCCAGGTTTCTGAGTTTTTGCTACGAAGAGGGTTATTTTAAATATTTTAAATCGATTGATATATTTGAAGGACGAGTTTTCTGGCAGTAACTGTTTGATGAGTTATCTATATTCCTTCGTGGAATGCCTAGGCGACGATATCTTTTGATGTCGTTGCGGATGGGCATAATTTAAAAAAAAAAAATTAACTGGTTAAAACATCATTTTTAAAAAAGACATAGTTTGCATATAATTAGGCCCTACTCTTTTTTAATTTTCTTTTTTAAAAAACAATGATTATGTACGTAAGACGTAAGACAAGAAAGTTGTCAAAGAGACGTCGAGATAGGACGACTGGGAATCCTGCCAGTACTCTAGTAGCTTTGATTGTTGTTCTTTCTTCATTCATTCCGAAATCGTGAACGAGTTTATCATTATATTGTTGTAATGCAAACCATCGTTTTTGCCTTGTCCACTAACCATTTCTGTTTTTCTTTGATGATAATAATGACAACACACACACACAAATAGTCTTACTTTGTGAGAGTGTGTGTGTGTGTGTGTATGTGTGTGTATGTACAGGAACCAAGTTGAAATGTTACAATTTTAAAAAAAAGTTTGATTGGGACAGTGAATGAGAGGAATTTGCAGTTTTATGGTTATGTCTTATGTCGTGTGTTATGTTTATGCCAAATCAAATGTTTGCATGGCTGACTTTATGTCACTTTTAGATTGTATTGTAAACGATATTAATGAAGATAATGATGATGAAGGTGATGATGATGATGATGATTATGATGATTATAATAGAGACTAAAAACTAATTTTTGTAAAGCATTTTGAGATCGTTTAGTGGATATCGTGGTATCAAATGCTGAAGTTCCATAGTGTCTATCCCGATCCCCCAATACCCGTTTTCCAATTGTTTCCTGTCATTGTCTTGGAATGAGATTACTTAGTTTTGTCCGGACCCTGGCCGGAGTTCCTTGGCTGGGGGGGAAACCGTCGAATGTATAGTTATAGTTTTGGGAGATGATATTTTTTCCCTTGTAAATCATCTCTCTGTTATCCATTGTATTATGTTTCGTTTACATATTATATTATATGATTGGTAAACATTTGAGTGTATTCCTCTTAGTTGGGACCTGTGCTTGTGTGTGGATGAGACTTTTAGAGGATCTCAAACTAAGTACTTTGATGGTGTGCTCTTGGAATCTACATCTGTTCCCAATTTCAACCAATTCCCCTTTGTCTTACTTTTTCTTGGGTGCTTTAATTGTAATTCTAGAACTTTTTACTATCCCATTTTCTTCCTTTTTACTGGCGCTGATATGACCTTAGTGTGTTGCAAGCGCCGTAAAACCCTTAAAAACAAAAACAAACAAACAAATGCTCAAGTGTTTTTTTTTTGTTTGTTTGTTTTTTTGTTTGTTTTGGTTTGCTTTTAAAAAAAATAAATCCGATGGCTGTTTGATGTCCGTTATCATTATCATCACCACAATCGTCATCGTTATCATCATTATATTTACCATAATATTAGATAAACCTTGCCCTCCACACACCCCCATGCAATGCATTGAAGTAAAATAAAATAACAACACATAGCCTACTATAGCAAGAGGTGGTGGTGAGAATTCCCATCTGCTCCCCCCCCCCCCCCCCAATCTGTTATGAATCTGCCCTCATTTTCCCCCCAAATGTACATAATGTCTCCTTTCTATCTCACTCTATGTATGGTTGTGAATGAAGAGAAAAACCTCACGAAATGACACTTTTATCATTTAATTCTCTCTATCCCCCCCCCCCCCCCCCCCCCCCCAAAAAAAAAAAAAAAAAAAAGACAAAACAAACAAAAAACAAAACAAAAACAAACCCAAGCGAACAAACAAACCCCAACAAAAAACGCCCCAAAAAAAAAACATTTTATGAGTCCAATCTTCATACATGGCATAAAGGAATGTGTTGATAATTATTGTTAATATTATTATTATTATTATTATCATTATTATTATTATTATCAAAATAGAATCTTTGTTGTTACGGAGGACAACGGAACATAAAAACACTTGTGAAATCAAAATGGAGTCGTTTTCCCTGGCAACAAAGAGAACGATAAAGTATTGTTCAGAATGGTCCCTGTTGTCGTGGGAATGTCTTGTCTATTTCAACATGGTGTTGGAAATATAAAACACATTTATTAACAGAAGAACAAATATGTATTTAAAGATCTCTCTCTGTCTCTCTCTTTCTCTATGTTATTATCCATCTGTCTATCTATCTATCTATCTAACTATCTATCTATCTCTGTCCCCCCTCTCTCTCCTTTTCCCCCCTCCCTCACACTCTCGCTATCTCTCACTCTCTCTCCTTCTCTTTCCCTGTTCCATTGTCTCTCTCACTCTCTATCTCTCTCCCTCTCCCCCCCCTCTCTCTCTCTCTCTCTCTCTCTCTCTCTCTCTCTCTCTCTCTCTCTCTCTCTCTCTCTCTCTCTCTCTCTCTCTCTCTCTCCTTGAATTAAGAGAGAAACAAAATAAGGAGATAAATTTTAATATTCCTAAAAGCACAAAACGTATTTTTTAAAAATAAAATTATTGAATCAATTTATTACGAACTAAACAGATTCTATATTTATAATTTGCTTTGCGTCTTGAAGTTAACCAGTTAACTGTTCTACTCTTGAATAAAACAATTTAAAATTTGGCCAGAAAACTCGTCCTTCAAATATCGATCGATTGAAACGACCCTCATCTTGGCAAAAACTCTCAAACTTGGGATATCAAGGAAGACTTTGCGAAGTCCCAGGTTCGAGAGTTTTTGCCGAGATGAAGGTAATTTAAACTGATCAATATTTGAAGTAACAAGTTTTCTGGCCAAATTTTTAATTACATATTTTTCCAGAAACGGCAGTTAACTAGTTAAAGTTTTCTTCTTCTTCATCTTACTTTTTCATGTGCTTGTACAGATTGTTCACATTTTTTTAGAATCAATATATATTATATTTTATAAATGAATATTATATTATACATATATTATAATAATGATAAATGATGCATGCGTTATATTTTTTTAATATTCTTAATTAATTCATATTGTATTGACTACCACACACAGAATTTTTCATTTGTATGAATGTCATGTCAAATAAGTCGCTATGACAATACCTTTATAAAAAATATATACATTTTGGTCCGAATTCTCCCCCCCCCCTACACATATTGCAAACAACCCAACAAAACTTGCCAATAATGATTGCACGGGGTAGTGCTCTCTGTTGTGTAATAGTAGCGGTAAATGACAATATGAAATTGAATGTAAGCTCTTCAATTTAATTACGAAAACAGATAAAATGGACGTTTCGGGTTTCCCCTTTATCAACAATCAGGATTAGTGAAAAAACACTACAGATGAATATTGAGATAATGTGGTAGTGGCGTTGTTTATTCATCTTAACAACACCACTACCACATTATCTCATTCATCTGTAGTGTTTTTTTCATTCATCCTGTTTGTTGATAAATGGGAAACCTGAAACGTCCATTTTATCTGTTTTCGTAATTAAATTGGAAGAGCTTACATTCAATTTCATATTGTTATTTATTTCTTCGAGCTTCGAACAGCAACATTTACATTGTTCAATAGTAGCGGTAGCACGTCAGGCAAGTAATAAGGAGGTCTGAGGTTCTTCTTTCTTGTTTTGTCTGGCACTGTTTCGTACATAATCTTTGAAATTGAGTAGACCTGGGCCCGTTTTCATGAACGCGGACTAGCGCTTAGTCTCTGACTTAAGTCACGGATTTGACAAAAATGGGATTTTAATTTTATTTGAGCTGATCAAGCAAGTCCCAGACTAAAATCACGACCCCTTCGGACTAAGTTTGGCCAAGTTTTAGTCATTTGCTGAGGCTGCAAGCTTAGTCTGAGACGAGTTACTAGGATACATCATAGCGTCGACAAGATAGCAGCTATTTTTTTTTTAGATTGAGAGAGCTTCGATTTGGAAAGAAAATACCTCGGTTACGAATTACAGAGGCAAAAAGTGTCCTGTAACTATTGACACTGGCTTAAAAAACAAGATAAGTGCAGATCGTCGAAAATGCACATTTTTATGAGTAAGAGTAAGAACTAAAAAAATGAAGACAGTACTGCGGTCTTGAAATGACCTTAAAGTGTCGCAAGCAAGCATCAAGCAAGCACCACAAACCGCCTAAAATAAAAATAACAGTGGCAATGTTGTATGTAGATGGGTCTGCAAGATCTTTTTTTTTTCCTGACCGCCGACCGTTTTAATATTAAAAAAAAAAAACAAAAAAAACAAAAAGACCCCCCCCATCCCCCTTCTCCCCCCCCCCCCCCAAAAACAAAAACAAAACAAAACCCTAACAAAATCTAGAAAAGAGAGAAAGAAACAAAAGGAACAAAAAACAAAACCAGAGCAATATTTTACAACTTTGTATAATTATTATTATGACTTTTTTTTTAGAGTTTAATTTTTGTTATTATTTTATTTTTTTACTTTTTCGGTTATTTTTTGGTTTTTGTTTGTTTTGTTTTTTACTTGATCAATTGAAGAAAGCTGCTGATGCGTCATGGACGCCCACTGTAAATACAAAGATTATGTTGAGGGAATAGGTTTTGAAAGTGTCGAAAAAGTATGGACAGAGTATCCCATGCTAAGTCATTTAGGAAAACTAAGGGGTTAAAAAAAATCGTTTTTTAATCAGTTTTTCTTGGTTAGATAATGAAAATTTAAATAAGGTGATCTCAAACTAAGTACTTTGATAGTGTGCTCTTGGAATCTACATCTGTTTCCTATTTGAACCAATCCCCTTTGTCTTACCTTTTCTCGGGTGCTTCAATTGTAATTCTAGAACCTTTTACTATCCCATTTTTGTCCTTTTTACTGGCGCTGATATGACTGACCTTAATGTGTAACAAGCGCAGTAAAATATATTTAAAAAAACAAAAAACAAAAAACAAAACAAACAAACAAAAAAACAAACAAATCTGAAGACTCAAACTTTGTGCGGACGCAGATAGTGAAATATGAAATGACTTTACTACTACACCAAAATAAATGGAAGAAACGGAGAATTAAGTAACAAAATTGGTTTCATTTTTTTGGTGCATTTTTCTTGATCACAGTGATGATGATAATGATATTAATAATCTGATGATGATGACTGTTGCCGTTATTTCTGCTGATGCTTGTTGAAAGAATTGGGACTGGGTGGGATTCCTGACTTCCCATTAGTGGGCAGGGAGGTACTTGCTGTCTTCTATCCCCCTATATCTGTTTTCCAACTTGCTTTCTTTCTTTGTCTTGGAATGAGATTACTTGGTATTGACCTGGCCCTGGCCGGATGCCCTTGCTGGGAGGGAAACAGTCAAATGTATAGATAGTTTTGGGAGATGATATTTTCTTCCTTGTAAATCAACTCTCTGTTATGCACTGTATTATGCTTTGTTTACATATTATATATGTGTAAACATGTGTAATCCTCATAGTAGGGACATGTGCTTGTATCTGGATGAGACTTTTAGGTGATCTCAATCTAAGTACTTTAATAGTATGCTCTTGGAATCTACATCTGTTTCTTATACGAATCAATTCCCCTTTGTCTTACCTTTTCTTGGGTGCTTTAATTGTAATTATAGAACTTTGACTATCCCATTTACTGGCGCTGATATGACCTTAATGTGTTGCAAGCGCAGTAAAACCCTTAAAAACAAAACAAAGAATTGGGAGACTCGTTTAATAATAATTCGTATTGCAATTGGAGACCTTGGAGTAGAAAGAAAGGGGATGGAGAGAGAGAGAGAGAGAGAGAGAGAGAGAGAGAGAGAGAGAGAGAGAGAGAGAGAGAGAGAGAGAGAGAGAGAGAGAGAGAGAGGGGTGGAGGGGGGTGTGTGACATTTTAATTTTTATTTTGCCAAGATAAGGGTCATTTTACTCGATCGATATAATTTAAGAGTACGAGTTTTCTGGCCAGACTTTTAAATACGCGTTTTTTGTTTGTTTTGGAGTAGATACGTAAGCTTTGTATGAAATGAACATAGACTGCCAGAATGATAATGATAACCTTCCACCCCGCACCGCCCTCACCCATACACACACAAACACACACTTCCCCTAACTCCAAATTTGGTTGTTTGTTTTTGTTTGTTGATAGTTTAGTTTTTAAAAAAAGTATAATCAATTGGAAGTCTTCAGTTGCAATTTTCGTTTTATTTATAATATTTATATTATTGTTATTATTATTATTATTATTATTATTATTATTATTATTATTATTATTATTATTATTATTATTATTATTATTATTATTATTATTATTATTATTATTATTATTATTTATTATTATTATTATTATTATTATTATTATTATTATTATTATTATTATTATTATTATTATTATTATTATTATTATTATTATTATTATTATTATTATTATTATTATTATTATTGTTTATTATTATTATTATTATTATTATTATTATTATTATTATTATTATTATTATTATTATTATTATTATTATTATTATTATTATTATTATTATCATAAATTTATTTATTTAATTTTTATTATTGATTTTATAATGGATTTTACCACCTGCATGGTTTATACATCATTATTATTTTCATGTCATTAGTTTGTTCTTAAATTTTTTTCCCCATTTTATTCAATAATATTAGCCCCCTCTTTTTTAAAAGTGGAAATTTATTTATATTGAATATATTATTATAATAAAATAGGAGAAAAAAAGTAATGAAAAAAAAAATGGAATTTAAATGTAATGTGAATGAAATTTCACCACTGTAATTAATTATTTTTACCAAAATATAATTGTCATCAAAGCATGTTGAAGACTATTGATTCCTTTTTATGTAAATAAATTATTCTTTTTTAATAGACCAAATACGTCTTGTCTTTTTTTCCCCGTCAATATTTCCTCATGGGTGGATATTTTGACCTCCCTTGTTTGGCGGGGAGGTCACTTTGCTGTGTCTTCTTCCCACCTCCCCCTCTCTCTCTCTGGTCGAAGTCTTGTCTTCTGACCTCCAATGGTGGCTTTGGTTTTGTCCTGGCCCTGGCCGGATACACTGGCTGAGAGGGAAACAGTTAAATGTATAGTTAGTTTTGGGAGATGATATTTTTTTTTCCTTGTAGTTCATCTCTTTGTTATGCACTGTATTATGTTTTGTTAACATATTATTTATGATTTGTAAAGATTTGAGTGTATTCCTTTAGTGGGGACCTGTGCTTGTGTCTGTGTGAGACTTTTAGGTGATCTCAAACTAAGTACACTGACAGTGTGCTCTTGGAATCTACATCTGTTCCCTATTTGAACCATTTCCTCTATGTCTTACTTTTCCTCAAGTCCTTTTAATTGTATATCTAGAATGTTTTTACTATCCAATGTTCTTCCTTTTTACTGACGCTGATATGACCTAAATGTGTTGCAAGCACCGTAAAACCCTTAAAAATAAATAATGATAAATGACCTCCTTTGTGGGGGTCTTTTGACCTCCCGTGATGAGCAGGAGGTCGCTCACTGACACTGTGTCTTCTTTACTCCTATATACTTTTCCAAACATGCTATCTTTGTCTTAGAATTAGAATGAGATTACTTGGTTGTCCCTTCCCTTGGCAGAGTCCCTGGCTGTGAGGGAAACCGTCAAGTGTATAATTATAGTTTTGGGAGATGCTATGTTTTTCCATTGTAAATCATCTTTCTGTTATGTATTGTTAAATTTGTTGTTTTGAATGTATAATTTAAGCATTTGCATGTATTCCTCTGGTGGGATCCTGTACTTCTGTCTGGATAAGACATAAAGGTGATCTCAAACGAAGTAAACTGATAGTAGTGTGCTCTTGGAATCTACTTCTGTTCCTGGGTGGGGTTCCTGACCTCTCATAGTGGTAGGGCTGAGAATCTTCCGCCTAAGGGCGGATTTCCGCCTAATTGGTGATTTATCTCCGCCCATCATCATCACAATTCCGCGTTTTGAAAAGAATCACCATAACCAATACATCAAAATCCTTACCACCACCATTACTACAACCACCACCACCACATCATCATCCCTACAATCACCACTACAACAACCACCAAATCATCATTCCTGTCACCGCTTCAACTAAAACCACTCCCATAGCGGGCAGGGAGGTACACACTGTGTCTTCTATCCCCTTATATCTGTTTTCCAACATGCTTTCTGTCTTTGTCTTGGAATGAGATTACTTAGTTTTTTTCCTGGCCCTGGTCGGAGTCCTGGCTGGGAGGGAAACAGTCAAATGCATAGTTATTGTTTTGGGAGATGATATTTTTTTCCTTGTAAATCATCTCTCTATTATGTATTATTATATTTATTTTGAATGTATAATGTAAGCATTTGAGTGTGTTCCTTTGTTGGATTTTGTGCTTGTGTCCGGATGAGACTTATAGGTGATCTCAATTTAAGTACACTGATAGTGTGCTCTTGGAATCTACATCTGTTCCCATTTGAACCAATTCCCCTTTGTCTGCCTTATTCTTGGATGCTTTAGTTGTAATTCTAGAACTTTTTACTATCCCATTTTCTTCCTTTTTACTGGCGCTGATATGACCTGAATGTGTTGCAAGCGCCGTAAAACCCTTAAAAAAAAACAAAAAAAAACAAAACAAAACAACTAAAACCACCACCACATCATCGTGCCTACCATTACTACAACTACACCACCACCACATCATCATCCCCACCACCACCACTACTACTACAACCACCATCATATAATCATCTTTACCACCACTACTACTACAACCACCACCACATCATCACCCCTACCACCAAATCATACAGTAATAATAATCTTCCGCAGATTTTCGGGATTTTGAGATTTTCTTTGAAATGTTCCGCTGTTTTTGCAGTGTCAAACATTTTTCTATGAAAAGCACTCAAGTGGCTCCACAGTAGATCGATGAAAATATCATATCTTGTGTCAAATTTTGACACCTGTATTCATTGCATAAATTTTGGTGACTTTCGCATTTTTTAATGGAGTCAGCCTGGATGACACCATATGTCAAAAGTGACACAATGCCTGTGATTTCCTTGGATGAATAGATGATGGGTAGGGATTGGAAAAGAAAAATAGAAAATCAATTCATAACACACTCTCTCTCTCTCTCTCTCTCTCTCTCTCTCTCTCTCTCTCTCTCTCTCTCTCTCTCTCTCTCTTCTCTGTCTTATTTATTAACTGCATAACCACCAGGTTGCAGGTATTGTAGTGTGCTTTGTAAAGTAAAAAACAAATACTTTCTAGCCTTTGGGGCAAACATTTATAATTTATCAGCGATATAATTAATATTGTGGGCCTTTAAAATCATTTTCGGGAAAGGGCAATTCATTAAATATGTAGACAAGTATATTATATAATGTTTTTGTAACTAACATATTGTATATGTGATTTTTGCATTTCCGCTTGAGTTTGCCCGGTGGACTGATACATTTCTGGGTGGGGTTCTTGACCTCCCATAGTGGGCAGGGGGGGTACATACTGTGTCTTCTATCCCCGTATATCTGTTTTCCAACATGCTTTCTGTCTTTGTCTTGGAATGAAATTACTTGGTTTTGTCCTCGGCCTGGCCGGAGTCCTAGCTGGGAGGGAAACAGTCAATTGCATAGTTTTTGTTTTGGGAGATGATATTTTTTTCCTTGTAATTCATCTCACTGTTATGTATTATTATATTTGTTATTTTGAATGTATAATGTAAGCATTTGAGTGTATTCCTCTTTGTTGGATTTTGTGCTTTTGTCCGTATGAGACTTATAGGTGATCTCAAACTAAGTACATTGGTGGTATGCTCTTGGATCTACACCTGATCCCTATTTGTTCCCAGTTCCCCTTTTGTCTTACTTTTTCTTGGGTGCTTCAATTGTAATTCTAGAACTTTTTACTATCCCATTTTCTTCCTTTTTACTGGCGCTGATATAACCTAAATGTGTTGCAAGCGCCGTAAAACCTTAAAGACAACAAAAACAAACAACTTGGTTTTGTCCTGGCCCTGGCCGGATATCCTGGCTGAGAGGGAAACGTCATATGTATAGTTAGTTTTTGGAGATTATATTTTTTCCCTAGTAATTGATCTCTCTGTTGTGTATTGTTATTTTTTTTTTTTTTTTTTTAACATATGATTTGTAGACATGTGAATGTATTCCTCTTAGTGGGATCTTGTGCTGGTGTCTGGTTGAGACTTTTGGGTGATCTCAAACTTAAGTACTTTAAGTATTATTTCTTTCTTTCTTTATTATTTAGTTATCTGTTCTTTCTATCACCTTTATCTTCTACTTCCTTTTTATCTATTTATTATAATCTTTAAAAAAACTTACTATCCCCTTGTTTTTAGCTATATTTTTAGAAATCAATTTGTTCTATTTGTAACAAGTGAAATATCGACATGCATGCTTGCCAGCGCCTGGACTTTAAAAAAAAAGTCTGCAAGGTCTTTGAAGGAAAGCGAAAAAAACAGCAACTTCGAATTGTAGCAATATGCTACCTTTGTTATTAAATCTAAAGTTACTTAACCGTCTCCTCACCAATTACAGGAAAATCGTCACATTCGTTACGATGTAACCAACAACTTTCTCATCTGATCATTCTTGTTTCTCATAAACTTTGAAGAAAATTTGTTTGTTATAGCCATAAAATTGTATTGTAGCGCTCATTATGTATAGAATGTACTTGTTAATCTTCTGTTTGAGTAAGAGAAATCTATTTTTGTTATGGGTGGATGTGAAACTTTGGGGAAAATTATGAAACTGGCCGGGAAGGAGAGGCTTAACCAAGTTAACATAAAAAAAGCAACTAGTTATCCATCATAACAGCAAGAAGATCTAGGCAAGCATTCAGCATGTAAACTCGCCACAGGATGGAGCAAACCAATATGCTTTACAATAGTCACTATACAGTAATCAGTACTATGAGCCTAAACTATCCACACCACAGGTACATATGAACACTATCTAACCCATGCGGCTATGTGATCTAGTGGTGTGGCACTCGCTTTCAGATCGGAAGGCCATGGGTTCGAGCCTCGCTCGGCGCATAGTTGGGTCCTTGGAAAAGACTCCTTACTTATATTCTCTCACCGTACTCAGGTGTAAAATGAGTACCTGCCGTTTACAGCGTTGTTTCTGTCTGAAAAAAATTGTAACATCGCCTAACGAGGCGTCATGTCCGTCCTAAATGTTAAACGTTGCTGTTGGCCAGGGACCCCTTGTAAAGCGCTTTGAAAATATTTAGTGGATATTGCGCTATATAAAAGCTCAATTTAACCCTTGAAATATCATCAATGTTACAATGAGTGAAATTATGAGCCATTGTATTACATAGTATATCTAACGAAGGTAAACTAAGTGAATCACCTTTGCTTTATTGTAATACAGTGCAACCTCGATATAACGACATCGTCGGGACCGGGAAAACGTGTCGTTATAGAGGGATGTCTTTACAGAGAGGTTTCCTATGTGTGTATATCAGGAGGTGTTTTGGGTCTTGTGTAGTGAATGTATACTTTTTCATTTTCCCTCTGTAGTTTATCCGGGCTTGGGACCGGCAATGAATGGAGAGTGGACAAAGGATTATAAACAGTCCAGTGTTGACCTGTCACAGGCATTCATTGGGTGAAAGGCGAGCCTTCTGATTGGCTGCGGTGTTGTACAAATGTGACTATTGATTGGCTGAAAAAGAAGCGTTTTCATTGGCTACAATAAGAACTAGCTCTGGGCTTATTACGAGTAGACAACATACATAGAATGGAAGATACCACTTGTAATAGTTACGAACAATTTCATGGTAGACAAACACCTTCAATGTTTGTCGGACCAGAAATGTCGTTATACAGGGGTTTTGCTGAAATGTACGTCGCTATAGAGGGGTTTTTATTACTAATGATATATAGTAAAATAAAATGGGACCTGAGTACCATGTCGTTATACAGGGAATGTCGCTATAACGGATGTCGTTACATCGGGGTTGCACTGTATCTCTCTAAAACCAGATGACTTACACGAAGATAGACCCAGAGGAAATATGAGAGAGAGAGAGAGAGAGAGAGAGAGAGAGAGAGAGAGAGAGAGAGAGAGAGAGAGAGAGAGAGAGAGAGAGAGAGAGAGAGACTACTCTGTTAGAATAGTTAATGAATTAATCTTCTTTTAATTGGAAGGAAGTTTAGATGAATTCTTTACCTATTAAACAAATCTTTTTTAAAAAAATCAGAAAACAAAGAAAGAAAGAAAATTATAAAAGAAGAAAAGTGAAAAGGAAAGATAGAGAAAGGAAAAAAAACCCCAACCCAATCGAATAGCCAGAAAGAGATAATGAGAGACCCATCTGTCCCATCTCTCTCCCTTTCGAGAATCTACTAATCAAAGAACACCACTACTCTTGTGTCACTTTGACAATTGGCTCCAATCTGTCTAGGCTAACGTCATAAAAACAGGCGTGTCACCAAAAATTCAAGCAACTGAGCACATGTGTTAAAATATGACATAAGACACGATGGTGACATGCCCAGCAGTTATTAATTAAAAAAACCGGCAGATCTCTCTCAAAAATGTCTTTAAAAAAACCGGCATACCGGAATTTGCAGCCAACATGGCACCAATGGACATGTCATATTACCGCCCAATACAATGACAGCATCCATGTTACGTTAACTCGGTTGACACGCAATAACCTCCCTTAGCGGTCTCAAGCGCCAGCGAAAGTGAATTTAACATTTTTAACCTTCACACTACTGGGTTCATGGGCCATTTGCTTAACTCGGTGTGAAATTCGGTAAAAAAAAAAGTGACATGTTGAAAAATCGCCAATGGTCACTATGTTATGCATATTTTTTTTGTAACCATTTAAGCAGAAACCTTTGTAAAAGTGAAGTTTTGAGGATTTTTGCAAATTTCTTAGCAGCTAAATTCGAATTATACATTTTCTTAAAAGCAAAAAAAACAAAAAACCAAAAACCAAAAAACAAAACAAAACCAAACCAAACCAAACCAAACCAACAACAACAAAAAACAAAACACCCCCCCCCCCCCCCCAAAACAACAACAACAAAAAAACCCCAAAACAATCCAAAACAAAACATCAACAACAAAAAAAAACGCCTGGGGTAACATTTAGAATTACAGATGGATCAGGGCAAGGGCTCCACATACTCATGACCACACACATTCACATACACATAGACACACATCTACACACATGCACACACATTCACACACACACACATACACACACACACATACACACACACACACACACACACATATCCACCGTGTACTTCATCGTTTTACTATTATAACATTCTAGATATCATATTATGAGCGCAACTGTGATAATTGATGTTTTGTATCGAATACACAATACACATCGAATTGTCAGTTATGAATATTAAATCAGTTCATCTGATTGTTGGCTTCATTTAGCAATGACTATTCCGCACAAATCTTTGGGCCTCTTTTTCGCTCACGAAGTGCCCGAATTCGCGTCAAAATATGGGACGAAGCCGTTTCGTATATGCTATTTTAAAAAATTAATTACGACGCTGTTTATCGATGAATATGACTGAAAGTTGGCACACAGTTAGAAAAAAAGGTCATTTTAGATTATGTCAAGCGACAAAAGTCGTGCGATTACCAGAAGACCGTTAAAAATAGACTTTTACTCTTTGGAGTAAAATATTTCTAAAACTGCAGGGCGTGGAGGTTTTGTCGCTGACAAGGTAATACATGAACATTTCTTCTTTTTGGTTGTAAAATTTCATATGAATATGACGAGTACTTTTCCCCGTATTTTACAAAACACCATCCTAATTTGCTCTTCAAGTTTCAATCTTTTAATCCACTTATTACGCAAGATACAACCAAAGGTCGAAAAATAATGCCGAAAAAGCGTCCCATATTTTCGCGTTTTTTTCTTCTTTGCGGGTCATCCAAATATGTAAATGACACATTTGAAACTGCATAACTTGTTTATTTATGAATGAATTTTCAAAATTCAAAAACATTTTTACTCAGTGGAGATAGGGCTTTGATTTTAGACAAAAATGTTCCTCAAAAAGAGAAAAAAACATTTTTCATAGTCATTGCTACTTCATTAAAACTTCTTTGTCAGATGAAATACGTGGATAAAAGAGGTCGTAGTTTGTTCTCGAAAGCTGACCGATTTCAGTACGATCACATTATTTAGCCATATGTGATCATGTAAATGTTGCTGCTCGAAGCTCGAAGAAATAAATAACAATGTGAAATTTAATGTAAGCTTCAATTTAATTACAATAACAGATCAAATTAACGTTTCGGGTTTCCCCTTTATCAACAAAACAGGATGAATGAAACACCACAGATGAATGAGATAATGCGGTATTGGCGTAGTTCAGATGAATAAATCACATCATCTCATTCATCTGTGGTGTTTCATTCATCCTGTTTTGTTGATAAAGGGGAACCCCGAAACGTTCATTTGATCTGGGTTTTTTTGTAATTAAATTGAAGCTTACATTCAATTTCACATTATTATTCATATGTGATCAATACGATAACAATACAACACATTATCATTATGGTGTGTCTGTTCCGATTACGTGACATCAACATAAAACAACACAGTAAACAAGAGCACGTGCATCACTAGTGTATTTCACAGAAAATGTTGAAATAATGGCTGCAAACGGTATTTACCTAAACAGAGGTCTAGACGTCACCGTTATGCAGACCTGTCACTTCACGAAAAAGGAAATCAGTATGACATTGTAAAAAAAATCAGTATCTGGGGAAAAAAAAATCAGTATGAGACGTAAAATTATCCAATGTTGGGCTACTCACCTAATTCTGCAACAGTTGTGATGACATGATGCACTAGACATAGATCGTTTACATATGTTGGTCCTTGAGATGTGAAATAATCCTTTTCCGTTATCTGAATATCAAATAAAATATAACTGTTTGTTCCCTCTCTCTCTCTACCACCAAATAATATTGCGAGTAGTTCATTCCTTCACATGTCTCTTTCTCCCACCACCATAAAATAATATTGCGACAATAGTTCAATAGAAATACTAAAACAAATTCACTGATAAAGTTATAAAAAGATGTGTCTATTTACAATCAACTACATGAACACTCCACCATACCTCCCTGCTATAAACTTTGATTGTTTTAAAAGCTATTTCTTTTTGATCAGCTGATCAGAAGGACAGAATGAATAGCAATAATCTGCTCTCGACAACATTTTTGTTTTAACTTGCAGAATATCTGTCAGAAGATCCCGAGACATGCTGGCTCTCTGTTCTGTCTTATTTTTCCTGACAAGAGAAAAAATCCGTTCTGAATCTGCATTACTGTGAGGCAATGAAAACGGTAATGAAAACGGCGACCATAGTAGATAACGAACGAATAAAAACGAATGCACTGCTCTCCGCATTAAGATAAAATGCGTTTTTTATTTCAATGAGCTTTATATAGCGCAATATCCACTAAATATGCTCAAAGCGCTTTACAAGAGATCCCTGGTCAACAGCAACATTTAACATGTAGGACGAGAAATGACGCCTGTTAGGCGATATTACAATTTTTCGGACAAAGACAACGCTGTTAACGGCCAGGTACTCATTTTACACCTGAGTACGATGAGAGAATGTGGGTAAAGAGCCTTTTCCAAGGACTCAACTATGTGCCGAGCGCGAGGCTCGAACCCAGGACCTTCCGATCCGAAAGCGAGTGTCATACCACAAGACCACATAGCCGCACAAAAGATGCGTTAAGATGAACGACTGAAACTAAGAGGCCCCAAACACGTTACAATTGGATTCAATAGTCTGATGTCACGTCGCCCAGCAACGGCGGCCATCGTGGTTCGAAACAATGAAAATCAGAATTTTTTATTCTTCCATGCTGGCTAGAACTTTTCATATGTCTTATGATCAGAATGTTCCGATAGTTTAGAGCCAGTTACTAAGTTGCCATGCGTCATTACGAGGGAACTGACGTCATGACTGTTGAAGGCTATATGTACCGGTAAAGAGGCTCGTTTATGTCGGTGTAACCGTGGCCTTCGTAAAGTTATGGCCTGATACTGACCAAAAATGACATCAAAATGCCAGTCTTTTGCCACAAAAGAAAACAAATCGTGAGTTGTATTCAATAGCTCAACCAATGATATAACTTGTTTCCATGAGCTCTACTAACGACAACTCACTACGCGGTGCAAAAAAACAAAACAAATAATGACGTCAAACTGCCAGTCCTTTTGGATTTCAGCATCAGGCTACAACATAACGATGGCTTCGGTGTAACCCAGTCCATGCGTGTGTCGCACAGCATTTTTGCTCACACATGTGAGGTATTACTATTACACACCGACCGCCACCGGCCCAAGTAACTGCCTCTCTATTCTATTTCTCGTCTTGCTTACAATAGTGATTATTTTGCACTAAATTACATCATCAGACTATTGAAGGGACGAAATTGACGTCGCTCAACTCTTTGTTATTGTATTAAGGCAGGCATTTTGGTAATTAGTTCTCACTAAATTATGTTAATCAGACTATAAACGTTCATGGTTACTCGTAGTTTCAATAACTGTCAAAGGTCATCGCATCATATGTAGTAATAGCTATGATAATATAACATGTCAAGAGAGAGAGAGAGAGAGAGAGAGAGAGAGAGAGAGAGAGAGAGAGAGAGAGAGAGAGAGAGAGAGAGAGAGAAAGAAAGAAAGAAAGAGAGAGAGAGGAGAGAGAGAGAGAGAGAGAGAGAGAGAGAGAGAGAGAAAGAGAGAGATTGGGGGGGTTGGGGGGATGCTGTATACAAAAACCTCCCAAAAAACTTGCGCTTTTATAAAGCGCTATATTCACTAAAGGTGCTCAAAGCACTTTATAAGAGCCCCCTAGCCAACAGCAAACATGTAAGACGAGAAATGACACGTGTTAGGCGATATTACATCAGTGAGGTACTCATTTTACACGTGAATAAGGTGATAGAATGCGAGTAAAGAGCTTTTTTCAAGGACTCAATTATGCGCCGCTCAGAGCGGGACTCGAACCCAGTACCTTCCGATCCGAAGGCGAGTGACATACCACAAGGCCGCATAATATAATATAGCCGCACACGAATGTGCTGAGAAAGAATAGGTCCATATGTATTGAAGGGGGAGAGAGTGGACGGAGTGAGTAAAGTTCTTGGATGTGTATAGAAGGTACAACATTGACGTCAGTCATCTCTTTGTTATTGTTTTTAGACACCCATTTTTGTGATAAGTTCTCATTAACCAATCTCCTTACCACCTACAGCAAAATAGTCACATTTGTTACGACAAAATATACATTTTTTCTTATTCAGATTTATTTTGTACATCACACTGATCTTTGTTTAATTAATAAGAACATAAAGTTGTTTTGTAGAGAGATTGTTTGGGTCTTAACCCTGTCCTTACCACCCACAGCAAAATAGTCACATTTGTTACGACACAATATATATTTGTTCTTATTCAGATTTATTTTGTACATCACCAACTTTGAAGAATGATCTTTGTTTGATTAATAAGAACATAAAGTTGTTTTGTAGAGAGATTGTTTGAGTTTTAAAAATCCATTTTTCTACTGGGTAAGCCTGCCATTTTTTGGAAAGTACTGAAAATGGCAGGCTTACCCAGTAGAAAAATGCGAAAAGTGCATGCGTAAGCTACTCAGAATTAAATGGATGGATAGAATAAAAAATGAAGAAGTATGGAAAAGAACACGGCAGAAACCAGTGGGAGAGGAAATAGGAAGAAGACGATGGAGGTGGATTGGACACACGCTTAGAAAGAATGACTCCACTATAACAAAGAAAGTATTGGACTGGAACCCTCAGGGCAGAAGATCAAGGGGAAGGCCACGAGGAACACGGAGAAGAAGTAAAGAAGCTGATATACAGAGAAGTGGTAAGACCTGGAATGAGATTAAAAAGATAGCTCAGGATAGAGAAGGATGGAAACTGTTTGTCTGTGGTCTATAAATACCCCGACCCAGGGTGAAAAAGGCAATAATGATGATGATGACTGAAAATGATCGGTAAGGAGAGAGTTAAAGAGAGTTTTATAGTCAATCAGCCTATAAAAGTTCAGGGTTCCATATACATTTGGGGGGTTATTTTTCTGGCTGGTGGACTTTGTGAGTATTCTACTTTAACACACAACATCGACAGAAGGCTCGAAGTTGACGTCATTCAGCCCGTTGTTATTGTTTTTAGACAGCCATTTTTATGAGTGGTTCTCACTTAATTAAATATTATCAATCAGACTATAAACATTCGAGGTTACACAAAAGTTTGTGTATTATATCCCGATGGAGATGTCGTGAGTATTTTCCCAATAAGCATAACATCAATACATTTGCAATCAGACTTAATTTAACCACGGAAAATTTTCTATTTTGTGGACAATAAAGATTTATTATTTGTTTCATCATCATCATCATCATCATCATCATCATCATCATCATCATCATCATCATCATCATCATCATCATCATCATCATCATCATCATCATCATTATTATTATTATTATTATTATTATTATTATTATTATTATTATTATTATTATTATTATTATTATTATTATTAAAATTAATTGACAGCCCTTTCGTTGCAGGTTGAGCGAACAGTCCTCCCTCGGTGATTTCCCAAATAGCCTCCCCCCTCACCTCCCCAGCTATTTTATGTTCTTCTGTTTTTCGTTGGTTTGTTGTCGTTGGGTTGATTCAAGGTTTCACCCAGCTTTGTGTGTTGGTATCAATACCCACATCTGTTCATCACGTTGTCAATACGAAATCTCATGTGTCAAATCGACGGTGTTGACGCGTCAACAGACGTGTCAACGGTTGAGGAGAAAAAAACCCCAAACAAACTGGCATATGTCTCATGTGATCAGCAACAATGGAAATTACGAAGATAGGAAAACAAATTCTTTTTTAATTGGATTCAGTAGTCTGATGTCACGCGCCCGGCAACGGCGGCCATCTTGGTTCTAAACAAAGAAAATCTTTACTTTTTATTCTTCATGCTGGCGAGAACTTTTCATTCCCTTTTCATATGCCTTGTGATCAGAATGTGTAAAAGTCAATACATGATCAAATTGATGGGGTTTTTTCCCTCTGGATACGCTTTTAAGCTCGCCGGAGAAATATTTCATACGGCGTCCGCCATTGTTCCGATAGTTTAGAGCCAGTGTTACTAAGTTACCATACGTCATTAGAAAGGAAGTGACGGTACGACTATTGAATCCTATTGATTTATCAAGGACATTTTTAAAAATTTTGTATGAAATCCATTATGAATTTTACACTGCTCAAAAATTTGAAAAAAAAAACAACCTTTTGTTCATCTACCTCTCCTTGGCTCAAAATTTTCAAAAAATATACTTTAAAAATAATAACACAGCATTTATATAGAGCAATATCCATCCACAAGACGTGCTCAAATCACTTTTCAAGTGGTCTCAAGCAAACAGCAACACTAAATATATAGGACGAGACATTACGCATGTCAGATGATATTACAAAAAAAAAAAATGTTCCGACAGAGACAATGTACGGTGAGCGAATGTGAGTAAAGAGCCTTTTCAAAGGACTCAACTCTGCGTCGCTCAGAGCGGGCCTCGAAACTTGGACCTTCCGATCCTAAAGCGAGAGTCATACCACTAGGCTCCATCACAGAACAGGGAGGGGCACTGTTCTGTCGACCGCATACCCTCCCTATTAAGTAAAATGTATTTCTAATTTCAACAATTTTTGGAGTAAACACACAGTTCTAGGTCTCAAACTTATTGTAAATTTGACGCTGATCACGAATCTGACGTCAAAACATCGAAAATCCGAGAGAGAAAAAAAATGTATCCACTTTTTTCTACTGCCACGCTCCCCGATAGCCAATTGCCTCGAAAAATATTAAGCAAGGCCGGATTTTCGAACGACCGACCGTCCCTCCGCTTTCCGTCTAAGTATTTGGCAATACACATTGCGATTTCACTACGATTTGCTTCAGTCGTGTCTGTCCCCAGATCCTCACCGGTAGAAAACGCCAAGTGTATGGGACCTCTTAAGCAAGGCGGGATTTGCGAGCGACCGATCTTCCCTACGCATGTCACCCAGTTATTTGATCATGCACATTGCAATTTCACCGCAATTGGCTTCAGAAAACGCCACCTGTATGGGTCTCCTGCGACCAGGCAGGATGCAACGGCCTAAGCTTTCCCAACCACGTCAGCGGTCGAAGCTCTGCGCGTTTACGCTGCGGGGGTCGTCTGGGTCCCCAATTACCAGGGTTGCCAGTTTGGCATTTTTAGTGCCAAATTGTCCAAATTTGGCACTTTTTGATTGTGGTAGGCAGGAAAGCAAATCGGTTGGCAAGTTGGCACTTTTTGGCATTTTTTGGGACAGAGAAAATTAAAATAATATTTATATATTTTTATTATACATAATTAGAAAGAAAGAGCGTGTCAAATCTTACCTTTCAATTCCCAGTATTTGCATGTTCGTTTTGTGATTTCGTTCTCACATAAATTTTATTATTTGGCTACAACAAACACAAATCTGGCTTCAGACTTTCCGGTTCCAGTCTTAATTCTTTGACAGGTTTTGAAACTGAAAGTGAAACTGTTAGGTCTAATTAATGTGGCTTCGAGTTTGATATTTCTTTAGTGTTTTATAAGTCATAGTGGTCAACACCAGGTAAGCCAGCATTTTGTTTATTCTTGAATTTACACGTGTAATATTTAACTATTATGAATTTGTAACGAAAATCCCTATTTTGAAAGGTTTGGCAAGTTTTCGAAGCATTTGGCAAGTTTTTGTCATATATTTGGCAAGTTGCCCTGAAAAAAAAAAAACGGGCAACCCTGCCAATTACTCCTACCTGCTATGAGGTTTGGTTCCCACTCCGGCTGCACCGTTGGTCTGAGTCACCGGCACCTTCCACCCTCAAAGGTTTTGCCGAGTTCCCCACGATTGAGCCTTCAAGAAAGGAGGTGCCGTCCTTTTATTCCATCGGGCCTTTGATCCTCAAACCATGGCCCTTTCAGTGCCGCTAATTGGGAAACGTACTTTCTGTCTCCACAGGAGCCGTATCACCAGCACGTCCTGGCCCGCAAAACCAGAGCTCCACGGATGTAGCCGCTGTCCTTGTCTTGCGACTGGATTGCGTTGTCATTGGTCCGTCTTAATTGAGCTTTATATAGCGCAATATCCACTTAATGTGCTCAAAGCACTTTACAAGAGATCCCTGGTCAACAGCAACATTTAACATGTAGGACGGGACATGACACCTGTTAGGTGAAATTACATTTTTCGGACAAAGACAACGCTGTTAACGGCCAGGTACTCATTTTACACCTGAGTACGGTGAGAGAATGTGAGTAAAGAGCCTTTTCCAAGGACTCAACTATGCGCCGAGCGCGAGGCTCGAACCCAGGACCTTCCGATCCGAAAGCGAGTGTCATACCACTAGACCACATAGCCGCAAATGCTTTAGGTTGAGGCTATTTTTTAGTGGGATAACAGAATGGAGGGGTGTCCGGCTAGCGGTGGTTAGCTAGACTGTGGATGTCCGGTAAGCGCGTCGTGAAACGGCCGAATACCCGGGATAGGGGTTTGATAGGGGTTGGATCACCATGTCAGGCCGACGTTAGGCGCCCAAAATCGCCTGGTCTTTCTGGATGGTCTAGTGACAGTCAACCGATTAGTCTCTGCCGCTAGGTAACCATACGTCAAGGTGATGATCCAATTAGGGGCGTGCTTTTTGGCTTCTAAAGTGCTTTGAACACGTTTAGTTGATATTGCGCCATATAAAAGCGCAAGAATTTTTTTGTATGTTTGGGGGGGGGGGGGGGTGAACGCAGCATTCTCTCTCTCTCTCTCTCTCTATCTCTCTCTCTCTCTCTCTCTCTCTCTCTCTCGACATGTTACATAATTATAGCTATTACTACATATTATAATGTGAGAAACTCAAACATATATTGATGCTTTGAGTTTAGTTCAAATACTCACAATATCCGCCAGCTGGACATAACGTACTTAAACACAAAACTATGTGTAACCTTGAACGTTTAGAGTTTGAATGATATAATTTAGTGAGAACTAATTCCCAAAACGACCGTCTTAAAACATTAACAAAGAGGCGAGTGACATCAATTTCGTTCCTTTCATAATCTGATTGATATAATTTAATGAGACGTAATCACGATTTGGAACAAGACGAAAAGATGGAATGGAGCGTTAGTAACTTGGACCGATGACTGTCGGTTTGTAATACCTCTCATGTGTGGGCAAACATCTTGTGCGACTGAGCGCACGGATTAGTAGCGCCAACAAGACACCAATCCCGTCCCGCGTAAAAATCTCAACGTGTATGGCGCCTCAAGGTCCCGTTCAAGGATAGACGTGATTTTGTAGAGCGAGGGCCTAATTATTTTGAATGACATTGTCAAATTTGCATATTTAAATTTGGTTACGAGCACGCATGATATTACACGATGCAAGCGCTGCAAGACAACATTCGTCATTTTCACCTGGCTGGAGAGTGTTGTGCATAACGACCAACTTTGTGTTGTATTAATTTTAAATCATAGTGATTTCAAACAAGACAAAATTTCATTCTGTGCCAAGTGTTTAATTGACCGGTAAGTAGATAAGTAGCTCACTAGACATGACATGTAGATACGTAGAAAAGTAGACATGAAGACACATAGACACATAGACACATAGACACCTAGACACATAGATAGGTAGAGATGAGGTAATGGTTGATATCAAACGCCTCATCTGTTTCTTTATTATTTATTGTTTTTCTCAGACCACTTTCCTTCAATTCTGTTGAGAAGACTCAATTGCGGCTATGTGGTCTAGTGGTATGACACTCGCTTTCGGATCGGAAGGTCCTGGGTTCGAGCCTCGCTCGACGCATAGTTGAGTCCTTGGAAAAGACTCTTTACTCACATTCTCTCACCGTACTCAGGTGTAAAATGAGTACTTGGCCGTTAACAGCGTTGTCTTTGTCCAAAAAATTGTAATATCGCCTAATAAGCGGTATGTCCCGTCCTACATGTTAAATGTTGCTGTTGACCAGGGACCCCTTGTAAAGCGCTTTGAGTACGTTAAGTGGATATTGCGCTATATAAAAGCTCAATAAAAAATTGTTTGACGTATAGCATGTCAATGTGTGTGTGTGTGTGTGTGTGTGTGTGTGTGTGTGTGTGACCAATCTATTTAAAACGGTTCCATATGGTTGTACTTCGTGCTTCGAATAGAACTAATAGTAGTTTTACTAACAGAGACAACGCTAATAACGGCCAGGTACTCATTTTACACCTGAGTATGGTGAGAAAATGTGAGTAAGGGCTTTTTCCAAGGACTCAACTATGTACCCGGCGAGTCTCGAACCCAGGACTTTTATATAGCGCAATATCCACTAAAAGTGCTCAAAGTGCTTTACAATGGATCCCTGGCCAACAGCAACACTTAACATGTAGGACGGGACATGATGACGCCTGTTAGGCGATATTATATATATTTTTTTCGAACAGAGAAAAGGCTGTTAACGGCCAGGTACTCATTTTACACCTGAGTACGGTGAGAGAATGCGAGTAAAGAGTCTTTTCCAAGGACTTAACTATACGACGATCGAGGCTCGAACCCAGGACCTTCCGATCCGAAAGCGAGTGTCATACCACTAGACCACATAGCCGCACACGTGATGAGAGCTCCTCCCTACGGTTTCGCTCAGGGTTCGATTTTTACTTTTGTTCTTCGTCTGTCAGTAATATTGAGTTGGCTTAAGAGTTTATGGGTTCCCGACAGTTCAGCAGGGTTGCCAGATTATTTTCAGGCATTCTGCCAACTGGATTAAAAAAAATCTGCCAAATACCACAAAAATCTGCCAAACCGTACTATTTATACTACCCCCTTTGAAAACTCATTAGTTTTGTTAAACAAAAAATTCCCAAGGCCGACGTCATACATTTTTTTTCATTTCCCAAGTTAAAAAAAAATCGCTAATACCCAAAAATTGCCATGGAAAACGTGGGGTAGACTTATACATGATATAAATGTAACCCTACGTCTCGAAGCGGTATTAAGTCGGGATTTGGAAAATGAAGAAAACCGGTTTTAAAGTGGGAATGGTCAAAATTATCAAATTTCAGTTTTTGGTTGTTTCAGAAACTACAATCATTTTTCTACATGAAAACATAATTCAACATAAATATTGAGGATAAGTTATATAAATTTAAAGTTTAAAAAAGCAACTATCAATGACACAATCGAAACGAGAGTTGACTTTCTCTCAGAGAGCAACCATTTCCAAGACTTAGTAGTATTAAGTCTTTTCCTCCACCAATACCATGTAAGATACCACAGCAAAGGGCGTGTCTTTATATGTCTCAGAGAAAGCATGACTGTTTCCACAATTTCATGGTTCAGCCAATAATGAACTTTGAAAACTGTAAACAAGTCTAGGTATTCCCTGACAACTTTACAAATGAATGGTTCTGATTGGTCAACGCTCATCACATGCGCCTGTTGGCCATTAAAATGCCCGGGCAATGTGTCATGACGTCAGCATGTGTGTGTGTTACATATGTACACATCACGTGCTATTATTTATTTGTCTAACTGCATTGGTTAATGATCGAGGTGAGGGTCCTTTGTCCCTCATTATTTATTCATGAACTTATAGGACATGAAATTATAGGACATGCTAAGACTTTAATTGGGTGGGATTCCAGACTTCCCATAGAGGGCAGGGAGGTACTTACTTTCTTCATCCCCCTATATCTGTCTTTGTCTTGGAATGAGATTACTTACTTGGTTTTGTCATGGCCCTGACCGGATACCCATGGTGAGAGGGGAAACAGTCAAATGTATAGTTAGTTTTGGGAGATGATATTTATTTCCTTGTAAATAACCTCTCTGTTATGTAATGTATTATGGTTTGTTTACATATCATAATATGATTTGTAACATTTGAGTGTATTCCTCTTAGTGGCAACCTGTGCTTGTGACTGGATAAGACTTTTAGGTGATCTCAAACTAAGTACTTCGATAGTTTTCTCTTGGAATCTACATCTGTACCCTATTTGATCCAATTCTCCGTTGTCTTACTTTTTCTTGGATGCTTTAATTGTAATTATAGAACTTTTTACTATCCCATTTTCCTCCTTTTTACTGGCGCTGATATGACCTTAATGTGTTGCAAGTAGTGCCGCGCTGAAGACCGGTCTAGACCGCGGTCCGACGGTCTTTTAGCTGTGAACCGAAGACCGGTCCCCTAGGGGAAGATCGGCGGCGGTCCTGACTTCTTATCACCTTTCAACTAGTGCGGGGCGGTCCTTGCAAGGACCACGGTCCTACGGTCTCGCGCCATAGCCTACTACTTCCCCAGCGCAGGGTTGCCAGATTATTTTTCAACAAAATGCCAGGGGAAGACTCAAAAAATGCCAAAACACTCAAAAAGATGCCAAAGTCTGTTGACTCCCACCCCCACTAAGAAAAACTACTCACTTTTGATAGACAATTTACTATCATATCCTGGTGGCTTGCGTGTTTTCTTTTCTTTTTCTTTTTTTTTTTTTTTTTTTTTTTTTTTAATTATACTAAATTTCCTGTTGGGGTAATTATTTACCTACTGACTACTAAGTGGAGTGCTAAACCACTACACCACGGTTGGATTTTAAGAATGAAAAAGAAATGTGAAGATGTTTGTTTTTACGCGTTTAGAAATAATTAAGAAAAGGTGTCATTTGAAGTATAATATACAAGAAAAGAAAATGCCAAATGAAAATGCCAAATGCCAAATGTTTTTTCTAATGCCAAACGGTTTTCAAAAATGCCAGATTCTTGGAATCTGGCATTTAAAATGCCAAACTGGCAACCCTGCCCCAGCGATTCGTTGCTTCGGTTGCCTATCTTCCACCAATCACCACCCATCCCACTTAATTAATCGCACCCACCCCCTTTGCCATACACTAAACGACACAGACGACCATACAGGCAGACGACCACCAACCTCCACTCCGCAAACCGCCCTTTCGTGTGTGAGATGGGGGGAACAGGAGGCGCACGCCTTGGACGATTCCATTATACGGGGTAAATTTCAAAATTTACTACACCATAATGATCGCAATGACAATGATCTATGGTGAAGGCATGACCCCTCTTCTCTAATGGGTTATTGTTTGAAATGTATGTGACTACTAAAGATGTGTGTGTTTGTGTGTGTGTGTGTGTGTGTGTGTGTGTGTGTGTGTGTCGAACCTAGCAAGTAGCAAATCCGATTTTTTGTTTTCTTTTGTCCATCTCTTGTCACCACTCCTTTCTATCGCAGTGTTGTCATTTAAAATAATACAATAATATTAAAATTTCGTTGGTGTTTTTACTAATCAAATAATATGAGTTTCATTAGTTTCTTCCTTCCAAAAAACCAGTTATAACGTCTGAATTTTTAAAAAGTCCAATAGAATATTTGGGGACCCGATAGCTCAGTTGATAGAGCACTCTCTTTATACGCAAAGGGCCAGAGATCGATCCCGGGTGCAGTCGATTTTTTTCTGAATCCCTGTCTACTCAGCAATGAATGGGTAGCTGAGTTTGTTAGATCTGGCGAAAAGTCACCATCGACCCCTCTTATTACCTCATCCACCCCTCTTATTATAACTTCACGTCTCTCTCTTACTCTTCAATGCTCGCTGCCCTCTAATGTGTGTGTGTGTGTGGGGGGGGGGGGGGGGGGGGGGGTAGGAGTTGCGTGTGTGTATCAACGCCACGAACAACTCGATCAACGCCTTGGGCGATGCCATTATCTCCGTTAATGGGGATAAATTTCAAATTTTATTAAATTATCGAAGTAACAATGAAGTACGGTGAGCAAATAAAGAAGGCATCACCCCTCTTCTCTAATTAGGTTACAATTTGAAATGAGTGTGACTACTCCGTGTGTTTTACTCCTGTAGACCACGGTTTTCATCGTGTAGCGGTCTTTAACGGTTCAAGAATGAACGATCCCATGGTCTCAAAGGTCAAACCGCTTCGAATTTCCAACAGTCTCTCAGGAATGTTCAATGTCGAAAAGGACCGGTCCCAAGGACCGTAGGACCGTGGTCCTTAAGCTTGCCAAGGACCGCCCCGCACTAGTTGCAAGCGCCGTAAAACCATTAAAAAAAATAAAAACAAAAGACTTTAATAGGACAACATTTGCCTAATCTTACACTTGTAGGTTAAACAATCAATAAACTGCCGATGGAAATACGTGTAACTAAAAATGAAAAAGGTTTAATGTATGGATAGACAATCAGAAAGAGAGAAAGACCTATTAATGGATAAATAGATAAGTAGATAGATAGATAGATAGATAGATAGATAGATGGAAAGGAAAGAGGGACAACAAGAGAGAGAGAGAGAGAGAGAGAGAGAGAGAGAGAGAGAGAGAGAGAGAGAGAGAGAGAGAGATGTTCATTTTGTCGTGCTTTCTTTGTATACTGAAAGAAGGGGGGAGAGAGAGAGAGAGAGAGAGAGGGGGGGGGGGGGGTCATTTTAGACAATCAACAATGTGGGTGAACGCTAAGAAAAACTTGAGAGATTCAATAACACGTTTTCATGTAAGTCATTGCTCAATAAGCTCTCCTCCTCAAGCCGTCATCTGACTCAAAATGGAAACAATGCAATTAAAATTTGACCAGCCATTTCTTTAATTGCAATCACATTGGTCAATATGTTTCCAGTTGATTGACTATGACTTACTTTGAAACAAATAAATGCTTTCTTAAACTATCCCTACAATTCTTTGCTCCGCCTCCATCCCTTTCTTCGTGTCTACCTCACTCTATCCGTCTCCCTTTTGTTTCTTTCACACATACAAACACACACAAACAATTATACAGTCAGGCTTCAATCTTTACTCTATTTCCCTCCCGCCCTCTTAATGCACAAGCAGTCTCTCTCTCCTCCCCCTCTCGCTCCTCTTTTTCTTTATCTCTCTCTCTCTCTCTCTCTCTCTTTCTCACTCTCTCACGCGCGCGCGCGCGCGTGTGTGTGTGTGTGTGTGTGTGTTTGTGTGTGTGTATTTTACTCTCTCATTCTTTCTTTTCCTCTATCATCCTGTTTCTTGATATTTCTTTCCCTGCCCACCCGGCTTCACATAGTTTCAAAACTGTACTTTGAAATTATAAACCTTCTCTAACTTTTGGCATTTTGAAATCGTATTTCCTCTAAAAACAAAGACAAAAATGTCACATTAATATTTCTTATATCATTGATTCTTTATTTAAATATCAAAAATTCTTCAAACAGTGAGCAATGCCATAAAATTGTCGGCATTCTTTTTTTTTTGTGTGTTTTATTTATTTTAAGGACATCTTACATAATAATGAATAACTACAAAAGTAATGATTGGATTATTTCAAACATTTGTATATTCTAAGCCTATGCCAAATAATTTGGCAGTGATGCCAAAAGTCCGCATTCATCGGAAAAAAATCCGGGCAGGAGCAAAACATTTCAGGTTCCGGGCAACTTCCGTCAAATTCCGGTGAGGTTAAATGTTCCATGGATACCCCCCCCCCCCCCACCCTTTCCAGTCATTACTAATACAACCAACCCGAACTCATCTTCATCACTACTGCCAGTACTTCAACTACAACCACCATCACCACCACATCATAGTGATGATGATGACACACACACACACACACACACACACTCACACACGCATTCACATATCAATAAATTGCGCTCATTGGATTCATTTTCATGTTCATCTTCCTGTAATTGCCAATAATAGCTAATCACAAATACTTTAACCTCAAACTTTAGCCTCGTTAGTTTTTCAAGTTCATGTTGCTCTACCTATCACTAGATGAACTTTTAGCACACACTCTCTCTCTCTCTCTCTCTATCTCTCTCTCTCTCTCTCAAACACACACACACACACATACACATACACACTATAACCACCACCACCACATTGTCATCACGACCACTACTACTACAACCACCACCACCACCACATCATCACTACCACTACTACTTCAACCACCACTACCACATCATCTTCATTACCACTACTACTACAACCACCACCACATCATCATCATCATCACTACTGCCAGTACTTCAATGTCAACCACCATCACTACCACATCATAGTGATGATGATGACACACACACACACATACACACATACACACACACATACACACATACACACACACACGCATACACATATCAATAAATTGCTCTCATTGGATTCATTTCATTCATAGATGAACTTTTAGCACTCTCTCTCTCTCTCTCTCTCTATCTATCTATCTCTCTCTCTCTCAAACACACACACACACACACACACACACACACTATAACCACCACCACCACCACATTTTCATCACGACCACTACTACAACCACCACCACCACCACCACATCATCCCTACCACTACTACTTCAACCACCACCACCAAATCATCATCACTACCACTACTACCACTACCACCACCACCGCATCATCATTACTACTACAACCACCACCACTACATCATCACTACTACTACAACCACAGCCACTACTACTACTACAACCACCCCCAACACGATACCAAATACCATCCAAATTGCCTTTTTTATGTGTGCGGAAATTCCTCTTTCAGCATTGAACTTCCTCTGAGTGGTGCCTGAAATTCCTGTGAGTCAAATTGAAAATTGACGTCTCTGCAAATTTTATTATTCTCGTCAAATTTCCAACGCCCGTATCTATGGAGTTATCTGTGCGTGAAAATGGTGCCTCACATCAAAGTCGATTTTCTCAAAACTTGTTTTTACACTCTCCCTACTTCAACGGTCATATATCGGCAATGAATTATCAGAATTTTATAAATTTGGTATCAAATTTGAAAGCATAAAATAAGCTATGATTGGGTACCAAAATCCCAAAATTTTAAAATCCGACGTAATACCGTTTCGAGGCGGAGGGTCACAAATAATAATGTAGCAAAATCTAGGCCTCGGAAAATAAAATCTGCCAAATAGCTGCCAAACTGCCAAAAAGTTTGTTTTTTTCTGCCAGACGACTTGAAATTCTGCCAAAAAAAAGGATATTTGGCAGAAAATCTGCCAAATTGGCAACCCTGCAGTTCAGTTGGTAGAGAACTCATTACTCCTGGGCGGATCCGAGTACTCTGTGGTAATCGATAACATGTGTTATCGTGTTGTCAAGTAATCGTAATCGTATTATGTAGACGTCTGTCTAATAGAAGCAAAGAGGGAAAAAACTAACAACCCAATCATATTTCTCACTCAGAGTGAAAGATCAATGACATTGATGGTGGCGATAACACCCTCGAGTACAACTGACGAAAAGGGAGAGGTCTGTTGTACCTGAGCCATCGTTATGTTATAGATAGTTCGAAGATGACGTCACTCAGGTCTTTGTTATTGTTTTTTGCCATCCGTGTTTATGAGTAATGCCCACTGAACTGAATTAACCTGACTATAAACGTTCATGGATACACACAGTTTTGTGTGTTGGTCCGTTATACTTCCGGATGACAATGTTATGAGTTTCTTAGCCAAGCGCATACTATCTATAGCTTGATACTGAAATCCAAAAGGACTGGCAGTTTGACGTCATTATTTGGTTTTTGCACCGCAGAGTGAGTTGTCATCAGGAGAGCTCATGGAAACAAGTCATTTCATTGGTTGAACTATTGAATTCAACTCACGATTTGTTTTCTTTTGTGGCAAAAGAGTGGCATTTTGACGTCAATTTTTGGTCAGTATCAGGCCATACCTTAGATTGTACTGGTTGGATTCACCCCTCACTCACTGACGAATACGGAAATGGTCATAATATACCATCGTGTAACGGGAAAACCAACTGATGACACACGACACACGATGAGGCAATCCCGTCGCACGCCGCCATTATTAGCCTAGCTGTCTCGTTACCAAATCACGTGAAAGGTAACAGGAACAGATATTTAGCTGGTACCCGAGTACGATTACTTCTCTTGTGTTGTACTCGGGTACCCGAGTACGATTACTTCTCTTGTGTTGTACTCGTGTACCCGAGAACACCGGGTGACCCGAGAACGACTGTCACACGCAAAGAGACCTGAATCAATACCGGGTGCAGTCGAGATTTTTTTTCTTCTGATCGCCCTGTCTACCCAACAGTGAATGGGTAGCTGGGTCTGATAGATCTGGCGGAAAGTATTTTACGATAGAGTAGCGTCCTATCCAAAGGATATCAAGCAATTGCTATTGTCCGTTTCACGCTTTAGAAACCGGAATAACCCCCGGCTCTAATGGCTCTGAAGGACTACTTTTTTTTAAAATCCAGGGGTGTCGTTATTTCGGGGATTTTCAAGATGGTGGAAATAGGTGCGTGGTGGACCCGGGAATATGTATTGCATTTCATTGTCAAATTTGAACGAATACATTAGCGTTATAAATGTGCTCGCATACGTATATAAAGTAATATTGTAGTAAATGAAAAATGAATTAAAAATACAATACAAAATTATCTGTAAAATTAATAGCGATGCATAGGTATATATATATATACATATATATATATATATATATATATATATATATATATATATACATATATATAATATATATATATATATATTTTTTATATATATATATTACATATATATATATTATATATATATATACATATAGATATATATATAATATATTTATATATATATATATATATATATATATATATATATATATATATACATATATATATATATTTATATATATATATATACATATATATATATATATATATATTATATATATTATATATATATATATATATATATATATTATATATAATGCAAATATAAATAATATATTATTGTAGTCAGGGAATTTCTTTTACGATCCAATGAACGTTAAATTCTTAATATCTAAGGGCGACAAGCATGATAATATTATTTTGTAATTTACATATAACCACTAGTTACCTCCCTTGTAAATCAATACCGAAATATTGCGTCTCGAGGTTTGGTGTCCGTTTGATATTTTTTTTACCTCTTTCTTTTGTTTTCCCTTTTTTCTCTTTTGATTTATTGTCTTAGGTACTATTTTATTTTTAATCCTTGTTGACCGTTGAAGGGTTTTGAGCCCAAAACGTCATGTGCTTGGTATTTTGTTCAGTTTTGAAGCTTTTATATTCATTTATTGTTTATTACTTTTTACAGTCCACGGCTTCTAGCAGCTTGGTATCACTTCAATATTTTCTACCGAAGAAAATATTGAAGCGATTCTAAGCTGCTAGAAGCTGTGGACTGTAAAAAGTAAAGAACAAAAAATGAATATATGTGACCCCTCGTCTCAAAACGGTATTAAGTCGGGATGGGTCAGATGCTAAAAAGTCAAATTATAGTTAAAGTGGTCAAAAATATGAAACGTTGGTATTTAGCACTCTAAAATATGATATTCCTTCTTCTCTATAAAGCATTCAAACTCAACTTAAGTCTGATATTTCTGGCTACAAATTCCATTTTCAACATCTTAATCATCTCGACTTAATACCGTTTTGAGGCGGAGGGTCACATATTACAGCTTCAAAAATGAACAAAATACCAAGCACAGAACGTTTCGGGCTCAAAACCCTTCTTCGACCAACAAAAAATAAAAAAAAAATTTTTTTTTGTTGTTGTCTGAAAAAGATTTCTGAGCCCGACACGTTCCGGGTTTGAGGTTTTGTTCTTAAATTTTTTTTTTTTTTCTGTATTATATTCATTTTTGTTTACTACTTTTTTCAAAGAAAATAATTAACTAGATTGTTGGAATGACATAAGAGAAACTTGCACGGTTGACTGATTTTGTTGCGTGCGGCTATGTGGTCTAGTGGTATGACACTCGCATTCGGATCGGAAGGTCCTGGGTTGGAGCCTCGCTCGACGCATAGCTGAGTCCTTGGAAAAGGCTCTTTACTCACAATCTCTCACCGTACTCGGGGTGTAAAATGAGTACCTGGTCGTTAACAGTGTTGTCTCTGTCGGACAACAAAATTGTAATATCGCCTAACAGGCTTCATCTGTCGTTCTACACGTTACATGTTGCTGTTGGTCCGGGATCCCTTGTAAAGCGCTTTGAGCACAATAAGTGGATATCGCGCTATATAAAACAATAATGACACCGTAACAAATTGGATATCGGAACTGCAAATAAGTAAACCCGTTGATACGAGCCAAAAACGCAAAGAATACGAAATGTAGAGATCGGAATCTGATAGAATGTCTTTTTACCACTTATTTTAGTAATTGTTTATTACATAGACTACTAATATTGTAAAAAAACAAACAAACAAACATTAAACAAAGCATGAAAAACACATTTCAATGCGCGTCATTTGAACGCAACCTTTTTCACTTTTTCTTATTCTTAAAAAAAAAAATAATTCTTGGGCCTTTTTATCTTTTTCTTGATTTGACAAACTCAATACAGCTTTGAAAATATATAAAATAAAACAAAAACAGAAACGACAAAAAAAACAAAACAAAACAAAAAGAAAAAGCCAAGGAAAAAAAAAAACAAAAACAAAAATAAAATAATAAAAAAAAAACAACAAAATACAAAACAAACAAACAAAATTTAAAAAAAAACAAATTAAAAAAAACAAACAAATCGGGTGGGCTGTTTCAACAAGCTGGATTATACGGTAGAAGAGACACTTTGTGAGACGGATTCGAAAGATTCATCAGACCCATCGCCTGAGCTCATGCGCGACTGGCTTCCAGGAGTTTCCTCTTCGTGGATTTCGTCCATCATACTATTGTCATTCCAAACGTTCTCCACTGAGTAAAACTTTTCCATCCACTCCGTTTCACGCTCGGCCTGGTCCATATCTCCCAATGCGTTTCCGGATTTACCCCTCCCTGTTATTTTTTTTTTTTTTGGGGGGGGGGGGGGGGAGGAAAGAAAAGAAAAGAAAGAAATGAGCTTTATACTACAGCGCAATATCCACTAAACGTGCTCAAAAAGCGCTTTGCAAAGGGTCCCTATCTAAGATAAGATAAGATATACTTTATTCATCCAAAAAGAATGGAAATTCGTTTACAGACGTGGCATGCATGAAAATGTATAAGCACAAAGTTGAGAATCTATGGCGACAACGTATACATTATATGCAAATGCTCAAAAATGTAAAAAAAAA
>NC_088373.1:9446941-9449441 GCF_034508935.2 Berghia stephanieae
AACTCTACTGAAAGATTTGAAAAATAGAAATGTATTTTTTACAGATAGATAAACAGATAACTTGATTTCCTTTTATAATTTAAAGTCAGTTTGAAAGTTCGTTTGCTAGGAACTGTCAGATTGGCATTTTTCAGCAAATCGTGGCATTCATAGTGATATAATTCACTTGATCACATGACGGTATTCGGATTTACAGAAATTTTAAACAAGTTTCACCGATTAACAACATCAACTAATATTACTGCTGATATTACTGTCGTTTTTATGCCATCGATGTAATAATTATTGCCCTGGGAAATATTTAGTTAAACGTTTCCGCAAACTGTCAATTGGTTCTGTCTAGCTTTTCGCCCGAACAAACCAAAAGTAGACAGATTCGGGGACTTGATATTTTTCGCGTCCGCTTCAGATTTTCATTTGACCTCACATAAGTAAAGGGGAGACATTCCGAAAGCTCCTACACCCCCAGTATTCATTCAATTTCTATTTCCACCGTTGATCTTTTGTCAGGCGTTTATTTATTCAATTTGTCATCATATAAAAGCGTTTTAAAAACTCTAGAACAAACCTTGATAGATTTGTGAAAGTTTAAAATTTCCTAATTTGACTATTGTTTTGATTCTCGGCCGCCATTTTAATTTGTGAAGTATTGAAGGTAGTACAAAGAATTCCCAAGTGAAGCGTGGTAAAGACTTGCGACTTATTGGTATTGATATCTACTGACCGATAAACTAAAATCATGCCGAAAAAAGCATGGCACCGACGACAAGCACATCGATTATAATGTGCATCTTATCGTAATCAAGCTAATCAAGAAAATCATTCTGGCAATATCGAATGAAAATAGTTCTTTCCCCGCGAAATTGCGGGCTTTTAACTAGTATATATATATATATATATATATATATATATATATATATATATATATATATATATATATATATATATATCTTTATATTATTTTAATATTCACCACAATGTTGGAGTCAGTCTAAATCGATGTTTCCGGCCTTATCAGCCATCGTCAGGACTGTGTGTTACATGAGTTTGGTTTGTTGTGTGTTGTTGCTTGTTGAAGTGGTTCCCGTAGGTTTGTAGTTGATTAGTAAGACGGAAGTACTTATTAATCAACTACAAACCTACGGAACCACTTCAACAAGCAACAACACACAACAACTCAAACTCATGGAACACACAGTCCTGACGATGGCTTAAAGGCATGAAACATCGATGTAGACTGACTCCAACATTGTGGTAAATATTAAAATAATAATTCCATTGCTATATGTCGAGCACTATTCGTACCATATTTGTATCCAACACGATTCAAGTATATATATATATATATATATATATATATATATATATATATATATATATATATATATATATATATATATACATACATATATATATTTCATGTATAATTATGATCAACTTCTACAATATTATCTCGAGCATTCGCTCTCATCAGGAAGTGAAAGTGAAAGTAGAAACAACTATCTACTCTCACTTTCACTTCGTGATGAGAGCAAATGCTCGAAACAATATTGTAAAAGTTGATCATAATTATACTTGAACTATTAATAATATACTTGAATAATTATAATTACAATGTTTATATATATCTATAAATATATAAACATTTTAATTATAATTATTATTACTCCTACAGATCTGTTTCTTGTCACTGGGACAATCTACGGGAAGTGTGTGTAATCGTTATTGTTGTTTATGATTGTGTGTTGTTGTTTTGGTGTCGAGACTATTATGGTGGTTTGAAGTTGCATGCAATGTGAAAGTGGAAGTGAAAGTAGATTGTGTTTTTCTAGATTCGTGTTTATGGAGGTTCGTAATTACATAAAAGGTGTTTGTTTCTATGTCTGTATGAGGATGTTAGTTCGTTTCTTCTGTTGAGTGTAGCCATGTTCGGTTTTGTGATGATATATATATATATATATATATATATATATATATATATATATATATATATATATATATATATATATATATATATATATATAGTTAAGACTCGCCTATGCATTTAACTTCACGAAATAATTTAAACCCAGGATCGCATTTGCATTTGACTTGCTCGTCCCGTCGAATGCAACCATGGCTGCAACTCCCGCAATATCTGTCAATATCTGTAACTGTAAATAATTAAAAATTAGATTGATATTATCGTAAGTTATTGATATTTTCATCATTATCAATAATGCTATCTTTATCATCATCATCATCATCATCATCATCATCATCATCATCATCATCATCATCATCAACATCATCATCATCATCATCATCATCATCATCATCATCATCATCACCATCATCATCATCATCATCATCATCATCATCATCATCATCATCACCACCATCACCATCACCATCACATCACCATCACCACCATCATCATCATCATCATCATCATCATCACCACACACTCATCATCATCATCATCATCACCATCATCATCATCATCATCATCATCATCATC
>NC_088373.1:9454441-9466941 GCF_034508935.2 Berghia stephanieae
GCGGTGAGAGAATGGAAGTAAAGAACCTTTTCCAAGGACTCAACTACGCGAGCCCAGGACCTTTCGATCCGAAAGCAAGTGTCATATCACATGACAACACACGTTAGTCGCACAAAGAACACGTGGACAATTACCGTACCGGCACGAGAGGATTTCCCTGTCATTCTGATGACCATGAACACCATCAACATCCATTTCATGTCTTTGGCCAGCAGATGGCCTTGACACAATCCATGGAAGATCTCCTCTCTGCGGAGATAGAAAACAAAAAAGCATTCAATACCAAAACGTATAATGTACTATAATGCAATGAAATGTAGTGTTTCAATTAGTTTATACAGGGTGCAGAGAGGGAAAACAAAAATCATTTAATCCCAAAATGTATAATGCATTGTTCTGCAATGTAATGAAGTGTTGCCATTAGTTTATACAGGGCGCAGAATTCACACAGTGCTCTTAGTCGTTACATATACAATGACAATGGGAGCGATCTATATTCATGTTTTCGTCCAACCTATCTCATCTATCACATGATTTGTTGCTGTGCAATGATAGGACATTTCTAAATACCCTAAGAAAAAATAAAACCTACTACTAGTACCTTCAACTAACCCTACGTAAAGAGAAAACAACAATCTTAGGACCTTTACACCGATCTATAACTAACCCTAATAAAAACAACCCAAAAAAAAAAAAAAAAAAAAAACAAACCGCGGGACTTCTAGCTAAGCTCAATATATATTCTAGAATGTGGATACATGTTTAAAAGAACGGAGTTTTTAAAAAAGCGTCTGCGTACAATCGGCTATCGTTTTACCAGACACTGTCTGTCAATAACCGTCCATCTTTTTTGCTAGACAGTGTCTGGAAATACTCGTTCATCGTTATTGACAGACATGTCTGGCAATAATCACAACGAATACTAGATAGAATACAAAAACAAAACGAAACCGAGAACTGCTCTGTTCCACTTTCCAATACTCCTACGACAATGTCTGCGAAGAACCAAGACAACAATAACAATAGTAATATTAGGAAATTTTAAACTTTTACCAATCAATCAAGTTCCGAAAGCTACTAGTGCTAAGGGAAACAACTCAAATATTCACTCAACTAACCCTAAGAAAAATAAAACCCAGTAGGGTACCTTTAACTAACCCTAATAGGAAAAACAAACACACAAGCATCTTTGGTAAGACTTATGACTAACCCTAATAGAAAAAAAATCCTCCGATCTCGAGCTAATCCTTATAGAAATAAAAACCCATAGGATTGCTTTACACTACTTTTCAATACTTCAGAAATCCAAATGAGAATAAAAAACAATGGCCAAATTAGGACATTTTAAACTTCCACAAATCTATCAAGGTTTGTTCTAGATTTTTAAAAAATGCTTCTATATGATGGCAAATTGAATAAATAAACACCTGACAAAAGATCCACGGTGAAAATACAAGTTGAAAGAAATTCTAGCGCTAGGAGTTTTCGGAAGGTCTCCCTTAAGTTCAACCTTTGTTCTACAGATTTTAAAATGCTACTAAAAGTTGAACGCGCGGAAGGTCTCCCTACAAAACTATTACTTTACTACAATCTAGACTATGTCGAACTTTAAGAACTAAACGTCTGGAGTCTGACTGCGATAAATCAGAGAACTTATCTCCAAACTGGCGCATAAAAGCAATACTAAAGAGTGACTTCATCTCCATTTATTCTATCGTGTCATTCTAACTTACATTGTGTTGTTTTTCAGTGTCTACAGCAAAGGCGAGATACCATAATGTGTAATATCAAAGAATGAAAATTGGTGCCGACTCTCAATCACTATTCAATGTTTTTGTTTTTATTTGGGTCGTATCGGAAGTAAATATGTGCTGTTGGTGTTTGGCTGACATTGGGTTCGAGATTAGTATGAGTGATTATAATAATAAAAAAACACAAACCCAAACAAAAAAGAAACAGAGAGAGAAAGGGAGAGAACGAGTGAGAGAGAGACAAAGAGAGAGAGAGAGAGAGAGAGAGAGAGAAGAGGAGAAGATAGCAACGTTTAAGAGAGAGAGAGAGAGAGAGAGAGAGAGAGAGAGAGAGAGAGAGGAGAAGATAGCAACGTTTAAGAGAAAGAGAGAGAGAGAGAGAGGAGAAGATAGCAACGTTTAAGAGAAAGAGAGAGAGAGAGAGAGAGAGAGAGAGACAGAGAGAGAGAGGAGAAGATAGCAACGTTTAAGAGAGAGAGAGAGACAGAGAGAGAGAGGAGAAGATAGCAACGTTTAAGAGAGAGAGACGCAGAGAGAGAGAGGAGAAGATAGCAACGTTTAAGAGAGAGAGAGAGAGAGAGAGAGAGAGAGAGAGAGAGAGAGAGAGTACTAATGATATCAGGCGATATCAAAACAAGAGCTATTTCAAAAAAGTCCATGATATATGATATTATTATAAATATTATTTTTGATCTAGGGAGAATTGTATCATCCAACAACGATCGTATAGATAGAATGCGCTTGGCCAAGGAGTTCACAACATTGCCATCCGGAACCAACACATAAACTCTGTGTAACCAAGAACTTTAATCGTCTGGTTAATACAGTTTAGTGAGAACAACTCACAAACGCGGATGGCAAAAACAACAACAAAGGCCTGAGTGACGTCATCTGCATACTATCTATAGATACATTCGTCCTTGGTATCATCTCAAGTGACAAATGGGAGCGATCTATATTCATGTTTTCGTCCAACCTAGTCATCGATCACATGACGTTGCTGTACAACGATTGGATATTTCTCAATGTATCTAAACACCCGACTTTGTTTATGAAAGTTGTAGATAGAGCCATGAGTTATTCTGGGCAAAATGACCAATTAACCAATATATTTTTGACCAACCGAAACAAAGATTTTGTGACACATCTTCACACGTGCTCGGACAAGCATAGTTGGTTGTTTATAAACAATAACGTGAATGATGTCGACCTCTCTCTGATCATTGTAATACTCTTCAACAGTCGTAACGTCACTTCCTTCCTAATGACGCATGGTAACTTAGTAACACTGGCTCTAAACTATCGGAACAATGGCGGACGCCCGTATGAAATACTTCCCCGGCGAGCATAAAAGCGTATCCAGAGAAAAATAAACATTTGATCATGTTTTGACTTTTACACATTCTGATCACAAGGCATATGAAAAGTTCTAGCCAGCATGGAGAATAAAAAGTGATAATTTTCTTTAATTAGAACCAAGATGGCTGCCGTTGCCGGGCGGCGTGACATCAGACTACTGAATCCAATTGTTTTTATACCGCCAAATTAATGGGTGACTAGTTATCACACGATTTTCTCGATCATATTATAAACATATCAATTTATACATAGTTTTCTGTGTTGGTTCTATTGACCACGCGGTAGAACTGTGGGTATTCACTTAAAAACATGTCATCGATAGTAAAACCTGTGCAGTTCTCTATGTTTACCAAACACTGCTACTGTTTACACATCATGACTAGTGTCCGAAAGGCTTGGTTATCTAAGTGTCTATTGTAACGTTGGATATTTCTCAAACTGTGAACACTTTTCACTATCTCGGTCATTTTGAGCACACTTTCCAATGTCACCAATACTCTTCAACAGTCGTAACGTCACTTCCTTACTAATGACGCATGGTAACTTAGTAACACTGGCTCTAAACTATCGGAACAATGGCGGACGCCGTATGAAATATTCCCCCGGCGAGCATAAAAGCGTATCCAGAGGAAAAAAAACACATAAATTTGATCGAGTTTTGACTTTTACACCTTCTGATCACAAAGCATATGAAAAGTTCTAGCCAGCACGAAAAATAAAAAGTAATGATTTTCTTTGTTTAGAACCAAGATGGCCGCCGTTGCCCGGCGGCGTGACATCAGACTACTGAATCCAATTGAGACCTCGAGCATATGGAAATGTAATAATAATATAGATCATGCCCGTTATAAAGCAGGCACTGGTGTAAGATAAAGATGTCTCATGTGTGTTTCCTTCACGATTTTTCCAGATCTCCAATAGACCATAACCTCCAAAGATTACACAAAGTTTTGTGTGTTGGTCACGATTGTTTTGGCTGTCAAATTTGGTAAGTAGTCCATTTGTTCAAAATTAAATACAACACACAAAATAGGATTCAATAGTCTGATGTCACGTCCGCCCAGCAACGACCAGCTTGGTTCTAAACAAAGAAAAATAGGTAATTTTTATTCTTCATGCTGGCTAAAACTTTTTACATGGCATGTGATCAAAAGGCATAAAAGTCGAAACATGATAAGATTTATAATGTTTTTATCCTCTGGATACACTTTTGTGCTCGTCGGAGAAGTATTTCATAAGGGCTTCAGCCATTGTTCCGATAGTTTAGAACCAGTTACGAAGTTACTATGCGTCATTACGAGGGAAGTGACGTCATGACTATTGAAGCTACTTAGTAGCTGGTTCTAAAGTATCGGAACAATGGCGGACGCCCTTGTGAAATACTTCTCCTACGAGCATAAAATTGTATCCAGAGGAAAAAAACCAAGCTAGAACCAAGCTGCTGGTTGCTGGGCGGAAGTGACACCAGACTATTGAATCGAATTTAATTGGCATGTTTTTTGGATCATTAAATTATTAAATAAAACAGTAAGAGATCAGGCCAAGAAGTAATGCTTAACAACATTCACTGATAAGCACAAAATCACACACACACACACACACATACACACACACACACATAGATATATAGATAGGTTGATATGTAAATATTAAAATAATTCGCTCCATTGCTACATGTCGAGCACTTTTTGTACCATATATGTATCCAACACGATTCAATTTAATATAAAGATAGCTAGATAGATGGATAGAGATAGAGAGAGAGAGAGAGAGAGAGAGAGAGAGAGAGAGAGAGAGAGAGAGAGAGAGAGAGAGAGAGATAGAGGGAAAGACGGTGAGTGAAAGCGAGAAAGGAAGGAAGGGAGAGAGAGAGAGAGAGAGAGAGAGAGAGAGAGAGAGAGAGAGAGAGATGGGGGGGGGGGATCAGATAGATGGTTTGATAGATAGATAGATAGATGGCTATATATATATATATATATATATATATATATATATATATATATATATATATATAGAGAGAGAGAGAGAGAGAAAGAGAGATAGATAGAGAGAGAGCATCATCATCATTGCCTTTTTCACCCTGGGTCAAGGTATAGGCCACAGACAAACAGTTTCCATCCTTCTCTATCCTGAGCCAACCTTTTAATCTCATTCCAGGTCTTACCACTTCTCTGTATATCAGCTTCTTTAATTCTTCTCCATGTTCCTCGTGGCCTTCCCCTTGATCTTCTGCCCTGAGGGGTCCAGTCCAATACTTTCTTTGTTATAGTGGAGTCGCTCTTTCTAAGCGTGTGTCCAATCCACCTCCATCGTCTTCTTCCTATTTCCTCTCCCACTGGTTTCTGCTGTGTTCTTTTCCATACTTCTTCATTTTTTATTCTATACATCCATTTTATTCTGAGTAGCGAGAGAGAGAGAGAGAGAGAGAGAGAGAGAGAGAGAGAGAGAGAGAGAGAGAGAGAGAGCATCCAATTGTTAAAGGGCATATAGTGAGGTGTCATTTCTTGTGCTAACTTTCAGATGAAGATGTCGAATATCAGTTACTACATCATCTTTTGTCTCTCACTCGTGACTCTTGGTGAGTAGAAGGAACATAGTCGTAGTAGTAATATTAAAAGTAGTGATAGTAGTATTAGCCGTAGTAGAGAAAGTAATAGTAGTAGTAGTAGTAGTAGTAGTAGTAGTAGTAGAAGTAGTAGTAGTAGTAGTAGTAGTAGTAGTAGTAGTAGTAGCTGTAGTAGTAGTAGTAGTAGTAGTAGTAGTAGAAGTAGTAGTAGTAGTAGTAGTAGTAGTAGTAGTAGTATAGTAGTAGTAGTAGTAGTAGTAGTAGTAGTAGTAGTAGTAGTAGTAGCAGCAGCAGCAGCAGCAGTAGTAGTAGTAGTAGTAGTAGTAGTAGTAGTAGTAGTAGTAGTAGTAGTAGTAGTAGTAGTCATCACTGGGACATGCGAAGAAGTGCTTAGAAGACCAAAACCCCAAAAGAAACCATGGATCAGAGAGGAGACATGACAGAAATAAGAAAAAAAGAGAATTCCGAAACAAGCAATTAACGATGCGAAAACTAGATTCCAAAAGCAAATGACAGCGACCAGAAACACTACAGTGGCCAACGAAGTGAAGAAGCACCTGCGGGCAGACAAACGGTTCTACATAAATGAAATTGCTGAAAAATGTTAACCAGGCAATTGATTTCATGACGGAGTCGTTGCCCGAGCTAGTAAAAGATCTGGAGGCGAAATTCGTTGACTTTCTAGATACCTGCGAAGATTTTAATCTCTACTGTAAAGAACAGCAGGAGTCTGAGGAGACACAAATCGTGAATGGATTGCCCCCGCAAGCGTACGAAACTGAAATAAAGAACGTGTTCATCGAAGACATGTAAAAGTACAAGTCTGCATGTCGTCAACCTCCGTCACCAACGAATCATCCCTCGAATATTTGTTCCTCAATGTCCACGCTAGCGAACACAATACAGCTTAAGCGACTTGACGTTCCAACGTTTTCAGGCGAAAGACGTGATTGGCCTGAATGTAAACACCTGTGGGAACAGTTAGTCGTGCCGGCCATAAACAATGACGTTCACCACATCGCCAAGCATTAATTTACTACCAAATGGCAGCGACATTGAAACCTGTAAACAAGCAGGCAATTATGGAAATAAGAGCAAATGCCAAATGCAAACTGCCTGGCGGTGTGATAGACCTACTCAAACGTTTTAAAATCTTTAAGAGAACAAAAAGGAAGAAAGGAAAGCGAGGTGGTCAAAAGGTTAAAAGCAAACTCGGTATCATGAAAAATCTAAAAATCATAACAGTGAACTGTCGTAGTGTTGTACACAAAAGAGCTGAATTCTGTGCACTCATTGACCAACAAAAACCAGACATTGTGGACAAGAGTCATGGCTAAATGACACTATTAAGTCCTTGTCCTGCGAATTTTTTTCCAAAAGAATACGAGGTATTTCGAACTGATAGAAAATTACCTAGAGAGGAAGCAGAAGATGAAGGAAATGAAAATGAAGACGATGAGACCAGGCGATCGGGAGGTGGGTATTCATACTCGTTGATAGAAAGCTCACAGGTTGTGAGCAAACAAAGTTCAAAACTGACTGTAAAATAATTTGGGTAAGCGTTAAAATTCAAAGCCATAAAACATCCTTGTTGGATCGTTCTACATGCCCCATCGAAACGAAACTGACATCGTAGAACTGCAAACCGCGCTTGAAATAATCAACTCAGAAAAAACTCCAAGCCAAATGATTCTAACAGGAGACTTTAACTGTCCTGATATAAACTGGGACTGTTCAAAAACGTTACATGCCTGTCCACAACGTGCAATACAACAAAGGCTCATCGACATTACAACAGGAGCGCACCTCACATAAATCCACGAAGAATGCACACGCGGTGACAATATTTTAGATCTTGTTTTTGTATCTAATCCATCACTGATCCATTCAACAACATCACAACCAGGATTATCAGATCATGCCTGCGTTGTTACTGAAACTACACTAAAACCCAATTATATGAACCAACCCCCCAAAACACGATATTCAAAAAGGCCAACAGGGCCGCACTACGAAAACGAATCGAGCGACTGTCATCAGAGATCACAGAACAGCACAAAAGCGGTATGGATGTAAATGAGACGTGGAGATATTTTCACTCCTGCCAACTCAGTGCAATCAAGGAGTCAATCCCCCAAAAAGTACATAAAAAAACAAGAACGCCGCCGTGGATGAACAGGAAAACCGAGCACTACTAAGACGCAAAAGCAAAAGCATTCAAGCAGGCTAAACTGAGCGGAATCTGGGACACATACAAACCGTTGCAGCGTCAAAGTAGGCGTGAAATAAGGCAAGCAGAATGGACGCACATTAATAATGTCATAGAAAAAGGACTTGAAACAAACAATACCAAGCCATTTTGGAACTACATAAAAAGCAAGAAAATCGATTCCATTGGTGCAGCCCCATTGAAAGAAAATGAAATCCTGTACATTGAGGGGAAGGATAAAGCAACGATTCTCTTGGATCAATTTAAATCTGTCTTTACCCCCCCCCCCATGATCCACACGATACAACCACCCCATCGACATTACAGAGGTGTGACCAATCTCTTACTAATATCAACATAAACATCTCAGGAGTTGAAAAGGCGTCAGGTCCAGATAACATCCCCAACACAGTACTAAAGGAGTGTGCTGAGAGTTTGGCCCCCTCATTATGCATAATTTTCCAAAAATCGGTCGACACTGGGATGCTCCCTAATGACTGGCTGAAGGCAAAAATTGCACCTGTATTAAAAAAATGCAACAAAAATAAAGCATAGAACTACCGTCCAATCTCACTGACGTATGTAATATCCAAACTATTAGAGCATATAATCTGTAAGAACATGATGAACCACTTTGAGAACAATGACATCTTAACTGACCTGAATCATGAGTTTCGCAAAGGATACTCATGTGAAAGCCAACTCCTAATAACTGTAAACGACCTGTTGAGACTCCGGAATGCCAACACTCAGGCAGACATCGGCATCCTCGACTTTTCCAAAGCGTTTGATACTGTGCCCCACCAAAAACTCCTGCAGAAACTAGAAAATTACGGAATTCGTGGCTGTCTACACACATGGCTTTGTAATTTCCTCACAAAACGTACCATGAAAGTAGTCCTAGACGGCACGTCATCGGATTAATGTCCAGTCATATCAGAATTACCACAGGGAACGGTGCTAGGACCCATACTATTTCTTAGTAAACTCTCAGATTAGGTTATTCGCCGATGACTGTCTAATATACCGACCAGTAAAATCTGCAAACGATCAAAATTGCTACAAGAGGACTTGAATAGTCTCGAACAGTGGGCTAATGATTGGGGAATGAAATTTAACGCAAACAAATGCTTCATCCTCAGCACAGCTAAAAGTACAATGAGACCTACACGTTAAACAACACCGTCCTGAAACAAGTTGACGATAAGCCATACCTTGGCATCACCTTCTCAAAGGACTTGAAATGGGGGAAACACATTAACAAAATAACCCAAAAAGCAAGCTCCACCCTCGCCTTTCTCCGCCGAAATCTTAGCCACGCCCCAACGTCATGCAAACAAAACGCCTACCTTGCACTTGTGAGATCACAATTGGAATACGGAGCAGTTCCTTGGAACCCCTACCTGAAAGAGGATATTCAAAAACTTGAGAGAGTCCAGAGACAAGGCGCCCGATTCATAACTGGGATCTATAAGAGCAGAACCCCTGGATGCATGACAAAAATGTTAGAAGAAAGAAACCTCAACAGCCTCCAACAAAGAAGAAAAGAAACCCGTCTGTCATTCATGCTCAAGATTATAACAGATCAAATACCATCAATAAAGGCAGACTCCTTTTTCACGCCACGACCAAACAAAAGGAAAATCCGATCACTCACTTTTGCTAACCACATAACCGAACACCCCATTGAGAGATACACCATAAACAATTCGATCTGCTTCAAAATCCCACAGACAAGAAAGCAAAACTACAGAAATTCTTTCTTCATTCGAACTATCTCGGAGTGGAATGGGCTGGATGAACTGGTCACCATGGCACCACACCTAAACGATTTCAAGGCCCGACTGACATGGGCCCGCGCCCAATGAGGACGCCGCTGAAATACAACCAGACCATAGCCACACGACTGAAATGTGTTGCAAATTTCACAGCCTATCGATAAATGATAAAAAGGCTATTCTTTTAAGACATAAGCGATGTTTTAAATGTTTTGGAGATCACAATAGGTCTTCACGCAAAGACCAGAAAAAGTGTCAAAATTGCGGACGGATTACGCATCATACCCTGATGTACAATCCGCCACTTCCCATCCCCACATCTAGTGAAGGCGCCAGTTCGGCAACGCCTGCTACGAATTTAGTGAATACTGGTGTTCAATTGGTAAATCATAATCATAGTAAAACTGGTTTCACGGGGGATTCGATATACGTTATTTATAGTACTCTTGTTGCTTCGTGTAACAAAGAAGCAGTCATTTTTTGTGATAGCGGGCCTGATGCTTTATTCATCAGAACTAAGGCGATTAAGCTTTTGAAATCTAAAAGGCTGTAATAGAGATGATACCCTTAACCTTAACAGGTAAGGAACAATTGAAAACAGCTCTCTATGAGCTAACAATAGTTACCGATAACGGCAAAAAGGTACCAATCTCCCTTTTCGAATTATGAGGGTTTTCGGGAACTGTCGCACAATTGGATCTACTCGTAGATCTAAGTGTTTTAAAACAAACATTTCCTGACTATTGCAAGGCAATATTTAAACGACTTTCTGGTCCTGTAAACGTACTTTTAGGTACTGACCACTTCAGCTTCCATCCCAAATGTGAATTGGCGACTGATGGTTAAAATCTTTGTATAATGAAAGGTGAGTTAGGCATTTGCATTCAAGGACACCATGACAGTTTGTCCGAGAAAACAGGTATGCACAACAATATGAAAGTAACATTGCAGTCAACTCATTCTAATTTTTCCAGTAACTTTATTCTAAAACATTCAGAACCAGTTCTCTCATGGAATCCCGTAAAAGGTAAGTCTCCCTCTTTCTATGATGGCAACGATTATAATCCTGTCTTCCGTTACTCAACTTGCAATATCCAGATTGATAAAGTTTCTTTCCCTTTAGGGGTGGAACTTGGCACATCAGTAAATCCTAAATGTGGGTCTTGCAAATGAGGCGAGGACAGCAGGACACAGTTACTCATTTAGAGATGAGCAAGAACTTAAATTGATTCAAAGTTATTTGCACTATGACGACACAAATGAATGCTGGGTTACCTCATATCCTTGGTTAATAGATGCCGCTTTAATTCCTAATAATTACCATTCTGCCTTCGCTACGTTACGAAATACAGAGAAACGCATTCTCACTGATCCTGCATGGGGAATGAAGTATGCGGGCAGATTATAGATATGGCTGATCGTGGTGTCGCTCGCAAGCTATCACAAAGTGAACTCGAGGCCTGGGAATGTCCAGTTTTCTATCTGTCTCATTTAGCAGTAGAAAAAACCTAAATCCACGAGTAAGCCAATCAGAATCGTGTTCAATTCAAGCCAGAATTACAAAGGAGTTTCTTTGAATTCATTTCTCGCAAAGGATCCTGACTCTTACACAGCAAATTTGTTAGGGATTTTGTTGAGATTTCGCGAGAATGCAGATTACTCGTGGGAAACATTCGTAAAATGTATAACTCTGTTTTCCTTAAACCACTTGAACAACACACACACACAGGTTATTCTGGCGATATCTGGAGGGTCGCGCCCCAGATATTTGGTGCATTACTCGTGCTAACATGGGCGATAGGCCGACAGGCGCCATTACCGTAGAAGCAATTGATATGACTGCCAAGCGATTCGAACATTTAAATTATACACTCAACATACGTGGGTGATATTATCGAGAGCGTACCTACTGTAGAGGAGGCACGCCAACTGTCATCAGACATAGAAGTCATCTTAGCCAAAGGAGGTTTTAAAGTAAAAGAATGGTTAATTGGTGGAGTCAACGTTATCGGCAATACTCAATAACGAAGTTGTATTGAGCACCGACGCCTCAGATAGGACTCTGGGCAGCGTATTAGGCCAGCTGGTAAATTATAAATTTACATCCTCTAGCATTTGCCAGCAGAAAACTGTTGCCCCGTGAACTGAAGTAGTCTGTCACAGAGAAAGAGTCTTGCCATCGTTTGGGGAATTAAGAAATTTTCCTTCTATTTGTATGGGAAGGAATTTATATTGAGGACAGACCATAAAGCGCTAACATATATGAACTGGGCAAAGTTTGAAAATGCCAGAGTAATGATGCCTATCTTTTACAACAGTACAAATTCAGAATTGATTATGTAAAATGCCATGGCAATGTTGGCGCTGACTTTTTAAGTCGTGTGTTTGGGAATTAAATTTATTGTTACAATTGTTAAGAATATTCTATACACTTTTAAAGATAATGCAAATTATAGAAAGAATTGATTTGATTATAAGTTGTAATTGCTATATTATCGATACATAATTATCATTACATTTCAATACATGTTTAGGTTATGGTGATGATGATGATGATGATGATGATGATGATGATGATGATGATGATGGTGGTGGTGATGATGATGATGATGAGGGTGATGATAATGATGACGATGGTTGTTGGAGACTAGGACTATTTACAATAGACTCGACCTTTGAACAATAAATATCAACTCTAAAACATTCCGTTATCCTCATTCTCTCTTACTAACTTACTATGCTCTATTTTTCTCACCAACTACACACTCTTGTCACGAAACGGAAACTCACTTATTCGACCCCCAATACTCACAAAGGTGACCATAATAGTGAACAGT
>NC_088373.1:9476941-9491941 GCF_034508935.2 Berghia stephanieae
TGTCAAGCCTTACAAGAGGTGTCAAGTCTTTAAGAGGTAAGTGGGAGATAACGATTTCAACAAGAAGTGTCAAGTCTTTAAGAGGTAAGTGGGAGATAACGATTTCAACAAGAAGTGTCAAGTCTTTAAGAGGTAAGTGGGAGATAACGATTTCAACAAGAAGTGTCAAGTCTTTAAGAGGTAAGTGGGAGATAACGATTTCAACAAGAAGTGTCAAGTCTTTAAGAGGTAAGTGGGAGATAACGATTTCAGGAGTGTCGATTTGGTCTTATATCTCTACAATTTTACACCATCTATCATTCACGTATATGCATAGGCCTCCCCCTTTGTTTTTTCCTCATGATGTGTCCCTACCCTTTCTGTACAAAGTAAACAATACTACTATCGGCGTCCATGGACAAAAGCCATGTTTCCGTTAGACAAATAATGCATGCATTTTTATAATCATAATCAAACTTGGAGAGGGCAGTGATGGTGTCTATTTTATTACAAAGTGATCTAACATTGGCAAGTATTATTGAAGGGGGTCGTGGTTTAGATCCTCGTCTATGAAGTCGGTTTTTCACACCTCCTCTTTGCCCCTTTTGCTTTTCCTGTTCAGTTTCTTCCATTGTGGGGGAAACACGGCTCTCGGTGGTATTGAAAGTAAGGATGGCTTAAGTCGAAGAAGATCGTCTCCGGAATAAATATAACTGTCGCCATCTTGTTTTCCTTGAGTTGACATTGTTAGAAGAAAATTTGAGCAGAACTTTACCATCTGAAGTTTAAATAATATTGTTTTTATTATTCTTAATCATCATACCACGCTTAATATATTATTAAGCGAAGAAACAACAAATTGCGAAATAAGATGGACATAGCGGTGTCATTTTAAGTCGGAAGTAAACATAACCGCCGCCATTTCGATTTCCTTGAGACATAAACATTGATACGAAAGATTTTCCCGAGGATTTGAAGCAGAACTCTAAACGTTAAAGTTTTAAGTACATACCATTCATTAACTCACTCAACCCTAACACCGACTATATCCGTACTTTACCCGGGTTACTTTTACCCCATGCCTGTTTATTACATTTTTCTGAGACAAATTATAGGCATAGTATCAAAGCTAATGTTTTTAGTTTTTACATTGAATTTTACGTTGAATAAAATTATCAATGTCCATGCTCATTTTATAAACATTTCTCCCAATTTTGAAAAGTAGCAAAGTCTCTAGGATTGAGTGAGTTAATACGAACAATCATACAACCTTTAATCGGTAAATGAGTGAAATGTTGTCATGAGACAAATAAATACCAAAAGAAATCACATAGATGTAACTGTGCGTCGCTATTTAGCGCCGCCATTTTGAAAAAAAATTATAGCTAACTGGAAATTAAATATTATGTTTTGGCGCGCATGAATACAAATCCAAGGATTTTATTTTTTTTGGGGGGTAAATTTTGCTTCAAGCAGATAGAGAAAATACAAATTTTGACGAATCGAAGTTATAATACTTGACGTTCAATCTTACTTGGAAGGGTGGAATAAACGCATTTTCGTCATGTCTTTGCATTTATTAAACTCGCAAGGACGTAGCGTTATTTAATAGGAGAAAAATAAATCGTTTAATAAATATAAATAGATGAAAGAATTGAATATAATTCTACCCCGCCCATAAATAATAACGCTTAATGTTGTCAAGAAGAAGAACATTTGTGACCCATCGTCTCAAAACGGTATTATGTCGGAACGAACCAAATGATTAAAAGCCGACTTAAATGTTAAACTGGTCAAAAATAAAAATCGTTAGCATTAGCACCCTAAAATATGGTATCCATTCTCATCAATAAAACATACAAACTCAACACAAGTCTGATATTTCTGGCTATAAATTCAATTTTCAACATCTTAACCATTCCGACTTAATACCGTTTTGAGGCGAATGGTCACATTTGTAAAGCGCTTGGAGCACGTTCAGTGAATATTGCGCTATATAAAAGCTCAACTCTCTTTTTCTTTATTTAGATCGCTCCAGCATAATAGAAGATAAACATTGAGGGTTTCATATGTGTGGTCACATATTGTGACCCATCGTCTCAAAACGGTATTATGTCGGAACGAACCAGATGTTTAAACGCCGAATTCAATGTTAAACTGGTCAAAAATATAAATTGTTGGCATAATCACCTTACAATATTCTGCTCAATAAAACATACAAACTCAACACAAGTCTGATATATCTGGCTATAAATTCAATTTTCAACATCTTAACCATCCCGACTTAATACCGTTTTGAGGCGAAGGGTCACATATGTACTCTCTGACAATATCTGTTGCTTATTCCCTTGTGTTTTTCAGAGGCGCCGTTCAAGCGAAGAGTTGCTTGGAGAAGTTGAAAATACCGTGTACAAAAGTAAAACAGTTACCCAGGCAATTTATTGACCACGAGATACAACGGGTTGTTTCGACCATCGCAACATGCGGATAAATCTATCATCAGAAAAGAAAGTTTTACGGTAACGTTCACAAACACACACACACACACATGCACACACAAACATACACATACACATACATGCACATACGTAGTAGTGGTAGTCGTAGTAGTAGCAGTAGTAGTAGTTGTAGTAGTAGTAGTAGTAGTAGTAGTAGTAGTAGTAGTAGTAGTAGTAGTAGTAGTATAGTAGTAGTAGTAGATAGTAGTAGTAGTATATGTAAGTATTAGTAGTAGTATAGATAGTAGTAGTAGTAGTAGTAGTAGTAGATATAGTATAGTATAGTAGTAGTAGTAGTAGTAGTAGTAGTAGTATAGTAGTAGTAGTAGTATAGTAGTAGTAGTATAGTAGTAGTAGTAGTATTAGTAGTAGTAGTAGTAAGTAGTAGTAGTAGTAGTAGTAGTATTATTATTATTATTATTATTATTATTATTAGTAGTAGTAGTAGTAGTAGTAGTAGTAGTAGTAGTAGTAGTAGTAGTAGTAGTAGTAGTAGTAGTAGTAGTAATAGCAGTAGTAGTAGTAATTGGCAATTATAGTGATATGATGATGATGACGATGACATTGAAGGTGAATACAATGATTGTGATGGTGATATAGTACTGATATCGATTATGATTGTGGTGATGGGGATGATGTAATGATGATGATGATGATGATGATGATGATGATGATGATGATGATGACGATGATGACAATGGTGGTTATGATAATGAATAATGATGGTGATGATAATGATAATGATGATGATAAAGCCCATAATTCTATTAACATCTCTTGTTGTATTTCCAACTTTCTTTATTTTCCCAGAGACACATCATAAGCGAGGAAGCAGAATTAATTAAACAATTAATAATTACAAAATAAACATTTTTTGTGTCTCAAAACAATTTCTTTTTCTGTATTAATTGTATTTGTCAATTAGATGAATGAAGGGGAAGATAATTTTAACTCCTTTAACACTACATCGTCTCAAAACGGTATTATGTCGGAACGAAGCCAATGCTTAAAAGCCGAATTAATTGTTAAACTGGTCAAAAATATAAATCGTTAGCATTAGCACCCTAAAATATGGTATCCATTCTCCTCAATAAAACATACAAACTCAACACAAGTCTGATATTTCTGGCTATAAATTCAATTTTCAACATCTTAACCATCCCGACTTAATACCGTTTTGAGGCGAATGGTCACTTATGGGTTAAGGTAGCTATTGTACTCATCAGCACTAATATTGGGTTAAGTTATCTCGCAGTCTCGTAAAATCCATTAACAAGTAAACGAACGCGTTTCCAACCGACAATAAGCAACGAACGACGAGGAAGAAAACGAATATCTGTCGTCCTCAGAGTCTTGACACAGATCTTCGTTTTTTTCCTCGTCGTTCGTCGATCGTTGTATGTTGAGACCGTAATCATTAACTTGTTATTATTGGGGTGAAGTTACTCATGGTCTTACCTCCAACACTATTGGGGCAAGGTAACTTTAAATCTTATTGTCATCATTTTTGGGGTAAGGTAACCTCCGGTCTTATTACCAAGTTTATTGGGGTAATATAACTCGTGGTCTTATTACCACCATTTATGGGGTAAGGTAAGACGTAGTCTTATTAACACCATTATTCTGCCATTTTATTGAAAAACACAGTATGTGCTATTTGGTTACCATTGCATGTACTGTGTCTTTTTTTAAAAAACTAGTAAAAATCCCACAATTTCGCGGGGAAAGAACTATTTTCATTCGACATTGTACCCACCATCATTTAATGAGAGCAGATTGGTAAACAACGTTGTCTGTGTAACTTGGTACATCCTCTGTTGATTTACTGTGTGGCCCAACATGAAGTGTAAGCCACTATAGCCTCAGACCCCTGACACCTCAACATACAGTTGTCCGTGTGTGAAAACAGGTTGTGGTAAGAAAATCAACTGCGAAAATAAACCTGAAGTAGCAGACGTGAGCAGAGTTGAAAAACGATCCTGGGGAGGCTTTTCGAAAGCTCCTACAAAGGGAAACATCTCAAATAATATTCACTCAACTAAACCCAAGAAAAAATAAAACCTAGTACCTTTAATTAACCCTAATAGTAATAGGAAAAACAATCACCCTTGCACCTTTGCTAAGACGTATGGCTAACCCTAATAAAAGAACCCTCCGATCTCGAGATAACGTTAATAGAAAAAAACAAACCCCTCGGACTGCTTTGCACTACTTTTCAATACTTCACAAATCAAAATGGCGGCCATGAATCAACACAATAGTCAAATTAGGAAATTTAAACTTTCACAAATCTATCAAGGTTTGTTCTAGCGTTTTCAAAATGCGTCTATATGATGACAAATTGAATAAATAAACGCTTGAAAAAATATCAACGGTGAAAATACAAATTGAAAGAATGCTGGGTATGTAGGAGCTTTCGGAATGTCTCCCGAGAACTTACCATACAGTACAGTAGTACAGTACTCTGGTGATCATGTTTTGATTGTTGATGGTAAAATTGAGAGTTTTCCCATAATTCAAAATTAAGTAATATACACTGATCTAACTCACATTAAAGAAAATGGATGTCTTGACCACTTTAATCCTGAGGTCAAATGAAAATCTGGAGCAGACGCGAACAGTATCAAGTATTCCATCATAATAATATGTCTATTTTTGGTTTGTTCGGGCTAGAAGCTAGACAGATACAATGGGTACGATCTATATTACATTTCCATGTGCACGAGGTCATTGGTCACATTGCAAAGTGTGCTCAAAATGACTCACATAGTGAAAAGTGTTCACATTTTAAGAATAACCAACGTTACAATTGGTCACTTTGCTCAGCATGATACATGGCTATGTTTACAACGTTCATAAACAAAGCATCGTGTTTAGATACATTGAGAAAACTCCAATCGTTGTACAGCAAAAATCCATGTGATCGATGAATAGGTTGGACGAAAAATGATTATAGATCGCTCCCATTGACAGTTTGACAGTTTAACTTAATATTTCCCAGGGCAAAAATTATCACATCCATGGCATAAAAACGACAATAATATTAGTTGATGTTGTTAATCGGTGAAACTTATTTAAATTTTCTGTAAATCCGAATACCTTAATGTGATCAAGTGAATAATATCATTATGAATGCCACGATTTGTTGAAAAAAGCCAATCGGACAGCTCCTATCTCAGGAATTTCTGTATTGATGTTTATACTGGACTGATAGAGTTGAGGGTGTGGCCATAAGTTAAACCTGGGTATTATCCACCCGAAACCATCACATTGAAAGCATCAAAGGGGCAATAATAATACTTGATGTCATAAATAGATGAAAACTGTTGAAAACTTAGTGTAGATATGAAATCCTTAAATTAATTAAGTGAATACAAATAAATAATAATGTGAAATTGAATGTAAGCTTCAATTTAATTACAAAAACAGATCAAATGGACGTTTCGGGTTTCCCCTTTATCAACAAAACGGGATGAATGAAACACCACAGATGACTTCCTGCTGCTGTCACTAATAATTAATACTAATAGCGACATCCCTCATTTATCATTTTTTGTATTTATTTTCAATTCCATTGTATTTATTTTCCAACAACAGTCTACACGTTTTTATATTTCACTTTCTAAACTGCATTACGCAGTTCCTCCCCGCCTTCCCTCTTTTCACTTAATTAATTGCGCACCTTTTAGAAATATCTCTATTATTCTATTTTAATTCGTGCTTCCTTACAAAGAAGCATACTAATTTCCTGCCAACCAATGTTTTGTTTATTCATCTTAACTACGCCACTACCACATTATCTCATTCATCTGTGGTGTTTCATTCATCCTGTTTTGTTGATAAAGGGGAAACCCGAAACGTTCATTTGATCTGTTTTTGTAATTAAATTGAAGCTTACATTCAATTTCACATTATTATTCATTTCTTCGAACTTCGAGCAACAACATTTACATTATTCAACATTATTTCGAATGCAACGATTTGCGTAAAAACGCCAAACTGACAACTTTTTACAGTGTTGGAATTGGTTGTTTTTGAGAGTGTTAGTGTCGTCGGTACCTATTTTAAGATATCTGTTTGACTCAACGAACTTTCAGACTGACTTTAAATTATAAAAGGAAATCAAGTTATTTATTTATCTATCTGTAAAAAATACATTTCTAATTTTCAAATCTTTCAGTAGAGTTGTGCGCCGTATATTTTTTTTAAAATTGACTCAAATAAGCACAATGTTCTCCACAAGGCTATATTTTTTAAAGAAAGGATAACGGCAGTATTGTAATAAGTGAACCTCTGGTCTTAATGCCACCATTATTGGGGTAAGGTAACTCGTAGTCTTATTGACACCATTTTGTGGTAAGGTAACCTCTGGTAATATTACCACCATTATTGGGGTAAGTTAACTCGTGGTCTTATTTATTACCACCATGATTAGGGTAAGGAAACCTCTGGTCTAATGAACACCATTATTAGGGTAAGGTAACTCTTGTCATACCATTACACCACAAAAATTACACAAAGCCTTTAATAGAGTGCATTTATAGAAGGAACGAAATAGACGTCACTCAGCTCTTTGTTATTGTTTTAAGCCAGTTATTTTATGAGTTTTAATCAGACTATGCACGTACAAGGTGTTGGTACGTATCATACTGCTGACGGATGTCGTGATTTTTTAAAAACTAAGCTCATAGCACAAACAGCGATCAAGCTCGAAACGAATTTTGTCTTTCTTTGTACAAACTTGATTAACTAGATTTTCTTAACAAATGAGCTACCGCCACTGGGGTGAATTTTCCCAAAGGGGAAACTTTGCCTCTTTGATATTGGATAATTCAGAGTGATTTTATTTTGTAGTAATTATTTCCTTTGATAAAAAGTCAAGTCATTAAACCAGGAAAATAACTACAAAAAATGAGTTTTATATAGTGCAATATACACTAAATGTGCTCAAAGAGCTTTACAAGGTGTCCCTGGTCAACAGCAACATTTAACATGTAAGACGGGACATGACGCCTGTTAGGCGATATTACAATTTTTCGGACAAAGACAACGCTGTTAACGGCCAGGTACTCATTTTACACCTGAGTACGGTGAGAGAAAGTGAGTAAAGAGCCTTTTTCAAGGATTCAACTATGCGCCGAGTGCGAGGCTCGAACCCAGGACATTCCGATCCGAAAGCGAGTGACCACATAGCCGCACAAAGCTGAGATGACTCAAAATGCTTCACATTTACAAAGACAAAGTTACCCCTGAAGGCAAAGTTATTCCAGTTGACGTTACTGTGAAGTATATATCTCTCATAAGGCCTATTTCATCACTAAGTTGTTAAAAGTTTGAATATTGTTTTTTAAAACAAGATGGTGCGGCTATGTGGTCTAGTGGTAAGACACTCGCTTTCGGATCGGAAGGTCCTGGGTTCGAGCCTCGCTCGGCGCATATTTGAATCCTTGGAAAAGGCTCTTTACTCACATTCTCTCGCCGTACTCAGGTGTAAAATGAGTACCTGGCCGATACCAGCGTTGCCTTTGTCGAGAAAAAAGTGTATTATCGCCTTAAGACCATAATGATTAAAAAAAACCCCCAAAACTACAGACCCGTTTCAAACCTTCGCTTTATTCAAAAATCCTGAAAAAAGCAGTTCATCACCAATTAAATTGACATTTAAAATTGCATGATCTATATGAGACATTCCAATCAGCTTGAAGGGAAAGCCATAGTATTGAGACTGCGCTGTTAAGGGTGTAAATAGTTTGATTTTAGCTCTCTCCTACCCAGCCATTTTCAGAAATTTCCCCAATCTTCACTCCCAACCAACACAAAATATGTTTTTTACCACTCAAACACAATAGCAGTAAAGTTCTTGCGATACATAATGTTCTTTAGTAAAACATGCTCTACTATACAACACATTGTTCATTTTCTTTAAATTTTATGATGTACATAATAAATTTGAACAAGAAAAATGTTGGTTGTATCGTAACGAATGTGACGATTTTCATATAGTTGGTAAGGAGAGGGGTAAATGCTGACAATGATGAGGTGAACATTTTATGTATTTTGGACTTATCGGCTGCATTTGATAAGATTGACAACAACTTTCTGGTGAATCGACTCGAACGTCTTTTTGGTATCAAGAGATTTGAAATCATTCGAATCTTATCTAACGAATCGTCGACAGACTGTTGTGATTAAACATTTCAAATCACCTGATCATCTTCTGAAACTTTGTGTGCCACATGGATCAGTACAAAGTCTAGTTCTTTTTAAATTGTACATAAACCCCTTGGATCAATTATTTCTGATTTTAATCTAAATTACCAATTTTATGCAGACGATAGTCAAATGTTTAAGCCACCAACCTACGACTATTTACATCTTTTAATCGAACGTTTCCCACCATTCTTGTTAAATTGAAAACTTAAATGGAACTGAACAGACTAAAACTTAACGACAGTAAGACTGAAAAAATATTTATCGCTAGGCCAGCATTTCATAAAAATGTTGAGTGTGAATCAATCGTTTTAGGAAATAGTGTAATTGAAACTGCTAAGGTTGTTCGAAATTTTGGGTGTGTATTGATTCAGATTTGTCTTTTATCAGCCAAGTAAATCATATCGTTAGGTTAATGTACATGGAAATGAGAAGAATACGTAGTGTTAGACATCTCATTCCAAGAGACATCTCTGCCTTGTTAGTTAAGTCTCTATTCATGTCAAAGTTAGATTATTGCAATTCTCTCATCTCTTCTATAAATAAAGACAACATAAAATCCCTTCAGGTAGCCCAGAACGATGCTGCCATGCTTATTAATAGAAAGAGGAGAAATCAAGCTGCATCGGGTTAGCTAAGAGAACTCCACTGGCTTCCTGTTGAGAAACGTATAGAATATAAGATATTTACTATTGTTTCTAAATCACTGCATTCTGATTGTCCTGGATACATTAATGACATACTTAAATTCTACGTCCCATCCAGAAATCTGAGATCAAAGTCTGATAATCACATACTTGTGAAGCAAAAAGTGACACAACATTGGCGAACATGCATTTGGATATTCGGTTCCTATTTTCTGGAACTCCCTTGCAAGATATATCAGAGAGACAATCATGATGCAGAATTCTTTTAAAATCCCTCTTAAAACGTTTCTTTTTAACATAACATGTAACACTGTAGAATTATATTGATTTGTTTCATATTGCATGTTTGAGTGATTGTATGGTTGAGTGAGAGTTGCCACGTTACAGTTAAGGGCTTTGGGCTTGCTGATATACGGGGAAAGGCCCTATATAAAAACCATATATTCTTCTTCTTCTTCCTCTTCTTCTTCTTCTTCTTCTTCTTCTTCTTCTTCTTCTTCTTCTTCTTCTTCTTCTTCTAATTCTTCTTCTTAATATTATTGTTATTATTATTATTATTATTATTATTATTATTATTATTATTATTATTATTATTATTATTATTATTATTATTATTATTATTATTATTATTATTATATTATTATTATTATTATATTATTATTATTATTATTATTATTATATTATTATTATTATTATTATTATTATTATTATTATTCATGTTACGTGTTGCTGTCGGAAAAGGACCTTTTGTAAAGAGCTTTGAGCACGTTAAATGGATATTGCTCTATATAAAAGCTCAAGTTTTTTATCGTGCGGACTCTCTTCTCTATCTATCTATCTATCTATCTATCTATCTATCTATCTATCTATCTATCTATCTATCTATCTATCTATCGATCTATCTATCTATCTATCTAACTCTCTATCTACTTATTAATCTATTTATATATATTTATCGACCTGTCTGCCTATTTGTTTGTCAGTCTATCCGTCTGTCTATCTATCTATATATCTGATCGTCTATCCACCTTTCATTATAACAGTGAGATCACAATCATTTAAGTTATCAGACCTGAAAACAAGTACGCGTTGGTCACATGTAATTTTCTTAAATTCTCTCCCATTTACGAGATCCCACACTGTAATATTTGAACGCGATAGATCAATGATATGACACGTCACCACCCTCCAGCGACAATAGACATTGAAAACAGTGAATGCCTCAGCATACAAAAGACGCCATCATCTAATTACCTAGGGAAATATCGGACTATTTTGCAAATGAAGAAACAGACAATCTTTGAAGATGAAAGGGAATAATATGATTAATTGATTTGAATGCATTCCTTTAACAGTTAACTGTCGTTTTCTCTCACGTTCACGTTATGTTATTGTTTGTTCGGCTATGGTGTAGTCTTGTGATATGACACTCGCTTTCAGGTCGGAAGGTCCTGGGTTCGAGCCTCGCTCTGCGCATAGTTGAGTCCTTGGAAAAAGGCTTTTATATAGAGCAACATCCACTACACGTGCTCAAAGCGCTTTAAAAAGGGTCCCTGTCCAACAGTGACACTTAACATATAGATAGTATGCGCTTGGCTAAGAAGCTCATAACATTGCCATCCGGAAGTATAGCGGACCAACACACAAAACTGTGTGTGTCCATGAACGTTTATAGTCGGGTTAATACAGTTCAGTGAGCATTACTCATAAACGCGGATGGCAAAAAACAATAACAAAGACCTGAGTGACGTCATCTTCGAACTATCTATAGAACGAGACAAGGCGATATTACATTTCCCCCCCCCCCCCCCCCCCGAGACACCGCTGTTCACAATTCGCACTTGTCGAAACGAGACGCAATTGGGAATCCCGACGAAGTGAAAGTGTTATCTGTTGTTTTATTTTCTTCTTCTCGTTTTCATGTAGATGTGGTTCACGAAAAAACGATCTCGATGGCATCTGGATCTGATACATATCCCTTTACTTCTAATGTAAATGATCTACCAACTAGGCCACCAGGACGTCTAGTTTCTATCGTGAACTACGACCGCAACGTTTTGCTGCATCCAATCTTTCATCAAATTAACCTGCTCTCTATATTACCCTTACTCGAAAAAACAACTCCAAAATACGAAACAAAAAACAAAACAAAAACAAAAACAAAAAGAATAAAGAAAAACAAAAAACAAAACAAAAACAAAAACAACACACATTTAGAAATTTGGCCAGAAAGCTCATCCTTCAAATATCGATCGATTAAAATAACCATATCCTGTCAAAAACTTTCAAACCTGGGACCTCGATGAAGTCCCATATTTGAGAGTATTCGACAAGATGAGGGTCATTTAATCGATCGATATTTTAGGGACGAGTTTTCTAGTCAAAATTTTGCAAAGTAGATTTTTAGAGTGTAACTTTCTACCTACCGAAATACTTAGTTACTTAATCCTCACCAAACCAAGAGCGACACAAGGTGTCGTCAACCAAAAACTCCCATTTCTGCCTGTCGGCTGCATGGACACCGATGTTATTCCAGGGTTAGACCAGCTTCTTTAAACAATCCATGGATTTTCTCGTACAGGAGTAGTAGTCCTTCAGAGATATTTGGCTCATAAAGACCCGGTTTCTATAGAGTGAAACGAACCATAGCAATTGTGACCCAGGGTCTCAAATCGGTATTAAGTCGGGATGAACCAGATGCTAAAAAGTCAAAATAAAGCTGAACTGGTCAAAAATATGAATTATTGATATTTAGCACTCTAAAATATGATATTCATTCTCCTCAATAGAGCATATAAACTCAATTCAAGTCTGATATTTCTGGCTACAAATTCAAGTTTTAGCATCTTAATCACCCCGACTTAATACCGTTTTGAGTCGTTGGGTTACCACTGCTTGCTAACCTTTGAGTAAGACTCCACTCTATCTCAAAGTACTTGCCTCCCGGAATAGGCACGCTTTTACTTTTCAATGGCAGCGATCTATATTCATGCTTTCGTCCAACCCACTCATAGATCACATGATTTGTTGCTGTCCAACGATTGGACATTTCTGCTGTGTTTATGAAAGTTATAAACGTACCCTTTTGTCAAGCTGAACGAAATGACCAATCGTGATGTTAGAAATTTCAAAAGCTGTGAACACGTTTCACTATGTGGGTCACTCATGGCTTACTAGAGAGTAACTATAGTAGGGCCCTGGAGTCACCTTGAGCACATTTTGCAATGTGACCAATGGCCTCGAGCACACGGAAAGGGAATATAGATCATCCCCATTAGGTGGAAATGGATAATATCCGAATTCTAATACAGTGATTTATAGTATTGGTCCCAATCACATAAACTGTATTTCTCCATTGTTCAAATTATTATTCAAGTCAACCAAAACCTTCCCAAACCGAAGGGAAACTCAATAACAGTTGGTGAATAAGACTCGTATTGAAGCAATCTATATTCATGCCTTTGGCCAACCGAGCCATCGATCACATGATTTGTTGATGCCTAATAATTGGATATTTCTTAATAAATGTTATGAAGACACGCTGTTTTGCTTCTGTACGTTGTAAACATTCACATGTGTCAATTGAATAGATCAGCCTATAGATAGTATGCAGATGGCGTCACTCAGACCTTTGTTATTGTTTTTGCCATCCGCGTTTGTGAGTTGTTCTCACTAAACTGTATTAACCAGACTATAAAAGTTCATGGTTACACAGAGTTTGTGTGTTGGTCCGTTATACTTCCGGATGGCAATGTTGTGAACTCCTTGGCCAAGCGCATTCTATCTATAGGAAAATCGTCACATTCTTTACGATACAACCAACATCTTTTCTTGTTCAAAGTTCTTCTGTACATCATAAAATTTAAAGAAAATGAACAGTATGTTGTAGAGCATGTTTTGCTAAAGAAATTATTCATCGGAAGATCTTAGGTCTAACTGCTATAGTTTTTGAGTAATAAAAATAACAACAAATAAAAATTGGTAACATGACAACACATAACACCAGTTCATTGATGTTTATTGTGTGTTGGTGACAATTTCTCAGGCGGACATGACTTTTGGTGAGCTATTCTCAAACAGAGTGTTAACCACAATAGTTCAGTGACATTTACTATGTGTTGGTGACAATTGCTGAGGCAGACATAACTTTTGTTGAGATTTTCACCTCAACGCATACTACTACTCGATGTGATACTACTGAGCTCCAAGAAGCTGTGGACTGTAAAAAGTAATAAACAAAAATGAATATAACGGTTTCAAAAAAGAGCAAAATACCAAACACGGAACGTTTCGGGGTCAAAACCCTTCTTCAGTCACCAACAACAAAAAGACAAGAAAAACATAAATGCATTACTAAAAAAAAATAGATCGAAGACTAAATATTTCGTACGTCCTCTTTGTTGAAGTAAAATCTTGGAATGAACAGAGAGGACGAAAGAAATATTTAGTGGTCGATCTGATTCTTAGTAATGTATTTCTGTTTTTATTGTTTTTATTGCTGTTGTTGGCTGAAGAAGGGTTTCGAGCCCGAAACGTACCATGTTTGGTATTATTTTTTTTTGTGTTGAAATTGTTATATGCATTATTTTGTTTATTGCTACTCGTATCCAAAAACAGGATTTTAACGGCTGTCATCTGTCCATTTCACTCTAGGGAATAATGGATGTCCTGGTTTTGTTGTGTCTCCTAACCCATGCGGTGATGATCTCAGGTAGGTGGAACTGTAGACTAAAATGAAAATATGGAGACATGAATCTTGGGGGGTTCCTTCTGTATGAAGGTGTTCAAATCGGCAAACATGGCATTTGTGAATTGACGGTATGTGTTTAAATAAAATACACATCCTTTCTTCCTCTTATATCAATCGTAAAAATACACAAAAAGTTTATAGTCTGAGAGAATTTAGTGAGAAGAAATCACATCTGAATAAAGAAAGCTGCGAAAACCAAATTTTAATTGTATTACATTATGATATAAACATTATGAGTGAGAGAATGTTTACCGACTTGACACGACCTGACATAAATACGCATCGTCTGCTATTAAAACCACTTTAGAAGTTTTGCATCTGTATATTGTATCTCTGACTCCGGTGTAACCATGTACACTTTAATATTATCCTAGACTGAAATACAGAGACAAGAAACTTTGAGAGTGGAAAAAAGGGTTTTAATAGAAGACGATGCGTATCCACCTCATGCCGTGTCAAGTCGGTAAACACCCTCTCGCTCATAATGTTAATTTGTAATAAAACTGAAATTTGGCTTAAGTTTTTGCAGCTTTCTATCTATAATTGTGCGGCTATGTGGTCTTGTCGTATGACACTCGCTTTTGAATTGGAAGGTCCTGGGTTCAATCCTCGCTCGGCGCATAGTTGAGTCCTTGGAAAAGACTCTTTACTCACATTCTCAGGTGTACAATGAGTACCTGGCAGTTAACAGCGTTGTCTCTGTCGGAAAAAAATGTAATATCGCCTAAGGTTGTCATGTCTAGTTCTACGTTACGTGTTGTTGTTGGTCAGGGACATTTTGTAAAGCACTTTGAGCACGTTGAGTGGATATTGTGCTATATAAAAAGCTAAATTCAATTATTTGTATCTTCAATTGGGCTGATTACGTCTCATTAAGTTCTCTCTAGCCGACTAGTGTAAATGTCGCTGCTCGAAG
>NC_088373.1:9496941-9499441 GCF_034508935.2 Berghia stephanieae
TATAACCCAGACACACCTGATTCGCTAATCAATTTTCCGACGAGCCATTGGGATATCGACCAACCCTTTATTCCAGACTTTGACTTGCCGTGCATGGTCATTAACTCCAACGGTTTACTGGAAGCAACAGGGTGTTCGAGTGGCATTGCAGACGGATTTATTTGTCAACAAGGTAAGCAAAAGAAAGACGTACGAGAGATGAAGTGAGTAGGAAAGTGCCTGAAGACAATCATCATCATTCATTTCTTGAGCATGTTGCCGGTCAGCTGTCTTCACGAATCACGATCCTCTGCGGTGCGCATGAAATCTGTGTTGCTTTTTAAGTCACATTTGGCCATTCTTAGGTTATTTAGATAAGTCATTCTTTGTCTTCCTCAGTTCTCTTTCCTCCGATCATCCCAGATGTTACCAACTTTTCTATTCCGTCTCTTCTCCAGAAGACAATAGAGAATAAAAATTTCACGGTGGTGATGGGGGTTTGAACTCGCGACCTTACTGGTACGAAAACTCCGCCTGGCCGAGGAGAGCGTGATTCTACCGTATGAGCTATCCACGATCCCAAAAAAGATCGTCTCTAACTCTTAGTTATTGTTAGAGCCCTCACTACCCAACTACTTGAGATCCAACCGTAGCCATCGTTATGTTATAGCCTGATACTGAAATCCAAAACGACTGGCAGTTTGACGTCATTATTTGTTTTTTGCACCGCTTAGTGAATTGTCGTTAGTAGAGCTCATGGAAAAAAGTTATTTCATTGGTTGAACTGTTGAATACAACTCAACTCACGATTTGTTTTCTTTTGTGGTAAACGACTGGCATTTTGACGTCATTTTTTGGTCAGTATCAGGTCATAACTTTACGAATGCCACGGTCCAACACACACAACTTCCGCTTAGTTAGTTGGCCAGCAGTTAAGCTTAATAGCCAATATTCTCAAAACAAACATATAACATAGAACCAATTGAGAAATTGAGTATGCTCCGGTATTTTGGGTGAATTTTTAATTCAGAAAAGTGAGTGGAGCAGGCACTTATGTTGATAAGAAGAAGAGATGAAGTGAGTAGGAAATTGCCAGAAGGGCCTGTTTAACATTGTTGTAATGGACAATATTTTGTGTCATTTTTGAGATTTCCATTACAAAATTGTGTCCACAAGGAATTGGGTTTACAGACCTGCAAATAGGTGCACGTGGCTTTAGCCTAATCACTCACTTCCCCCCCCCCCCCTTTATTATTTTTTTTACTGATTGACGATTTCAGAGGCTGACAATGTGTGCGATTTGGCAGTAGCAAATTCTGTCTATTTCAAAGGAAGCTGCTTCATGTATGAACCGAAACGTCTCAACTATACCATGGCTCAGGTATGTCGTGGTATTTGTTGTGATAGTCGTCATCGTCATCATCATCATCATCATCATCATCATTATCACCACCATCACCACCACCACCACCACCACCACCACTACCACCACCACCACTTCACGAAAATCCCAGGTTTGAGATATTTTGTCAAGGTGGGGGTTATTTTAATCAATCGATATTCGATATGTCTTGAGCGTTTTGCTAGATGGATAAGAATGTTGGAAGATCACAGAGAGTATCATCCAGAAATTTGAAGTAATCCTAAACAAATGTCGTGACCCTTGCCGGAGCCCTTGGCTGAGAGGGAAACAGTCAGTGTAGTGTTAGTTTTGAGAGATGACTTTCTCCTTGTAAATCATCCCTCTGTCTTTTATTGTTATGTGTTTTGTTTTGAATATAATATATTATCGGTTTGCAAACATTTGAGTGTATTTCGCTTTGTGGGATCGTGTGTTTATATGTCTGGATGAGACATTTAGGTCATCTCAAACTATATTCACTGAAAGAGAGTTTATTGAATCTACATCTGTTCCCTATTTGAACAACTCCCCCTTTGTCTTACATTTACTTGTGTGATTTTAATTGTCATTCTGGAATTTTTGGACTATCCCATTTTCGACCCTTTTACAGGCGCTGAAATGACATAAATGTGTCGCGAACGCCGTAAAAGTAGTCCTTCGCAGCCATTAGGCCAATGGAGCCGTAGTTTATCCCGGTTTCTATATCGTGAAATGGAGAATCGCAATTGCTTGCTATCCTTTGGATAGGACGCTAATCTATCGCAAAGTACTTTCCGTCAAATCTAATAGACTCAGCTACCATTTCACTGCCAGGTTAACATTGGGGTCAGAAAAAAAAATCTCGACTACACCCCGGGATGGATTTGGTCCCTTTGCGTGTGAAGCGAGTGCTCTACCAACTGAGCTATCTTGACCCCTAAAACTCATAAAATCGAACATACAAAGCTGCAGATTAAATTGAAGCCTCCATTCCAATGGACTTCAACAGTCGTGACGTCACTTCCCTCGTAATGACACATCGTAACTTAGTAACTGGTTCTAAACTATCGGGACAATGACGGACACCCTTATGAAATACTTCTCCGACGAGCATAAAAGTGTATCCAGAGGAGAAAAACA
>NC_088373.1:9511941-9534441 GCF_034508935.2 Berghia stephanieae
ACGATATTTTAAAAAAAAAGGTAGCTCAGGAGAGAGAAGGATGAAGCCTGTTTGTCTGTGGCCGATACCCTGAACCAGGGTGAAAAAGGCAATGATGATGATGATGATGATGATATCAGAACGCGTTACTATTTAGGGAGAGGGGTAGAATAATAATGTACAATAGAACAATGAACAAATTCGTTAATCCCTCGAGTATTTTCCAGGATCCACAAACGTGTTCATCGGTCTCAGTGACAACAAGATTGAAGGCCAATTTCTATGGCAGGCCTCCAAAACAGAATTGACGTTATCAAAGTGGGCGATCGGTCAACCCGACAACAGTCTGTCAAATCTGGACTTTGTAGCCATTAACGCCAACACGTTTCACTTGACAGTGCTGGACGATAAAGCAACTGGATATTTCATCTGTCAGAAAGGTTAGACGTTTAAGTCTTGCTTCTTTTTTTTTGGGGGGGGGGGGGGTAGCTCAGTTGGTAGAGTATTCGCTTCACGATCAAAGGAAACCAGATCTTTTTCCTGACCCCCCCTTCCTTCCTGTCCATCCAGCAGTGATTGGGTAGCTGGATCAATTAGATCTGGCGGAAAGTACTTTCCGATAGACTAGCGTCCTATCCAAAGGGTAGCAAGCAATTGTTATTGTCCGATTCACGCTATAGGAACCGGAAAAGCTCCGGATCCATGGGCCTAATGACTCTGAAGGACTACTTTATTTTTTTCTTTTAAAAACAAAACAAATCTCTGTTCAAGTCAAAACGACCAAGCTGGTGAAAATTGAATTAGAAACATTAGACTTGTGCCATATTTTTTCTTCTCTTATTCCTTATTTAAAAAAAACCCAGTCTTTCTTTGTGTCAATTTTCTCTAATGCTTTCCAACATCATAATTTTGATGCGAGTGGTCACATGTTTCATTTTACCGGTACTAAATTAATCTAATATATTTTAGTTGTTCTTTAACCCAATAAATAGTCCGGTTATTATTATTATTATTATTATTATTATTATTATTATTATTATTATTTATTATTATTATTATTATTATTTATTATTATATTATATTATTATTATTATTATTATTATTATTATTATATTATTATTATTATTATTTATTATTATTATTATTATTATTATTATCACCATCATCATCATTTTTAAATCATTATTATAATTATTATTATTATTATTATTATTATTATTATTATTATTATTATTATTATTATTTATTATTATTATTATTATTATTATTATTATTATTATTATTATTATTATTATATTATTATTATTATTATTATTATTATTATTATTATTATTATTATTATTATTATTATTATTACGATTATTATTATTATTATTATTATTATTATTATTATTATTATTATTATTATTATTATTATTATTATTAATATTCATTTTTCCAGCGTTGAAACGATCTAAAATACCAATAAATCTCTTTCCATTCTAGGTTGGAAGAAGCCCCAGACACATTTATACAACATAGCATTGCCTGATCTGAACAGTTACCATGGCGACCTGAAACAAGAGACCTATCTGGAAGTGTTAACCCGGTTTACCTCGCACAAAGTTTACGTCAAGTTGTGGCTGTTTACACCCGTGATGAACTCATACTTCTACCATTACGTCACCCACAATGACATCTTGAGATTGGATCTAACCAAACATGTTTACAGCGATCAATTTGGTAAGGGGTCTTCGTAAACTTATAGATAGTATACGCTTAAATAAGAAGCTCACAACACTGCCATCCGGAAGTATAACTGACCAACACACAAAACTCTGTGTTTCCATGAACTTTTATAGTCTGAATGATACAGTTCAGTGAGAATTAATCATAAACGTGGATGTCAAAAAACAATAACAAAGACCTGAGTGACGTCAACTTCGATCTATCTATAGCCTGACTTAAGTTAAAGCAGACCTTCAGAGCCATTGGACCCATGGAGCCGGTGTTTATCCCCCGTTTCTATAGCGTGAAACGGCCAATAACAATTGTTTGATATCCTTTGGACAGGACGCTAGTCTATCGCAAAGTACTTTTCGTCAAATCTAACATATTCCGTTACCCATCCACTGCTGAGTGGACAGGGAGGCGGGGGGTGGGGGGGGGTGGGGTCAGAAAAGAAATCTCGACTGCACTCCAGATCGTTCTTGGTCCCTTTGGTGTGTGAAGCGAGTGCTCTACCAACTGAGCTATCGGGACCCCCAAACACAAGTCTTTGACCACAAAAGAAAAGAAATCGTGAGTTGTATTCAATAGTTGAATCAGTGGGATGATTTGTCTCCTTGAACACTAGTTACAACAACTTACTTGACGATGCACAATTCTAAGACAGGTCCCAGAGTCAGGCCATACGTTAACGAAGGTTACGGTTGAAGCGTAGTCTTCCTAAGCAACAGGAAACTCAAGAAGAGTAAATCAGAGAGTCTTCAGATGAACTCCTTCCCCCTCGAACATGCGTTTCCTTAATTTCTTACACTCTAAAGGGACTGGGCATAGGCATCGTAATCTTATAGCCTGACAGTGACCAAAAAATGACGTCAAAAGACACGTCTTTGGCCGCAGTAGTGAGTTGTATTCAATAGTTCAACCAGTGGAATTATTTATCAAATCACTAGACGCTGAACAAACCTAAATATATCTTCAAATATAAGTCCAAGTCAGTCTTAGCATTGCCATCGTTAACATATAGCCTGACACTAAAATTCACTGAGACCCATATATTGACGTCAATTTTTAGGATTGCAGACTGCCTATTGAGTTGTCTTTAGTAGTGGTCAAGGAAACAAGTGGTCCAATTGGTTGAACTGTTGAATGCAACTCACGATTTGTTTTCTTTTGTAGCCAAAGACTTGTCTTTTGACGTCATTTGTTGGTTAATGGCAGGCCATGAGTTTACGAAGGCCACGATAAAATCCACTAGTTATTTGATAAAATAATGATCCCATTGGTTGACCGATTGAATACAACTCACGACTTGCTATCTTTTATGGCCATAGACTCGTCTTTTGGCATCATTTTTTGGTCAGTATCAGACTATAAGTTAACGGCGGCAACGGGCCTAGTGTCGATATAGTGGCTATAATTTTTCTAAAGCCACACTTGAACCCATGACACTGGATCTTATTCACTACTAAGGACAACTCAGTAATCATTACGCTAAAAATGACGTCGAAATACGAAGGTATGTATTATATTGGCAATTGCCTAAAAATAAACATTTGAATTGCGCATTTTATATATTTTACAGTATTTAACTTCTAAGTATAAATTTCTTTCTACAATATAAACGCTCGTGTTCATACTGTTTCCCCTCTAGGGATCAATGAAAGAAGAACACGGGTATCCACAAGTCATCCGGTATCGATTACATTGTACTACGTCATTGATGAGGTCAAGGTCACGAGCCTTTTGTATACTCCATTACACAACAAAGTTTGGCCCTCAAGTTACCTCGTATCTACATCCGGTTTGACTAAAGATCCAAATGATATGATCTGTAAGTTCATTATGAATTTATTACAGCAGTTGTATGAAAATGATTGTAGTACTGGAAGTGGTATTGTAGGTTGTTGTAATTTGGTGGTGGTGGTGGTGATGGTGGTGGTGATGGTGGTGATAGTGATGGTGGAAGTCTGTTGGTAGTTGTAGTGATAGTTGAGGTGCTAGTAATGGTAGTAGTGGTAGTAGTGATAGTAGTAGCGGTGTTAGTAGTAGTAGTAGTAGTAGTAGTAGTAGTAGTAGTAGTAGTAGTAGTAGTAGTAGTAATAGTAGTAGTAGTAGTAGTGGTAGTAGTAGTGGTAGTAGAAGTGGTAGTAGTAGTAGTAGTAGTAGTAGTAGTAGTAGTAGTAGTAGTAGTAGTAGTAGTGGTAGTAGTAGCAATAGTAGTAGAGGTATTAGTAGTAGTGGTAGTAGTAGTGGTAGTAAATAGTTGTAGTAGTAGTAATATTAGTAGAAGTGGTAGTAGTAGTAGTAGTAGTAGTAGTAGTAGTAGTAGTAGTAGTAGTAGTAGTAGTAGAAGTAGTAGTAGTAGTAGTAGTAGTAGTAGTAGTAGTAGTAGTAGTAATAATAGCAGTAGTGGTAGTAGTAGAAGTAGTTATAGTAGTAGTGGCAGTAGCAGCATCAGCAGCAGCAGCAGTAACAGTTGTAGCAGCAGTAGCAGCATTTAACTACAAACGTACATCTCTCTCAAAGCAGATAGAATGCTTTCTGCCTTAAAGACATGCATAAGTCACACAACACAGTAAACTATAATATAAACAAAGGAGAAAAGTTTTCATATAAATATTTAAAGAGAAAAGAGCAGATTGTTTAAGACTAAAAGGTCAAAATGATGAAATAACTTCTCTCTGCAGCCTTAAACGTGTCGCAAGAATTCAAAGTTTGAAATTGTCAGACAATGACTTCAGTACTGCCGTACCTTGAACAACATGTAATACAGTATTTAAAATTTTGGCCAGAAAACTCGTCCTTCAGATATTTATTGATAAAAATAAGTTCTAGAATATATTCAGGCGACTGTTTGTCAAACTCTTAAAATGCGACCACTACGTCCTTTTAACCAATTCGTACGTTTGCGTACAGGAGACCAATGAAGTTGAGAGAATTCTGGCTTTGCCTCATCATGTTTTACAATTTCTTCGAAATGAGTCGTTCTGCATTAGTTTTGACCCTTTGTTTACGTTAAGTATTCTCAGTAGATGTTCCAAAAAGGATAGAATTGCAGAATAGTCTAACTTTGATAACATTCCCTTTCAATACTCACAAAAGCCCCATTGAAAACAAATACAAAATAATATATTCATCTTGTTTTCAGACAACCAGATCGCGTTCATCGCAGCGTCTGAACCTACGGATGTGACTTTCCGGTTTCCGGGACACCAGGTGGGCAATGCTGTCCTTAACATTGGAGGGATGGAAGTCAAGTAAGTAAGGTTTATATCGACATGCACATATTTGAAGGTCTGATAACTCAATTTATTATGGGCTTATTATGGAATGCAATTTTTTTTAAATGACGCAAAAAAGTGTCCAATGTTAAATCAGGCCCATAATTGGGTTAGGATATCAGACCTGTATATTTGTACACGTCAGTACATATCCTCACATATGACCTGTGACCTTAAAATGGTATCATGTCGAATTGATCTATATGCTTAACGTTAGATGTAAAAAAATACTTGAGCTTTCATACTGCCACAACCAGATCACCAATGACTCTGAAAGATATTCAGCACAGCGGAATTTGAGAGCGACCGACCTTCCCCACCGCTTGTCACTCAGTTATTTAGCCATACACGTTGGGTTTTGGCTACGATTTGCTTTGCCCAAGCCTGTCCCCAGATTGTCACCGGTAAAACTCTCAACGTGTATGGCCCTCTTAAAGCTGAACTTCTCTGATATCCTTACAAGAAACAGTAATGCCATTTCCTTCAAATTGTCTTTGTTTCTTCCAGTGTGACAGGCGACATTGAGATCAGCATAGGGTTTTCTCAGACTGGCATTCTACGACTCACCGGCAGTCTGGATGGATTGTTTATCTACGCTTCTCATCTCCTCTTGATTACAGTTACCTCTGAGATGGTAAACAATTCGTTTTATTATTACACCCTTATCTTCTTCTTTTATTTTTTAAAACTAACTAGTAAAAAGCCCGCAATTTCGCGGGGAAAGAACTATTTTCATTCGATACTGTACTCACCATCATTTAATGAGGGCAGATTGGTAAACAACGTTGTCTGTGTAATTTGTTATATCTTTGGTTGATTTTTCTGTGTGGCCCAATAATATATTTAATAATATATTCCCTCAACTAACCCCAAGAAAAAATTAAACCTAGTACCTTTAATTAACCCCAATAGGAAAAACAAACTCCCTAGCACTTTAATAATACTTATGACTAACCTTAATAGGAAAAAAAAAATCATCCGATCTCGAGCTAACCCTAAAAGAAAAAATCATGACAAATTGAATAAATAAACGCCTGACAAAAGATCAAAGGTGAAAATATAAATTTAAAGAATACTGGGGATGTAGGAGCTTTTGGAATGTCTCCCCTTTACTTAACTTATGGAAAAACAAACTTCCTAACTTCCTAGCACCTTTAATAAGACTTATGACTAACCTTTCGAGCTAACCCTAATAGAAAAAAAAAACAACTCTCGGACTGCTTTGCACTACCTTTCAATATTTAACAAATCAAAATGGCGGCTGTAAATCAAAACAATGGTCAAATTAAGAAATTTTAAACTTTCACAAATCTATCAAGGTTTGTTCTAGAGTTTTTAAAATACTTCTAGATATAATGACAAATTGAATCAATAAATGCCTGACAAAATATCAACGGTGAAAATACAAATTTAAAGAATACTGGGGATGTAGGAGCTTTCGGAATGTCTCCCCTTTACTTAACTTATGGAAAAACAAACATCCTAGCACCTTTACTAAGACTTATGACTAACCTTAATAGAAAAAGAAATATCCTCGATGTCGAGCTAACCCTAATAGTAAAAAAAGAATCAAAATGGTGACTGAAATACCTTCATGTGATCAAGTGAATAATATCACTATGAATGCCACGATTTGCTGAAAAATGCCAACACCCAAACACACAGGTATACACCACACACAACACACACACACAAACACAAACACACACACGCACACACACAAACATACACGCAATTAGAACATAATAATAACACTGATCACCGCTAAATCAACAACACAACGGAAGTAATAATAATACTTGATGTCATAAATAGATGACGCAAATTGACAACTTTTTACAGTGTCAAAATTAGTTGATTTTGGGAGTCAAGTGTCGTCGTTGGTACATATTTTATGATATCTGTTTGACTCAACAAACTTTCAAACTGACTTTAAATTATAAAAGGAAATCAAGTTATCTGTTTATCTATCTGTAAAAAATACATTTCTAATTTTCAAATCTTTCAGTAGAGTTGTGCGCCCTGTCAATTTTTTTATTTACTCAAATAAGCACAATGTTCTCCACAATGCTATATTTTTTTAAGAAAGGATATTTCCTTTGTGACCAAAGCATGAGTTAAAATCCATAAATGCACAATCATGAGTCATCAATCGTGCTTAATATTCCGCGTAAAAAGTAATGACGTAATTACACAACGAGAGAGAGAGAGAGAGAGAGAGAGAGAGAGAGAGAGAGAGGGGAGGGAAGAGAAGGAAAGATGAGAGTATATAGAGAGAGATATATATATATAGAAGATATATAGAGAAGAGAGAGAGAGAGAGAGAGAGAGAGAGAGAGAGAAAGAGAGAGAGAGAGAGAGAGAGAGAGAGAGAGAGAGAGAGAGAGAGAGAGCGATATACTAGTTACATTAATAGTTGGCATTTTCAATTCAATTCATTTGTGGTGCCTTCATTTTTTAAAAGTTTTACGAAAGATTTTGGATTAGGAGGGGAGAATGATAAGATTAAATAACGTTTATTGGGTTATAAACACTCGGCAAGTTAGTAAACATCTTAAATTAAAACTCGTGTTTATAACCCAATAAACATGGGTAATGTAAACGTTGATTACTCGAAGCTCGAAGAAATAAATAACAATGTGAAATTGAATGTCTTCAATTGAATTTTTCAATTTAATAAACGAAAACAGATATCAAATTATCTCATTCGTCTGTCGTGTTTCATTCATCCTGTTTAGTTGATAAAGAGGATACCCTAAACGTCCACATTATCTGTTTTCGTTTTTTAAATTGAAGCTTACATTCAATTTCACATTGTTATTTCACATTTTTTTTCCAGACAGATACAACGCTGTTAACGGCTAGGTACTCATTTTACACCTGAGTACGGTGAGAGAATGTGAGTAAAGAGTCTTATCCAAGGACTCAATTATGCGCCGAGTGAGACTCGAACCCAGGACTTTCCAATCCGAAAGCGAGTGTTATACCTGAAGACCACATAGCTGGTCTCAGCAGAGCAGTTTGACCTAACGTTATTTTTTCCCTTATATGGTGTAACGTCGATATATCAGGTATGACAGGACCAGACTAAAATCCCTGTTATAACCGTGACCTGTTATAGTGAAAATCAATTTCATCACCTCTACAGGAAAACCCAGCTCGTTTCTTTATTCTTAGTATTTTGTCTGCGCCCGACGTCATTATCCGGAAGATGGCAGAGGACGGCAGTGCTGGGTCGTCGGAGTCAGTATCCGATGTGGGTTATCCCTTATACAGTGTAACGTCGATATATCAGGTATGACGGTACCTGACTAAAATCCATGTTATAACCGTGTCCTGTTTTATCCAGAACCTGTTATAGTGAGAGTCAATTTCATCACTTCTACAGGAAAACCCGGCTATACCAGGAGGTCTTGCACACATCATGTCCCCCATTCTACCTTCTATAGTGCTGGCTAACTACTACGCCACGTTCCCGAGTTTTGCTCGTGACGGCACAGGTCAGAATCATTTCACAGATTTCTACACGATCATCAACCTGGCCGCTGGCAACGAAATTGTGGTAAGTCACGTGATGGCACTGAGGCTCTGTTATTGCGGCTTTGTCATCTTATTTATTGTTTTGTTATAAACGGTTTTACGGCGCTTGGGACACATTTAGGTCATATCAGCGCCAGTCAAAAGGAAGTAAATGAGATTCAAGAAATTACAATAAGAGCAATAAAGAAAAAGTAAGACAAAGGGAAATGGTACAAATATAGAATAGATGTAAATCCAAAAGAATACTATCAGTGTACTTAGTTTGAGATCACCTGAATGTCTCATTTAGACACAAGCAAAGGATTCCATTAAGAGGAACGCACTCAAATGGTTGCATTATACATTCCTATTTTTAAAATATATTAATACATAACAGAGAGATGATTTACAAAGGAAAAAAAATATCATCTCCAAAATCTTTAACTCTACATTTGACTGTTTCCAGCTCTGCCAAGAAACCCAACAAGGGAAAGGACAAAACCAAGACCAAGACAAAAATATATTTAAAAACGGTTTCTCATGAATTGTACTCAAATGATCTGAATATCTCGATAAGCTGCGTACAAATTTTAGATAAATAAATCGCAATGGATAAGATATTTGTGGGTTCAGGCTGATTTCTTGGGAATGAGAGATAAAGATTATAATCTAATCATCTCAATCATAATCGTGCGGCTATGTGGTCTAGTGTTATGACACTCGCTTTCGGATCGGAAGGTCCTGGGTTCGAGCCTCGCGCTCGGCGCATAGTTGAGTCCTTGGAAAAAGGCTCTTTACTCACAATCTTTCACCGTACTCAGGTGTAAAATAAGTACTGGCCGTTAACAGCGATGTATTCGTCCGAAAAATTGTAATATCGCCTAACAGGCGCCATGTCCCGTCCTACTTGTTAAATGTCGCTGTTGACCAAGGACCCCTTGTAAAGCGCTTTGAGCACATTTAGTGGATATTGCGCTATATAAAGCTCAATATAGCTCAATAGCTCAATAATCATAATCTTTTTCACTATCTTCAGCCACCTCTCTCTCTCTCTCTCTCTATCTATCTGTTTATCTTTCTCTCCCCCCTTTTTTCTCTCGCTCACACTCCCTCCCTTTCCTTCCTCTCTATCTTACGCTCTCTCTCTCACTCTCTCTCTCTCTCTCTCTCTCTCTCTCTCTCTCTCTCTAACACTCCCCCATTCTATTACCTTTTCGTTCCCTGTTTCTCTTTCCTTTTTTTTCTCTTTATTGATTGTGCCAATTAGTATTTCAGTTTCCATTTGTGTTTTGGTTGGTGATTTGCATTAAATAAACCTTTAATATATATATGATATATATATATATATATATAAATTATAAAAATAAAGAAAACATGAAATAATAGTGCTCAACTTTTTGTTAAAAGGAGCTATTTATTAAATATTTCAAGTATAATTATGGACAACTTCTACAATACTGTTTCGAGCATTCACTCTCATCTCACCTTCATATTGAATTGAATGGTGCCAATTCCTGATGAGAACGAATGCTCAAAACAATATTTTAGAAGTTGATCATATTAATTCTTGAAATATACATACAGATATACTCTCAATTCTTGTTCAACTGTCTTTTCTGACACCCCCCCCCCTCCTGTCTCTCTCAAAGATTAAAGGGCTAGAGAATGGTCCAACCTTATACAGGTTTCTCAGTTTTGGGAGAGCATTTGCCATTAACCTACCTTCTGACAGATTTTGTCTGTTTTCTGGAACTCACCAGTTTTACCTCATCAAACACGTTCATTGGAATGATGGAGTCACAGGTGAGAAAATGGACATCAATTATTTTCAACACAAGTAAATTTTGGCAATTGTAAAAAAAAACCCCAATAAATAGATAAAAAGCTTAAGCTTTATATATATTTATATATATATATATATATATATATATATATATATATATATATATATACATACATTGAGCTTTATATAGTGCAATATCCACTAAATGTGCTCAAAGCGCTTTACAAGGGTTCCCTGGTCAACAGCAACATTTAACATGTATGACGGGACATGACGGCTGTTAGGCGATATTACAATTTTTCGGACAAAGACAACGCTGTTAACGACCAGGTACTGATTTGACACCTGAGTAAACTGAGAGAATGTGATTTAAAGAAATCCTTTTCGAAGGACTACACTAATGAGCCGCTCAGAGCGTGACTCGAACCCTGTACCTTCTGATCCGAAGGCGAGTGCCATAGCCGCACATTTGTAACCCACCCCCTCATATTGGTGATATGTCAGGTGAATGTTGATGTCAAGAATCAATTGTATATTATTCTACACCCCCCCCCCCCTGGCCTTGACCCCTCCCCATAGAGAGTAACGCGTTATGATATCAATGTTACAATGATAATTCGTGACGTCAGATTATCTAAAGTGCAATTTTGCTATAATTAGATTCTCTAAAATGAAGTATCATTTCAATGTTTTGAATTTGTCTTTTATTCAAAGACGACGGAATCGGAATCGATTGAGAGGTAAAATAAAAGGTTTCTTACAGTCTTACGTTTTAGAATTCGTACTTTATCCCGAACGCGCACTCGCAATCTCTTGCAGCCATCGGGTCACGTCCAGACTTTCAAAACGCTAGATTGTAAGAATAACTTACGATTTCTCTCCTATTTTTTGGTCTATCGTGGCCTTTGTGACGCAAGCTTGCATTAGAAATCCATTAATGCACAATCATAAATCATCAATCGTGCTTAATGATCTGCGCAAAAAGTAAGAATTTAATTGCACGACTAGAGAGAGAGAGAGAGAGAGAGAGAGAGAGAGAGAGTGAGGGAGAGAGAGATAGAGAGAGAGGCTATTTAATGATATACTTAAAAGTGATGTCGTGATTACAGAACTTGAGAGAGAGAGAGATAGAGAGAGAGAGATAGTTAGAGAGAGAGAGAGAGAGAGAGAGAGAGAGAGAGAGAGAGAGAGAGACTAGGTAATGATATCCGCTAATGTATCGACGTTATATCGTAACTAGAGTGAAATTTAGAGAAGGGCTAGTTAAAGATATACACAAGATGTGATGACGCTATTATACAAGAGATAGATAGACAAATAGATAGATAGATAGATAGATAGATAGACAGATAGACAGATAGATAGATAGATAGATAGATAGAGAGACAGACAGACAGACAGAGAGAGGGGGAGAGAGAGAGAGAGAGAGAGGGAGAGAGAGAGAGAGAGAGAGAGAGAGAGAGAGAGAGAGAGAGAGAGGGGGAGAGAGAGAGAGAGAGAGAGGAGAGAAGAAGTATTGGAAGAGAGAGAGGAGGAGAGAGAGAGAGAGAAGCAGGTGGGGCTACAAATATAGTTGACATTTTCAATTCAACTCAACAGTTTTGTCTTGATTTCTTTAAATTTTAACAAATTTCATGTTATACGAATGTTTTTGGATAAGGCTGTAACGACGGGTACCTGAATGTAGGTCTGACATCCGAGCCCAATTATGGGCCTAGTTTAACAATGACAATCTTTTGCGTAATTTTAAAAAAGATTTCCATTTCAACAATGAGCCCATAAGGAATTGGATTATCAGACCTGCAAATAAATGCACGTCGGGCTGCAATAATAAAATTAAATTTCAACTATAGGTGATCAGCTGCATGACACCAGCCTCTTTCTGATCGTCCTTGAAACCTTTCAGACCTACAATATGGTAGATATATCTCGATGAACGCCACCTGCGAGATATCGCCAACAGCACTGTCACCGTTGAAAATAGAAAATGCAACAGCGCATTAACCCATTCCTTACCAGCCATTTTCAGAATTTTCCCCAAAATTTCACACCCACCCAACACAAGAATAGTTTTTTTCCTACTCAAACAGAACAGCAACAAATACATTCTATGCATAATCTTGATCAGCAAAATGAACTCTACAACACAAAAGAAATCTGAATAAAAAAAGTGCTGGTTGGATCGTAACGAATGTGACGAATGTCCTATGGTTGGTAAGGAGAGGGTTAAAGTTGTCATACCTCCCCATACATGTTTAGCGTTGCTATTGGCTTGAAAAGCGTTTTGAGTACATTTAGATAATATTGTCGTCAACAGCGTTGTCTCTGTTCAGGCTGCAATAGCGTGTTAAAAGTTGTGATTCATCTCCCTACATTTCCATGGTTTTTGTTGGCTTGGGCTCTCTTGCAAAACATTTTAAGCAGATTTAAATTATATTTATCCATATAAAGTTCCCCAATTTCTCTCATGTTTGGCTATGTGGTCTTGTGGTATGACACTCGCTTTCGGATTGGAAAGTCCTGGGTTCGACCCTCGCTCGGCGCATATGCGCATAGATGAGTCCCTGGAGAAGGCTCTTTACTCACCGTACTCAGTTGTAAAATGAGTACTTGGCCTTTAACAGTGTTGTCTCTGTCCGGAAAAAATTGTAGTATCACATAAACAGGCGTCATGCCCATCTTACATGTAAAGTGTTGCTGTTGGCCAGGGACCCATTATAAAGGACTTTGAGCACGTTTAGTGGATATTAAGCTCAATTATTATATTATTTATGTATTTATTTATTTTATTTTTTTCATTCACCAACCAGCACGAAATCCTTGTCGCACCACTGTGCTCCCAAGAAGGCTATGGAGAAGATACTATAGTCTCGCTGTGACCCCAGATGATGACCTGCGTGAGGTCAGCCTCTTTCTGATCATCCCTGAACCCTTTCAGAGCTACGTTATGGTGGACGACATCTTGATCAATGCCACCTGCGACAGAGTTGAAAGTGGGTCTTAGTTACAGGCCGGTTGTTAGAATCTACTGCAAAAGTTATATGCCCGTCCTTGTAATGTTAAACAAAAGTTGCCTGTCCATTTTTTAAAAATGTTCTACAAACGTTGTCTGCCCGTTATTAGAATGTTTTACAAAAGTTACTTGCCCATCTTTAGAAGATTTTACAAAAATTACCTGCCCTTTGTTAGAATGTTTTACAAAATTGTAACTGCCTGGTTAGAGATCGAGATGAAATACGTGTACACGTACGGTGAATGAGACTTTGGATGCTAAAAATAAACAACTAGAATGTTCCAATTTTTATACCATTGTTGTACCAACGACAAATTCCTGTCACCCTTGAACTGATGTTACTAAAGCAGCATTTTATGGCTATCATGATGATGATGTTGAGGATGATGATGATGATGATCATCATCATCATCATAATCAGTATCATCATCATCATCATCATCAGCATCATCATCATCATCAGCATCATCAAGACCAAGCCCATAACTTTCACCGCACACAGGACCGCCACTACTTTCATAACCAACAAGACAACCACAACCACAAACACATACACAACCATGGCTGCCAGTACCATCAACACAGCCACCACCAACCCTATTGCCACTCAAACCACCCCCATTACCGCACCGCCGCCGTCACCCCCATTACCACTATTACCACTCTCATTACCGCTGCTGTCACCCACAATACCACCGCCTTCACCCCCATTACCGCTATTACCACCATCATTACCGCTGCTGTCACCCACATTACCGCCTCCGTCACTCCCGTTACCACTATTGCCACCCTCATTACCGCTATCACCATCCCCATTACCGCTGCTGTCACCCAATTACCACTATCACCACCTTCATTACCACTATCACAACTCCCATTACGGCCACCCCAATTACCACTACCCACATTGCCGACACCGTCACTCCCATTACCGCTAGCACCATCCCCATCACAGCCACCACCACAAACAGCAAAAATAATAATAATAAAAACATAACACCACTACCGCCACCAACTACAAATGATCAATACTCCAACAATCACCATCACACACACACACACACACACACACACACACACACACACTATATATATATATATTATATATATATATATATATATATTATATATATATATATAAATCTAACCCCAACTGGTCAGATTATGCACCACAACCATATCTATCTATAATTCTAGATTCTCTCTTATTTGGATGCTACGTTGATCTCACTGGAATGGTGTTCATCGACGAAGGAAAGCCCCACCACGTCAATATACAAGACTTTGCCTCAGCATTTGGTGCCTATCTCATGGTTACATCACATGACGCAATCCAGTGTCAAGCCATCGGTGTCATCGGCTCAGTATCACCCAAAGAGGTCAGATGAATTAAGAATAAATAACAATAAATAAATTAATAATAGAAATAGATATAGAAATAAATAAACACAATAAAAATGAAATAAAATAAATAAATAAGACGAATAAGTAAATAAAAAAATAACAATAGATAGAATTGAATATAATAAAATTTCCTTTCTTCACACCAAAGGGAAAAAAATTGTCATTAGGGTCTATTCCAAAGGAAAACTGGAATAACCTGACGTCAGACCTATTGCACCTCCGCAAATTTTGCTAGGTTGAGGTGACTTGCTCAAGATTACACAGCAGGGCAGTTGAACTCTGTACCTTTTAGGTACGATACAAAGACCATACCACTGAACCATGCTGCTCAAATAACTTTTTTTTAAAGCCCACGTCTTTGTAATAATATTTTCAATGAGACAATGATCTTTTGGATGATAATAATATTTTTTCAGAAAACAAATTCATTCATAATTCAAGAAATTTCTTGTATTTTTTTTTTCTTAAAATAAAATTTTATAAAACACTCGTTGGATTCTACCAAAGTCCGAGCGTGCCAAAATCAGATCCTCATGGAAGTATATGTCTATGTGTATGTTTGTGTATGCACATCTATCTATGTATGTATATATGTGTATTATATTTATATGACATTTCTCTCTCTCTCTCTCTCTCTCTCTCTCTCTCTCTCTCTGTGTGTGTGTGAGTGTGTGTGTGTGTGTGTCTGTGTGTGTGTGTGTGTGTGTGTGAGTGTGTGTGTGAGTGTGTGTGTGTGTGTGTGTGAGTGTGTGTGTGTGTGTGTCTGTGTGTGTGAGTGTCTGTGTGTGTGTGTGTGTGTGTGTGTGTCTGTGTGTGTGTGTGAGTGTGTGTGTGTGTGTGTGAGTGTGTGTGTGTGTGTGAGTGTGTGTGTGTGTGTGTGTGAGTGTGTGTGTGTGTCTGTGTGTGTGTGTGTGTGAGTGTCTGTGTGTGTGTGTGTGTTTGTGTGTGTGTGTGAGTGTGTGTGTGTGTGTGTGAGTGTGTGTGTGTGTGAGTGTGTGTGTGTGTTGTGTGTGTGTTGTTCTTGTGTGTGTGTGTGAGTGTTGTGTGTGTGTGTGTGTGTGTGAGTGTTGTGTGTGTGTGTGAGTGTGTGTGTGTGTGTGTGAGTGTCTGTGTGTGTGTGTGTGTGAGTGTGAGTGTGTGTGTGTGTGTGTGAGTGTGTGTGTGTGTGTGAGATGTGGTGTGTGTGTGTGTGTGTGTGTGGTGTGTGTGTGTGTGTGTGTGTGTGTGTGAGTGTGTGTGTGTGTGTGTGTGTGTGTGTGTTGTGTGTGTGTGAGTGTCTGTGTGTGTGTGTGTGGTTGTGTGTGTGTGTGAGTGTGTGTGTGTGTGTGTGTGGTGTGTGTGTGTGTGTGTGTGTGTGTGTAGTGTGTGTGTGTGTCTGTGTGTGTGTGAGTGTTGTGTGTTGTAGTGTTGTGTGTGTGTGTGAGTGTGTGTGTGTGTGTGTGTGTGAGTGTCTGTGTGTGTGAGTGTGTGTGTGTGTGTCTGTGTGTGTGTGTGTGAGTGTGTGTGTGTGTGTGTGTGTGTGTTAATTAATTTGTTTACTTATTATTGGTTATTGCCACTCTAAAGCGCTATTGAGCATTGGAATGGATAATGGCGCTTTATAAATTTCCCATTACATTACATTACAAGTAACAACTTATTACATAAATAAATAAAATTGGATCACCCAGCTCTAGCGTGTTGTCTAGCAGAGTATGCTGGAATTCAGCGAGCAAGAATTTGTGCGGCTATGTGGTCTAATGGTATGACACTCGCTTTCGGATCGGAAAGTCTTGGGTTCGAGCCTTACTCGGCGCATAGTTGAGTCCTTGGAGAAGGCTCTTTACTTATATTCTCTCAATGTACTCAAGTGTAAAATGAGTATCTGACCGTTAACAGCGTTGTCTCTGTCCGAAAAAATTGGAATATCGCCTCTACAACATTCTGTTCATTTTAATTGAATTTCATGATGTACAAAAGAAATTTGAATAAGAAAAATGTTGGTTGTATCGTAACGAATGTGATGATTTTCCTATAGCAGTTGGTAAGGAGAGGGTTAAGTGTCTTAATAGCTTACTCACAAGATTTCATTTCCATTTGCCAACATACAGAAAGCAATCGAGCTCGACAGCGTGTATCAATATAAACCCCCAGAACCCACGCCTTCTACAACACTCCCAACCACTTCTACTCCATTTCCAAAACCAACGCAGTCAAGTTCCCCATCGCCTAACAAAAACATTACCTTGATGACAGTTCTACCGTGGAGCAATACATCGAAAGAAAGCCTGTCTTCGCAGTCGCCAACATCAGTTTTACTTCCAACAGGTTCATCGAAAACCACGAGTACGCCCAACACATCAATTACCAAAATATCAACAACGAGAAGCAGCACAACCACCTACACACAAATCCTGCCCATCCCCAATAGTAATCTAACAGAAGAAGAAAAACAACAATTGTTGTTTGCGATAGAAGGCAGGTTAAAGATTGACGCACGGTCTACATCGGCCTTCAAACGCCGGAAGACGTCAGCAGGTGACGTCAGAACATCCTCAACGGCTATCGGATTGGTTGGCGTAGCAGTGATGGCCGTCATCTTCGGATTCATCCTTTTCTCTGACGTCATCAAGGTCATCTGCTTCCATTATGAAAACTCTTGCAGAACGCGGACGTCGTCTTGTCGAAGAGGAAGGAGGGGAAAACAAATGTCATGAACTAATAAGGTTCCAAAGTCGTGAGGTCACTTCCTCTTAAAAACTCTCATAGCAACCAAAAGTGGTTCCATTTGGAAATATATAAAATCGACCATCTCCAAGCAAGATCAACATTCAAGCGCAAAACATTGAACCATTTTAGCAAAAAACATTCGATAAATTCATTGTTTTTTTTCATAATGCAACTGTGCTCATAGTAAAGACCACAGCTTGATTCTTTCTGTTGATTATGGAACCAGAAGGGCCGTTTTAGGCGGGTGTGACGTCGCAATGTTTTATCTCTATTGTCATCTACTAGTTTGTCTGATTAGGATTCAAATGTCTGATGTCACGTCCGCCCAACAGCGAGGAGCTTGTACCTCAAGAAAATCGGAACATGTCATGTGATCAGCATGTATAAAAGTCAAAACATGATCAGATTTATAATGTTTTTCTCACCTGGATACACTTTTATGCTCGTCGGAGAAGTATTTCATAAGGATTTCCGCCATTGTTACGATTGTTTAGAACCAGTTACTAAGTTACTAAAGGTCGTTTTGAGGGAAGTGACGTCACGCCTGTTGAATTATATTGAGTTGAAATCGTGTAACATTATACCCCTCCATTTTACTATGGCACAAGTGGTCTTGTGGTATGACACTCGCTTTCGGGTCGGAAGGTCCTGGGTTCGAGTTTCACTCGGCGCATAATTGAGTCCTTGGAAAAGGCTTTTTATTCACATTCTCTCACCGCACTCGGGTGTAAAATGAGTACCTAGCCGTTAACACCCTTGTCTCTGTCAACAACAAAAATAATTGTAATATCGCCTAACAGGTGTCATGTCACGTCCTACATGTTAAATGTTGCCGTTGGCTAGGGACCCCTTGTAAAGCGCTTTGAGCACGTTTAGTGGATATTGCGTTATAATTAAGCTCAACCCCCAAAAAATATTCTGAGACATCTCTATTATACTTTAGTGAAAAAACCCTCGGCAAGAATTCAGTAAATAGTTTCTTCAGCAAGCATTCAGGTTGACTAAAATGGAAAATAGGCCTCGTTTCAGACACTTTTTTTTTATCTTGTCAAGATTATTAACCTCCAATTTGCTCACTTGGACAACATGGGTGATTCCTGTTGACAACAGGCATCTTGTTTTGATGAATTATCTATATTCTTTCGTGTGATGCCTAGGCGATGATATCTTATGAGATGTCGTGGCGGAAGGGCATAATAGAAAAACAAATAGAATTTGATGCTATCTTGACCACAATAGTAATTCTTCAGGCCAAATCTTTTGAATTCGAGAACCAATCATGGCGTGAAATATTTTAAATAGTTTGACCTCCAATGGCGGGCAGGAGGTCACTTGTTGTGTCTTCTATCGCCCTATATTATGTTTTCTGAATTGCATTCTGTCTTTGCTTTGGAATGGGATTATTGCTGGAGTCCATAGCTGAGAGGGAAACAGTCAAATCATTAGTATTAGTTTTGGGAGATAATTTTTTTGTCCATGTGTATATTACTCTTAGTAATGTGCTATTATGTTTTGTTTTGATTATGATTTGTAAGCATTTGAGTAAAATCCACATATTAGGTTCATGTGCTTGTGTGCGGGTGATGAAATTTAGGCGATCTCAAACTAAGAACACTAGTAGTGTGATCTTGGGATCTACATCTGTTCCTATTCGAACTATTCACCTCTTTTTTTCTTGTGAACTGTGAATTGTTAATCTTGACTTTTTTTTTCTATCCCATATTCTTCTTCTTTTTTTTTTACTGGTGCTGATATTACATAAATAGTGTCACAAATACCGTAAAACCCTCAAAAACAAACAATAAAAAAAATCAAAGATTGATTTTATAAAAAAATGACATGGGTGATATCACTGGAGAGATAAAATAAAAAATATTATCGACCTCCTATATTTGAAATTTTGAACTCGTTTCCATGTCTTGTCTTTTTAAAATGGAATAATCTATTATGATTAATAATAGTAATATTAATGATAATGATGATGATGGTGGTGATGATGATATTACTATTATTACTATTATTATTATTATTATTATTATTATTATTATTATTATTATTATTATTATTATTATTATTATTATTATTATTATATTATTATTATTATTATTATTATTATTATTATTATTATTATAAATAAAGGATTTATATAGCGCGTAAACGGTGAATCGTGTTCTGCGGCGCATTACATTAAAAAAAAAATCACGACACTACATAACAAGCATGAATGCAGAAACAAAATCTAAGCAACATCTATTTCATAAAATATAAGCCTTATGGAACAACTCAGTCTTCAGACATTTCCTGAAAGATGATAATGTAATATTTTCACAGGACTTTGACCGAGGACTAAGTGCGTTCCATAGGCGTGGAGCAATGGATGAAAAGGCTTTTTAAAAAACCAAAAGTGGATTTTGAGGAGGTACCTTCAGAAGTTGGGACTGAGATGATCTTAAATTTCGAATGGGTTAATATTTCTTAATCAGTTCTTGCAAATATTCATTTTCAAGTCCATCCAGTCATCTAAAAACATAGCACAATAATTTAAATTCTATCCTGATCCTCATTGGAAGCAAGTGCTATTACTGGAGAACTGGTGATAGATGATCTCTTTTTTTAAAGTTAATTTTATAAGTCTAGCCGCTTTATTTTTATTTTTTTTGTAGTTGATGAATTGATCAGCTTTGAAGCCGCTGAGGAGGAAATTACAATAATCTAATCTGCTAGTAATAAAAGAATTAACAAGCATCTTTGTAATATCTTCATCAGCATGATGTTTGATTCTTCCAGTGTTTGTAATGTAATAGTTACAACATTGACTTATTTCTAAAACCTGATCTTCCATGGGTAACCCTTGATCTAAATTCACCCAAGATCCCTCAAACAAGAACTAGTTTTAATAGTATATTTACCTGTTCTTTTTACGTAAAATATATCAAGGAGTAGCGAATACCATCTTCTTAACGACAATTATCTTCAACGAGTAGCGACAACGATCCTCTGTTCTATTTACACAAAATCTTCAACGAGTAACGACTACAATCCTCTGTTCTGTTCACACAGAAATCTACAATGGGTATCGAATTCTATCCTATGATCGGTTCACATAGAAATCTACAGCGAGTAGCGAGCACCATCCTCTGTTCGGTTCACAACATGAAATCTACAACGAGTTCCGAGCACCATCCTCTGTTTGGTCAAATAGAAATTTACAACAAATAGCGAGCACCATCCTATGTTCGGTTTACGTCAGAAATCTACAACAAATAGCGAGCACCATCCTCTGTTCGGTTTACAACATGAAATCTACAACGAGTGGCGAGCACCATCCTCTGTTCAGTTCAAATAGAAATCTACAACAAACAGCGAGCACCATCCTATGTTTCGTTTACGACAGAAATCTACAACAAATAGCGAGCACCATCCTCTGTTCGGTTTACAACATGAAATCTACAACGAGTGGCGAGCACCATCCTCTGTTCAGTTCAAATAGAAATCTACAACAAACAGCGAGCACCATCCTATGTTTCGTTTACGACAGAAATCTACAACAAATAGCGAGCACCATCCTCTGTTCGGTTGAAATAGAAATCTACAACGAGTGGCGAGCACCATCCTCTGCTCGGTTCAAATAGAAATCTACAACAAATAGCGAGCTACATCCTCTGTTCTGTTCAAATAGAAATCTACATCGAGTAGCGAGCACCATCCTCCGTTCGGTTTACGACAGAAATCTACAAAGAGTAGCGAGCACCATTCTACGTCCGGTTTACGACATAAATCTACAACGAGTAGTGAGCACCATCCTCTGTTCGGTTTACGACAGAAATCTACGAGTAACGAGCACCATTTTCTGTTCGATTCACATAGAAATCTACGAGAAGCGAGCACCATCCTCCGTTCGGTTTACGACAGAAATCTACAAAGAATAGCGAGCACCATTCTACGTTCGGTTTACGACAGAAATCTACAAAGAGTAGTGAGCACCATCCTCTGTTCGGTTTACGACAGAAATCTACAAAGAGTAGCGAGCACCATCCTCTGTTCGGTTTACGACAGAAATCTACGAGTAGCGAGCACCATCCTCTGTTCGGTTTACGACAGAAATCTACGAGTAGCGAGCACCATCCTCTGTTCGGTTCACACCCAGGAAGATCTGTTGTATTATTGGATATCATCCCAAAGAGTGAATCTCACAGAGGAAAGAATCAAATCCATCGACTCTCATTGAACACTGGGACATTTCATATACCGTCTCAACGCGTTGTTATGGTGAAGATCAAAATCTGGGTGGGGTTCCTGACCTCCCATAGTGAGTGGGCAGGGAGGTCACTTACTGTCTCTTCTTTACCCCCAATATCTCTCTTTGTCTTGGAATGAGATTACTCGGTTTTGTCCTTTTCCTTGTCGGAGTTCTTGGCTGGGAGGGGAACTGTCAAACTACTAGTTTTATGTTTTAAGAGATGATATTATGTATTGTTATATTTGTTGTTTTGAATGTGCAATGTAAGCATTTGAGTGTGTTCCTCTCAGTGGTATTCTGTGCTGATGTCTGGATAAGAATTTTATATGATTTCAGACTAAGTGCATTGATAATGTGCTCTTGGAATCAACATAACATGTTCCCTATTAGAGCCAATTCCCCTTATGTCTTACTTTTTCTTTGATGCTTTAATTGTAAATTTAGATTCTCTTGACTACCCCCATTTTCTTCTTTTTTACTGGCGCTAATATGACCCAAATATATATATATATATATATATATATATATATATATATATATATAAATCGTGTTGGATACAAATATGGTACGAATAGAGCTCGACATGTAGCAATGGAGCGAATTATTATTTTAATATTTACTGACTCTAACATTGTGGTAAATATTAAAATAATATATATATATATATATATATATATATATATATATATATATATATATATATATATATATATATATATATATATATTATATTTTATATATATATATATATATATATATATCTATATATATATATATATATATCTATATATATATATATATATATATATATATATATATATATATATATATATATATATATATACCTACACCTCCAAATTCATTT
>NC_088373.1:9539441-9545108 GCF_034508935.2 Berghia stephanieae
TTATTCTGACACTTGCCGGATTCCTTGGTTGAGAGGGAAACTATCAGATGTGCAATGTTATTTTGGGAGATGATATTTTTTCCTTGTTTATCACACATCATTTTTATGACGCTTGTTTGATTATGAAATTGCTTTGTAAACATTTAAATGCATTTCACTCAGTGGATATCTGTGCTGGAGTCTGGATGAGACTTTTCAGTTATCCTAATCTAAGTACACTGATAATGTGCTTATTCTGGAGTCTACATCTTTTACCTATATGAATAATTCCTCTTTGTCTTACTTTTTCGTGGGTGCTTTTAATTATTTAAACGAAATAATAATAATAATAATAATAATAATAATAATAATAATAATAATAATAATAATAATAATAATAATAATAATAATAATAATTGAGATTTTATATAGCGCAATATCCACTAAATGTACTCAAAACGCTTTACAAGGGGTCCCTGGTCAACAGCAACATTTAACATGTAGGATGGGGCATGCCGCCTGTTAGGCGATATTACAATTTTTCGGACAAAGACAACGCTGTTAACGGCCAGGTACTCATTTTACACCTGAGTACGGTGAGAGAATGTGAGTAAAGAGTCTTTTCCAAGGACTCAACTATGCGCCGAGCGAGGCTCGAACCCAGGACCTTCCGATCCGAAAGCGAGTGTCATACCACTAGACCACATAGCCGCAAGAAATGTAGAATTATTTTTTTAAACTATCCCATTGGCTTTCTTTTAGCTGGCGCTGAAATGACCTAAACGTGTTGCAAACGCCGTAAAACCCTTAAAAACAAAAGCAACCAACTCTAGATAAGATGCTCGATATCATAAAATTTCGTTAGATCTGGATTACACCCAATCCTATGTCTGTGGCGAATAAACATAAAGTCTGCAGTTCCACACACACACACACACACACACACAAACACACACACACACACACACACATTATATATATATATATATATATATATATATATATATAAATGCAAAAGCTCTTTTTAAAAAAATCATTTTAAAGCTGCTTGTAAAAGGGTGGTTTTATTTTAATAGCCGTCACAACGATAACCGTACTCAGGTGTAAAATGAGTACCTGGCCGTCAACAGCTTTGTCTGTGTCGGAAAAATATTGTAAATCGCCTAACAAGCGTCATTCCTCGTTCTACATGTTACATGTTGTTGTTGGCCACGAACCCCTTGTAAAGCACTTTGAGCACGTTTAGTGAGTATTGCTCTATATAAAAGCTTTATTAAAAAGAAAAAAAATTGATTTCATCCAGGATTGAAACAGCCCCCTTTGCATGTGAAAGATCTCCATCAAATCGTTGTGCCTATAAATGTGACCCCTCGTCTGAAAAAGGTATTATGTCGGGATGAACCAGATACTAAAAAGCAGAATTAAATCTAAACTGGTCTAAAATTTGAACTATTGCTATTTACCATTCTAAGATACGACGTCCATTCTCTTCAATAAAATATACAAACTCATTGCAAGGCTGATATTTCCGACCATAAACTACATTTTCAGCATCTTAATCATTCCGACATAATTACCGTATGGAGACGAGGGATCACAAATACGTTATCATCAATTCCTCATCAATTTTTCACAACATGAATAATACAGCCTCTAATTAGTTGGTACATGACAAAACAAATATGGCTGACAGTAGCTGTGATGATGCAATCAGATATCCAAATACCGTAGAGAAAACACGACAAATACAACTATTTCACAAAACTGTTAAAAAACAAACATTCTGCCATTAACATTACCAGACTGCATCTGCAATTCAAACAACAGATTATATTATAAACTCTATCCAGCATAATCGCATCGACAAAGACAAATGCCATCCTCCAATTACTAATACAATATATATATGAGTGTTGGTGGGTACTCGTAGGTACGAAAGTGCTCGATAATGATGGTTAGAGCTAATATAAAATATAAATTGTCACTCACATTATATGGCCGAGACGTTCGTTTCTGTGGCTTTCTTCCATGTCCTCAGTCGGCATAATGTCCGACTGTAATATGTAGTTTTCTACACCCAAATTGAAACAAGATGACAATCACCATGCTCTGTGTTGTGTATCGTGGGACAAAACTTTCAGAATAATATGCTGTCTCTAGATGGACGATGCGGAGTATTCTTGTACGTCACCGCGCCCATCCAACCCCCCCCCCCCCCCCCCCCAAATTAATTAATTAAAAGAAAAATCTTTCTTACACAAACACAAAAGCAACAGGTACCTTCTATACATAATATTGTTCAACAAAACGATCTCCAGAACAATGTGTCAATTCTTATAGTTATGACAAACATTTTCTTTAAATGTTTTGATGTAGAAAAGAAATCAGGATGAGAAAAATGTTGAGTGTATCGTAAGAATGTGACGATTTTCCTGTGGTTGGTAAGGAGATGGTTAATCAAGTTATCCTTCAGAGCCGCTAGGCCAATGGAGCAGGAGTATATCACGGTTTCTGTAGCCCGGAACACACAATAATTGCTTCCAAGTGTTTGGATATAGCGCTTAACTATTGCAAAGTATTTTTAACTAGATCTAGCAGAACCAATTAAATGATCACTGTTGGACGGACAGGGGGGGATCGGAGGGTCCTGGGTTCGAACCTCGCTAGGCGCATAGATGAGTCCTTGGCGAAGGCTCTTTACTCATATTCTGTCACCGTACTCAGGTGTAAAATGAGTACCTGGCCGTTAACAGCATTGCGTTGTTTCTGTTCGAAAAAAATGTAATATCTCGTAACAGGCATCATGTCCCGTCCTAAATGTTAAATGTTGCTGTTGGCCAAGGACCCTTGTAAAGCGCTTTGAGCAGGTTTATTGGATTTTTTAAAATCACTGTTGGGCGGAAGGGGGGGGGGAATAAAATAAATAAATTGGACATTACCCAGGATAGATCTCTGTCGCTTTGCGTGTGAAGCGAGTACTCAACAAACTGCGCTCTCGGGACCCCTTAACTCTCTCCTTACCCGCCCTTCCCGTCCTACGTGTTAAATGCTGCTGTTGACCAGGGACCCATTGTAAAGCGCTTTGAGCACATTTAGTGGATATTGCGCTATATAAAGCTCAATTTTTAAAATTTTCTTTTCAGTATTTCCCCCAAAATGCCATCCATACCCAACATTAAAATTGATTTTTAAAACTCAAACCTGGAAGCATGCCAAATATAATTATTTTGTTCTACAAAACAACATTATTTTTTCATAAACAAAACAAAGATTTCTCTTCCAGTTTTTTGATGTACATAATAAAAACCCGAATAATTAATGTTCATTGTATCGTAACAAATGTGACGATTTTCCTGTAGTTGGCAAAGAGAGGGTTAATTCCTTAATTCTTGTACTCAGAGCGACATAGAAAATCCTGGGGTATTGAAGGAACCCAGCATGTCATGGGGGTCATAGCCACTGATTTCATGCTTTTTATTTGGGATAATTTTTCATTTTGTAAATCATATCTGTTAGATGTCTTATGTTTATGTGCTAATCGGTGGCATATGCTAATTAGATTTGTATGGTATGCGATAATACAAACACGTATTTTCAAGTTCAGAAAAAATCCAGGTGAGGCGATTTTTTTTCGGTCTCATACACTCTGCACGTGCATTTTAAACTCCTGAACAACAAGATCCATCTCTTGATTTAAAAATATAATAATTATGAGATTTTATATAGCGCAATATCCATTAAACGTGCTCAAAGAGCTTTACAAGGGATCCCTGGCAAACAACATTTAACATGTAGGACGGGACGGGACGCCTATAAGGCGATATTACAACGTTGTTAGCGGTCAGGTTTCTCATTTTACACATGAGTACGGTGAGAGAATGTGAGTAAAGAGCCTTCTCCAAGGACTCAACTATGCGCCGAGCGAGGCTCCCATCCAGGACCTTCTGATTCGAACGCGAGTGTCATATCACTAGACCACAAAACCGCTAGGAGTAGCAGTAGTAGTAATAGTAGTAAGTAGTAGTAGTAGTAGTAGTTAGTAGTAGTAGTAGTAGTTAGTAGTAGTAGTAGTAGTTAGTAGTAAGTAGTAGTAGTAGGTAGTAGTAGTAGTAGTAGTAGTAAGTAGTAGTAGTAGTAGTAGTAGTAAGTGTAGTAGTAGTAGTAGTAGTAGTAGTAGTAGATAGTATGTAGAGTAGTAGGTAGTAGTAGTAGTGTAGTAGTAGTAGTAGTAGTAGTAGTAGTAGTAGTAGTAGTAGTAGGATAGTAGTAGTAGTAGTAGTAGTATGTAGTAGTGTAGTAGTAGTAGTAGTAGTAGTAGTAGTAGTAGTAGAGTAGTAGTAGTAGTAAATAGTAGTAGTAGTAGTAGTATGTAGTAGTAGTAGGTAGTAGTTAGTAGTAGTAGTAGTAGTAGTAGTAGTAGTAGTGTAGTAGTAGTAGTAGTAGTAGTAGTAGTAGTAGTAAGTAGTAGTAGTAGTAGTAGTAGTAGTAGTATAGTAGTAGTAGTAGTAGTAGTAGTAGTAGTAGTAGTAGTAGTAGTAGTAGTAGTAGTAGTAGTAGTAGTAGTATAGTAGTAGTAGTAGTAGTAGTAGTAGTAGTAGTAGTAGTAGTAGTATAGTAGTAGTAGTAGTAGTATGTAGTAGATAGTAGTAGTAGTAGTAGTAGTAGTAGTAGTAGTAGTAGTAGTAGTAGTAGTATAGTAGTAGTATAGTAGTAGTATAGTAGTAGTATAGTTGTAGTAGTAGTAGTAGTGAGTAGTAGTAGTAGTAGTAGTAGTTAGTAGTAGTAGTAGTAGTAGTAGTAGTAGTAGTAGTAGTAGTAGTAGTACAGTATAGTATAGTAGTTAGTATAGTAGTAGTATAGTATAGTATAGTAGTAGTAGTAGTAGTTAGTAGTAGTAGTAGTAGTAGTAAGTTAGAGTAGTAGTAGTATACTTGTTGTTATGTGAGTTCTTGTTATTGTTGTAGTAGTAGAAGCAGCATTTGTTGTTATCATTGTTGCAGATATTTTTTGTTGTTGCTGTAAACTTTAATTTATATTAGACCTATTTGTTTGTTATTTTTAGTGACGATCATGACGACAACGGTAAAGAATAAGTTATTGCTACTCCTAAACATACCAATACTACTACTACTACTACTACTACTACTACTACTACTACTACTACTACTACTACTACTACTACTACTACTACTACTAATATATTATAATACTACTAACTACTACACTACTACTACTATAATATAATACTACTATACTACTACTACTACTACTACTACTATACTACTACTACTACTACTAGTACTACTACTACTACTACTACTATTACTACGACTACTACTACTACTACTCTTACTACTACTACTACTACTACTACTACTACTACTACTACTACTACCATTACTACTACTACTACTACTACTACTACTACTACTACTACTACTACTAACTACTACTACTACTATAATTCATCAAAGTCCGGTATAGTTTGAGTTTAATAATTGTTTTGATCTGTCCTCTCTTATCTGTAAGCTTGTTTATTGCAGCATTTGGACAATTGTTTACGCCTCTTTACATCTTCTTTGTCTCCGATCAATAATCCAACCTTTTTAAAAATACTTTCCCATTTGTCTATTTTCTTGACAAAACAGTTAAGTCGTTTTGTCTGAGTTTACAGTGAGGTCTTGTTTT
>NC_088373.1:9545208-9547708 GCF_034508935.2 Berghia stephanieae
CCACTAAATGTACTCAAAACGCTTTACAAGGGGTCCCTGGTCAACAGCAACATTACATGTTAGGATGGGGCATGCCGCCTGTTAGGCGATATTACAATTTTTTCGGACAAAGACAACGCTGTTAACGGCCAGGTGCTTATCTTACACCTGAGTACGGTGAGAGAATGTGAGTAAAGAGTCTTTTCCAAGGACCCAACTATGCGCCGAGCGAGGCTCGAACCCAGGACCTTCCGATCCGAAAGCGAGTGTCAATACCACTAGACCACATAGCCGCAAGAAATGTAGAATTATTTTTTTTAAACTATCCCATTGGCTTTCTTTTAGCTGGCGCTTGAAAATGACCAAAGGGTGTTGCAAACGCCGTAAAACCCTTAAAAACAAAAGCAACCAACTCTAGATAAGATGCTCGATATCATTAAAATTTCGTTAGATCGGGATTTCACCCAATCCTATGTCTGTGGCGAAAAAAAACATAAAGTCTGCAGTTCCCCACCACACACACACACACAAACACCACACACACCACACACACACACACACAAATATATATAATATTATATATATATATATATATATATATAAATGCAAAAGCTCTTTTTAAAAAAAAACATTTTAAAGCTGCTTGTAAAAGGGTGGTTTTATTTTAATAGCCGTCACAACGATAACCGTACTCAGGTGTAAAAATGAGTACCTGGCCGTCAACAGCTTTGTCTGTGTCGGAAAAATATTGTAAATCGCCTAACAAGCGTCATTCCTCGTTCTACATGTTACATGTTGTTGTTGGCCACGAACCCTTGTAAAGCATTTTGAGCACGTTTAGTGAGTATTGCCTCTATATAAAAGCTTTATTAAAAAAAAAAAAATTGATTTCATCCAGGATTGAAACAGCCCCCTTTGCATGTGAAAGATCTCCATCAAATCGTTGTGCCTATAAATGTGACCCCTTCGTCTAAAAAGGTTATTATGTCGGGATGAACCAGATACTAAAAAGAGCAGAATTAAATCTAAAACTGGTCTAAAATTTGAATAATTTGCTATTTACCATTCAAAGATACGACGTCCATTCTTCATAAAAAATATACAACTCATTGCAAGGCTGATTTTCCGACCATAAACTACATTTTCAGCATCTTAATCATTCCGACATAATTACCGTATGGAGACGAGGGATCAACAAATACGTTATCATCAATTCCTCATCATTTTCACAACATGAATAATACAGCCTCTAATTAGTTGGTACATGACAAAACAAATATGGCTGACAGTAGCTGTGATGATGCAATCAGATATCCAAAATACCGTAGAGAAAAACACGACAAATACAACATTTCACAAAACTGTTAAAAAAACAAACATTCTGCCATTAACATTACCAGACTGCATCTGCAATTCAAACAACAGATTATATTAAAAACTCTATCCAGCATAATCGCATCGACAAAGACAAATGCATCCTCCAATTACTAATAACAATATATATATGAGTGTTGGTGGGTACTCCGTAGGTACGAAAGTGCTCGATAATGATGGTTAGAGCTAATATAAATATAAATTGTCACTCCATTATATGGCCGAGACGTTCGTTTCTGTGGCTTTCTTCCATGTCCTCAGTCGGCATAATGTCCGACTGTAATATGTAGTTTTCTACACCCAAATTGAAACAAGATGACAATCACCATGCTCTGTGTTGTGTATCGTGGGACAAAACTTTCAGAATAATATGCTGTTCTAGATGGACGATGCGGAGTATCTTGTACGTCACCGCGCCCATCCCAACCCCCCTCCCCCCCCCCCCCAAATTAATTAATTAAAAGAAAAATCTTTCTTACACAAACACAAAAGCAACAGGTACCTTCTATACATAATATTGTTCAACAAAACGATCTCCAGAACAATGTGTCAATTCTTATAGTTATGACAAACATTTTCTTTAAATGTTTTGATGTAGAAAAGAAATCGGATGAGAAAAATGTTGAGTGTATCGTAAGAATGTGACGATTTTCCTGTGGTTGGTAAGGAGATGGTTAATCAAGTTATCCTTCAGAGCCGCTAGGCCAATGGAGCGAGAGTATATCACGGTTTCTGTAGCCCGGAACACACAATAATTGCTTCCAAGTGTTTGGATATAGCGCTTAACTATGCAAAGTATTTTAACTAGATCTAGCAGAACCAATTAAATGATTTACTGTTGGAAAGGACAGGGGGGGATCGGAGGGTCCTGGGTTCGAACCTCGCTAGGCGCATAGATGAGTCCTTGGCGAAGGTCTTTACTCATATTCTGTCACCGTACTCAGGTGTAAAATGTGAGTACTGGCCGTTAACGCATTGCGTTGTTTCTGTTCGAAAAAATGTAATATCTCGTAACAGGCATCATGTCCCGTCCTAAATGTTAAATGTTGCTGTTGGCCAAGGACCCTTGTAAAGCGCTTTGAGCAGGGTTTATTGGATTTTTTAAAATCATGTTGGGCGGAAGGGGGGGGGGGGAATAAAATAAATA
>NC_088373.1:9552708-9625208 GCF_034508935.2 Berghia stephanieae
AACCCAGGTAAACGCGATTTTCCAACTTGGAATTTGAGGGATGAATGAGATAACGTTTTTAACCAGTACCTAGTTAAGTACTGAAATGTGGAAAGCCACGTTATGTAAGAATGTTACCAGAAAACTCGTCCTTCAAATAACGATCGATATAACTGACCCTCATCTTAGCCAAAAAAAAAAAAAAAAAAAAAAAAAAAAAAAAAAAAAAAAAAAAAAAAAAAAAACCAACCCCCCCCCCCCCCCAACTTTCAAACCTGGTACCCCCCGGAGGTCTTCCTTAGTCCCCAAGTTTGACAGTTTATAGCCAAGATGAGGGTCACTCACTAAGGACGAATTTTCTGTCCAAATTTTTAAATACGTGTTTTTTCCCAGAGCATGATGGCTGTTAACTGGTTAAAGATCAAGAGTTTTTTTAGTCTTCCAAAATGCCATTAGCCATCTGTTTATACTGTTAAAAGTTTTTCGACCGCTCTTTGAAGAACGCGTTCCTCTTTACGTCATCCTGGAAAGCTTAACACCCCCAAATCGTAATAGAATCGCTAGCATTAATTAACGCTATCATTCACCCACATCGTTTGGTGCAGAGCAGGCTGTTTAAGGATAGCGATACAATGTTTTTTAAGCAAAATATTATTAGTATTATTATTTAAACTATTGGAGAAACTTAAAATATGTTTGGTTGGTTGGAATCAATTTTGGCTGTTTTATTATTATATGTTGAGTTTTTTTTCTGGTTTCGGTTTGAAAGGATTAAAATGATACAAAAATGTGTTCAAAAAGTGAAACGAAACGAAATTTGATATAGTGTTGAAACGGAAAATCTGGTTTTGGGATCGTGTATGGATATTCGGCTTGTTCTGAATGTGTGAAGATGGGATATTTTTATAGCAAAAAATGACACGGATTATTCTGGTTGTGATTCTGTGGTGTTCTGAGTGATAATGATGATAGTGATAATAATAATGATGATAACAATAATAAAAATGGTAAGGATGATAAAAATAATGATGATAATGATTATAATGATTAAAATAAAAATATTAATAATAATGATGATATTGATGATGATGATGATGATGATGATGATGATGATGATGATGATGATGATGATCATGACGATGAAAAGGCTCTCAACTAACATGCTCTCAACCCATTCAGGTATACAATAAGTACCTGGCAGCTAGCTGGCTTGTCTCTGTCGAAAAATTATAATGGAGCATAACTCGCGTCATGTCTCGTCAAATATGATAAGAGTTGCTGTTATCACTGGAACCCTTGTAAAGCGCTTTGACGACATTTAGTGGATAATGCGCTATATAGGTATAACTTTGTTGGGATCAACATTGTTCCGTAAAGTCAACGTTAAATTTTTATCATAGAGCACAGAATGACCGGTAAGCCTAGAAATACAATACAGTAGTACAATAGGTATAGTAGATGACAACGACCTGTACTTAATAGCATTTATTTCTCCACTAGTAAGAACAATAATTATAATAATGATGATGGTGATGATGATGATGATGATGATGATGATGATAATAATAATAATAATAATAATAATAATAATAATAATAATAATAATAATAATAATAATAATAATAATAATAATAATAATAATAATAATAATATAATAATAATAATAATAATAATAATAATAATAATAATAATAATAAATAATAATAATAATAATAATAATATAATAATAATAATAATAATAATAATATGAATAAAAATAATAATAATAATAATAATAATAATAATAATAATAATAATAATAATAATAATAATAATAATGATAATAATAAATAATAATAATAATAATAATAATAATAATAATAATAATAATAATAATAATAATAATAATAATAATAATAATAATAATAATAATAATAATATAAAACAACGAAAAAAAATACACAAAAAAAAATAAAATAAATGAAAAACACACACACTCTCTCTCTCTCTCTCTCGCTCTCCCTCTCTCTCTCTCTCTCTATCTATCTATCTATCTATCTATATATCTATCTCTCAGTCTCACATTTATCTCTCTTTCTCTCCCCCTCCCTCTCTCTCTCACACACACACACACAAACGCACAAACACACACACACACACACGCGCCCGCACACGCGCACACACGCACACACAGACACCCATAACCCATACACCCATATACCCACCACACATACCTTTCCCATTACTCATTTGACATAAAAAATAGCTCTGCTTTCAAATTGAAGAGATTTTTACAAGCATCAATTCCATTACAAGAACGAGTCTTATAAATAGAACGTAGTTGACGTCGCCCAGGTCTTTGTTATCATTTTATGCCATAAGCGTTTATGAGTAATTCTCACTAAACTGTATAGATAGTATGCGCTCGGCTTAGAAGCTCATAACATTGCCATCCGGAAGTATGACGGACCAACACACAAAACATTGTGTAATCATGAACTTTTATAGTCGGGCTAATACAGTTTAGGGAGAATCACTCACAAACGCGGATGACAAAATACAATAACAAAGGCTTGAGTGACGTCATCTTCTTTCTATCTATTAACCAGACTAAAAACCTTCAAGGTTACACAAAGTTTTGTGTTTTGGGCCGTTATACTTAAGTACTTCCGGATGGCAATATTGTGAGCTTCTTAGCCAAAGGCACACTATCTATAGATAGTATGCAGATGACGTCACTCAGGCCTTTGTTATTGTTTTTGCCATCCGCGTTTGTGAGTTGTTCTCACTAAACTGTATTAACCAGACTATAAAAGTTCATGGTTACACAGAGTTTGTGTGTTGGTCCGTTATACTTCCGGATGGCAATGTTGTGAACTCCTTGGCCAGCGCATTCTATCTACAGATGTTTAAATCTGGTTTTCCCCACCTTCTTGGGAAAAAATCCATAAATATAATATAATATGCCCATTAGCCATAGAACCACAATACATCATCAAATTTATAAAAATTACCATAAACTTAAAAGTTCTCAGTTGTCACTCTTACCTTATTATTTCGAATAGACAGGTAGATAACCACGCCTCTCGGACAATTGTCATAACATAAACAAAGGCAGTGATTGGTAGACACAGCAAACTACACCAGATTTTACAATCGATCGTATGTGTTTAAGTAAAATACCCACTAATCTACCGCTTGATTAATAGCACTAACACAGAAAACTATGTGTAAATTTAAACGTTTATAATCTGATCGAGAAAATCGTGTGATAACTAGTCACCCATTTGGCGGTATAAAAATAATAACAATGATCAGAGAGGGGTCGTTTTCATTCACGTTAGGGTTTCTAAACAACCAACTATGTTTGTCTGACCACGTTTGAGGGTGTCACAAATTCCATGTTTTGATTGGTCAAAAATCTACGGGTTAATAGAAACGGTGCATCAAAAATCGCTTGGTCGCGGGAGTGTGATCAATCTGTCACTAATTGTCACAGAAATTTAGATTATCCTTTTTATTTTAAATTCAGAAAAGTGAGTGGAGCAGGCACTTATTTTGATAATAACAAGAAATGAAGTGAGTAGGCAGGAAAGTGCTAGAAGACAATAGAGAATAACAACGTCGCGGCAGCGATGGGGGCTCGAACCTGAGATCTTACTGGTTGTCGTACTAGTAAGGTCACGGGTTCGAGCCGCCAACGCCACCGCGAAGTTTTTATACTCTGTTGTATTCTGGCAATTTCCTGCCTACTCACTTTATTTCTTGTTATTATTATTACTTTTTAAATCTTTGTCCTTAAATGGTCTGCAAACTGGGCTATGAAAGATTGTTGAACTATCTTTGACGATTTGTGACCCTTCGCCTCAAAACGGTATTAAGTCGGTTTGGTTAAGATGTTGAAAATTGAATTTATAGCCAAAAATATCAGACTTGTGTTGAGTTTGTATGTTTTATTGAGGAGAATGGATACCATGTTTTAGGGTGCTAATGCCAACAATTTATATTTTTGACCAGTTTAACATTTAATTCGGCTTTTAACCATCTGGTTCGTTCCGACATAATACCGTTTTGAGACGATGGGTCACATTTTGTTTCATGCCATATTACACAAAATGACTTGTGTCTCACTTTTGCCAATTCGAAATAGAAAAAGAGAAAATTAAATGATGTCTTTTAAGTTCATTAAATGTTGATAAATTTAATAAATAAGCCGGGTCTGTTAGATCTGGCGGAAAGTATTTTACGATAGACTAGCGTCTTATCCAAAGGTAGCAAACAATTGCTATTGTCAGTTTCACGCTATAGACACCGGGATAGACTCCGGCTCTATGGGCCTATTGGCTCTTAACTCTCTCCTTACCAGCTGTTTTCAGAATATTCACTAAAACATCACACGGACTCAATACAAAAATAGATTTTTCTTCACTCAAACAGAAATAATATTGCTCAACTATATAAGCGCCACAATGTAGTTTCAGTTTTTATAGCTATGGCGAAAACTTTTCTTTAAATTCTATGATATACAAAAGAAATTAGAATGGTAAAATTGTTGATTTATATCGTAACGAATGTGACTATTTTTGTTATGGGTTGTAAGGAGAGGGTTAAGGACTACTTTATTTTTCTTTTAAGTTCAGGTTAATTTGGCTAAATTTGGTGATGTAATGTGGGCTGATGACTTAATGGGCATAAATGTATGGCGTTTCGTTAAAGGATGGTAAAATCAGATGCAAATAGCTACAACGGTTTTAGAATAATAAGTCTTTGAAATCAGGGGACGACATTATGTAAAAATATTTTTTTCTCTTTTTGAAGAAAATTTTTGTCTAAAATCCAAGCCCTATCTCCACTGAGTAAAAATGTTTTTGAATTTTGAAAATTCATTCATAAATAAACAAGTTATACAGTTTTAAAGGTGTCATTTATTTGGATGACCCGCAAAGAGGAAAAAAAAAAACGCGAAAATATGGGACGCTTTTTCGGCATTCTTTTTCGACCTTTGGTTGTATCTTGCGTAATAAGTGGATTAAAAGATTGAAACTTGAAGAGCAAATTAGGATGGTGTTTTGTAAAATACGGGAAAAGTACTCGTCATATTCATATAAAATTTTACAACCAAAAAGAAGAAATGTTCATGTATTACCTTGTCAGCGACAAAACCTCCACGCCCGGTAGTTTTAGAAATATTTTACTCCAAAGAGTAAAAATCTATTTTTAACGGTCTTCTGGTAATTGCACGAGTTTTGTCGCTTGACATAATCTAAAATGACCTTTTTTCTAACTGTGTGCCAACTTTCAGTCATATTCATCGATAAACAGCGTCGTAATTAATTTTTTAAAATAGCATATACGAAACGGCTTCGTCCCATATTTTGACGCGAATTCGGACACTTCGTGAGCGAAAAAGATGCCCAAAGATTTGTGCGGGATAGTCATTGATACATTATGGATCCCCTGTATATTCATTCTTTTCAATAAAAATGAAATCGCTCAATGGAATTAGACACACAAATCTTAGCCAGCGTATTTAGGTATATTAGATAAATTTAACGATTTTGTATTTTGTAACTATCCCGACATAAGAACGATAATTTTAAAAAAAATATATTGAGCATCTATAAAGCGCTTTGCAAGAGGTCCCAAGCTAACAGCAACACTTGACATGTAGGACGAGACACTAAACCTGTTTGACGATATTACAATTTTTATTTTCGATCAGAAACAACGCTGTTAACGACCAGGTCCTCATTTTACAGCTGAGTACTGTGAGAGAAAGAGCATTTTCCAAGGACTTAATAACTATGCTAGGGACTCGAACCCTGGACTCAAAGGCGAATGTCAAACCACTAAACCATATAGCCGCTTTTAGGCAACGGGTTACAACTATTTTTTCAACCTCAGGCTTAGATGATTTTATTCCTATCAATCACAAAGCGACGGAACAACTATTATTCCCCCTCTCTCCCTAAATCGTAACGCGTCATGTTTAATATCATGTTTAATAATTTGTGACGTCAGATTATCAAGCTTAAATTTCACTAGTAACAATAATTTATAATTAAGCTTTTATTTAGAGCAATATCCACTAAACGTGTTCAAAGCTCTTTACAAGTGGTCCCTGGCCAACAGCAACATTTAACCTTTATTAGGACGGGACATGACGCCAGTTAGGCGATAGTACTTTGACGGACAGAGACAATGCTGTTAACACCTGAGTACGGTGAGAAAATGTGATTAAAAAGCCTTCTCCAAGGACTCAAATATGCTCCGAGCAAGCGAGGCTCGAACCCAGGACCTTCCGATCCGAAAGCGAGTGTCATACCACAAGACCACATAGGTTATTTCTTTAAAAAGTATTATTGATGGGGATTTGAACATGTCTTTTATGTAAATATGACGAAAGAGGAATCCATTGAGGGGTAGAATAAATGATTTCTTGCACTCTTGCGTTTTGGAATTTGAACTCTTTTCCCAAAACGAACTCGAAAGCTCGTGCAGCGGCTGGGAACACATCCGGAATTCCAAAAACCAAGAGTGGCGTGGAAGAATCGTATAATAGATAATAATCATAAATCGTAATAGATAAATGATATAGTCATTTCCGATTTAAATCTCATTTTAATCTACCTACGCCAGTCAGTAACAGATAAAATAGAACTAAATTAACCCTCTCGGTACGAACTCATAACGAAACTCAGCTGCTGGAAACTGTAGACTATAAATAGTAATAAATATAAAGGAATATAACTGGGTAAAAAAAAAAGAACAAATACCAAAAAAAAAAAAAATTAATAAAATGAATGAAGAAATAAAACGACATTTTTCAGGCTCAAAACCCTTCTTCAGCCACCAACAAAAAAAAACAAAAACAAAAACAAAAACAAAAACAAATAAAAATAAAACGACAAACAACCCATTAATCTGACGTCTATCTGTTGTTTATAAAAAAAGTAATGTATTTATGTTTTCATTGTTTTTTTTGTTTTTTTTTTTGCTTTTATTTCTTTCTTGATTTATTATTATTATTATTTTTTAATTTTTTGTTGGTTCAAGAATGGTTTTGAGCCCGAAACAATCCGTGTTTGGTAATTTGTTCTTCTTTGTTGTTGTTGTTGTTGTTTTCTCGAAGCTGTTCTATTCATTTTTGTATATATTCCTTACCAACTGTAGGAAAATGATCACATTCATTAGGAACACAAACACGTTTGTCTCAGTCTGATTTGCATTATAAATAAAATAAAAAATACATTTAAAATGACATTTTAAAAAGTATTTACAAGAGCCAATGCTGTTTTGTAGAATTTCCTTGTTTTGCTGAATAAAATTGTGTACATGTGAAAGTGACAATTTAGGGAGAAGGCAATGGTGTAAGATAAAGTCGAGGAAGGCTGGTTTTTTGGGATGATTTTTTTTTTCATTTTTCTTCATCTACATACTTTTGTTGAGAAAAACATATTGTAGAAAACAGCATTAAGTTCTTGTAAATATAATATATTTTTAATCTATTCTTTTTTATTTGTAAAACGTACAGGAAGCAGAAAACTTTTGTTTGTATCATTTTATTCTATAAACAAACGTTTTCAGATCTTTAAAATTATGTATTGCATGTTGCTTATTTGTTTTTCGTTTTTACTTTGAGTTTAAAATTTTCAATTTGTGTGTTTGGTCGGTATGACATTTGAATTAAAACCTTGAAAATAGCCAATAAGGAGAGAGAGAGGGAGAGAGAGAGAGAGAGAGAGAGAGGGAGAGAGAGAGAGAGAGAGAGAGAGAGAGAGAGAGAGAGAGAGAGAGAGAGAGAGAGAGCAGTTAAATTGGGTATTCTAAAAATATCAAGATTTCCCATCCCAAGAGAGTGCGTCATCTGGCTGCAATTATTTTCACATTCAAGAGTTACAGTAAAAACCAGTTTAACGATTTAACTGACGTACACCGGAAGAAAACAAACTCGTAATTAAAAATTTGGCCAGAAAACTCGTCCTTCTAATATCAATCGATCTAAATGACCAACATCTTGGCAAAAACTGTCAAACCTGGGAATTAGCGAAGTTTTCCCCTTAAGTCCCAGGTTTGAGAGTTTTTGAAAAGATGAGGGTCATTTAAATCGATCGATATTTAAAGGACAATTTTTCTGGCCAATTAAAAAAAAAGATTTACCTGTTTTTTTTTCCAGAATACGACATATAACTGATTTTTGAAAAAAAGGAAGTGTTTTTTTTTTCTTTTCTCTCTTCTTATTACGATAAGTCATGAGCACTGTGATTAATTTTAATAAATTCAAGTGTAGATTTTTATTCTGATAAGATAATATAATGAAATACAATCCACATTTTGGAACTTTAACGATTCATTCAAGTTGTAAATAACAAGTAACAAATAAAACTCAATCAGAAAATATTATTTTGTTCAAATTAGCAAATCAGAAAATGCATAATCTATAAAGTATATAGATAGTATGCGCTTGGCAAAGAAGCTCATAACATTGCCATCCAGAAGTATGATGGACCAAAACACAAAACTATGTGTAACTTTGAACGTTTACTGGTTAATACAGTTTATTGAGAATTACTCATAAACGCGGATGGCAACAACAACAAAAAAAAAAATCCACAAAAAAATCAATAACACAGTCCTGATTGACATTAACTTCATGCTATCTATAGAACACACTCGTCAAATGTAGGCAACGTTTTAATATAGCCAAATATTTCGCCAATTTTATGAATGAACTGTTTTTATTAAGTTGTGTAAGGCTTTCAATACGACTGTACTCCGAAAGAAAAAACAACAACGCGTATTTGAAATTTTAGCCATAAAAATCGTCCTTCAAATATCGATCGATTAAAACTATTCTAATCTTGCCAGAAACTTTCAAACCTGGGTCTTCCATGAAGAATTCCTTGAAGTTCTAGGTTTGAGAGTTTTTTTTACAAGAAGATAGGTTATTTTAATCCATGGCTATTTAAAGGACGAATTTTCTGGTCAAAATTTTTAATACGTTTTTCTGAAAAATTCAGATTTGAGTAGAATAATCATTGCGTGGAAATTGTGTTTCAAGCTGCGGGTAAATAAACATCGCAATGATTATTATTGGTGTAAATGTGCAGTTGTCATGTAGATGAAACACTCTCATTATAGCCAGCATAGGAAACGGCTTAAAACGTGAATAATGAAGGGCAAAATGTGTTATTATCGGCAGGCGGGAGGCGGGTTGTTGGTTTTAAATCTGCTTATTTTAGTTCTCTGCTAAACTATGACAAAACACATTTTTTGAAAAATTATCATTATTATTATTATTATTATTATTATTATTATTATTATTATTATTATTATTATTATTATTATTATTATTATTATTATTATTATTATTATTATTATCATCATCATCATCATCATCATCATCCTCATCATCATCATCATCGTCATCATCACCATCATCATCATCATCATCATCATCATCATCATCATCATCATCATTATTATCATCATCATCATCATTATTATTATTATTATTATTATTATTATTATTATTATTATTCGCTGAATCCCAGGTTTGGGAATTGTGGCCAAGTGAGGGCCATTTGAACCGATCAATATAATTTGAAGGACGAGGTTTCTGGCCATAATTTCAAATAAACGATTTTCCAAAGTACGGCACCTTAAAACTACGTAGATAATAATGATTATAATGATAAGGCATCTGGGATTTCGTTCAGCAAAAAAGTTTGAAAAGTCTCGCTTGACTATCGATCTTTCTTTTAAAACTTGAGAATTACAAAAAAAAAAAAAAGATTTAAACTTTCGGAGCGGCATTATCATTAAATCTCCTGCGTGGAAAATAGCTTTCGTTTTTCCACATTACAATCTAAATTGATTTCGACTCCAGGTGTATCATTGAAGGGTTTTGCGATTGGGTGTTTTGGGATCATAATGACACATTTCGTTGTGTGAGTGAAAAAAAAATAAACACATGCACTGACCTGCAAACTTGTAATTTTAAGAATTTTTTTTTTTAATTCGTTTGGTTGAAAGACATTTTATTAATTTAAAAAAAAAGAAATGAAACGTTCAGTAATTGAATGTTTGGGGAGATTATATAATAATGTAATGCTTTTTGAATTAGAAAATAAGAATAATCATAAATACTGACTTAGATTTTTTTTCATTATAAATTTGCGTCTCGTTGAAAAGAGTTAATAGTATTAATATAGCAGAAAAAAAACTACGTGTTCCCCATTACCATTTTACAAGAGTTCATTCAACTCTACAATGTTTTTTTGATTAACTTCTAAATTCGATTCTCTTTTTAAAATAGGGTTGAGGTTTAGATGGTTCCGTAGATTTCATGACAAATTTTCACCAAGGAGCACAGAAATACTAGCAACTCTAAATATTCTAAATATATTTTTTAGAGATTAATATACGAGTAACTTGCAAACCGTTCTTAAATTAAGGGCTATTCTGTCTTCCATTTTCTCAAATACTTATTTAGAATATCTGCTAGGGCATAAGGATCGGTCCTTAGATTATTTAATTTATAAAAAATAGCGTATGTGTGATGTCTAAATAGCTTGTCTTCTCTAGGGCAATATGTACGGTCATTTGATGCCGGGATTCGCCATCTGGCTGCTCTTTTTTCAAACTCACCTACAAACTTTATTACCGGACCGATTTGATCGTTGATTGCTGAGAAGATTCATCTCGATCTATGTTAATTTGTACATTACAGTAGTACAATAAGTAAAATAGGTGAGTGCCTGTTCGTAAAGGCTTTTATTTCTCCGAAATATTTTCGGGTTCTCCACTAGCAAGATTAAAACATTATATAGGTAAATGAAGATATCAAATTAAAGAAATTAAGGAGCAGGCACCAGTATGAGATAAAGATCTGAACAAGTTTGTATGAAAGGTGTCAATCGAAGTAGACTGATTTTTTGGGATGTTTTTTTTTTGTTTTCTATTTTTCTTTCTTGCTTTGTCTGGCACCTTTCATACACACTTGTTCAGTTCTTTAGGTAAATGAAGTATCTGAAGGTAGGCGTGCCGAACCACTTGAGAGATGTGTTATGGCAGAATTGTAAGCCAAGGTCAGGAATAACTGTTATAGATAGAACAAAGTTGACGTCACTCAGGTCTTTGTTATTGTTTTTTTCCCATCCATGTTTGTGAGTAATTCTCACTAATCTGTATTAACCTGACTATAAACGTTCAAGGATACACACAGTTTTGTCTGTTGGTCCGTAATATTTCCGGATGGCAATGTTTTGAGTGTCATAGCCAATCGCACACCATCTGTATCGAAAGAGGTGTGAACAGGAGATTTGGATAAATGATTAAATGAATGAAGAGATCAGTAAGTGGATTTTAATAGATCTAGATGAATATTCTGGATGTCAGAAATTATAATTACTAACGTTCATGGGTAATTCTAATTTTTGGCTTTTGGTGTATTGCATACAATTACATACAATTCTCGGCTTACTGGACTTAACCAGTAGATTTTTGACCAATCAAAACATGGAATTTGTGACACACCTTCACATGTGCTCGGACAATCATAGTTGTTTATAAACAATTACGTGAATGAAATTGATCATTGTTATTGTTTTTATACCGACTAGTTATCAAACGTTTTCCTCGATCATATTATAAACGTTAAAATTTATACAGAGGGTATTTTACTTAGTCAACTAACCATCGATCTTAAAACCTGTGTAGTTTGCTATGTTAACCAATCACTGCCATTGTTTACATTATGACGGCTGTCCGAGAGTCATGGTTGTCTATGTGTCTATTACATACAATTTTCGGCTTACTTGTAACTATGCTATGTACGAGCTTACGTATAAAACAGGCTATTTGACAAATAATCAAAACGATACAAAGGTGGGAGTAACAATCCTACAGACATTCAAATGTCTGAGTCCTGTTTCGACCCTCTGAGCTGTGTTGTTTATATTATTCTGTTAAAGTTAGAACCCCAAGGAACTCTCTGAAATATGAGTTTGTCTCCCTTGCTGGGACGTTTAAATTTGCTTGAGTATCCTTTGTGAACTCGTAGATTGATATCTCCGAACACAGTACACCCAGACCTCCCTACTATTAACTCACTCAACCCTAACACCGACTATATCCGTAATATATCCCGGGGTTACTGTTACCCATACCTGATTGGGTAGCTCTGTCTGACGGAGAGTACTTTGCGATTGACCAGCGTCCTTTAAAAAGTGTAGCAACAATTGTTATTTGTCTGTTTTAGAAAATATCAAAGTGATAAATTAGGGAGCAGATCTGTTAGTCCCTAGCCGGGGAAGACTGATGTGTTTTTTTTTTTTTTTTTGGGGGGGGGGATGGGATTGTTTTATTACATTTTTCTGACTCAAATTATAGGTGTAGTATCACAGTATCAAACCTAATGGATTTTTTTTCATTTTTATATGTTAATGGTAGTTGAATAAAACTATATCAATGTACATGCTCATCTTTAATACATTTTTTTTTTAATTTTGAAAAGTAGCAAAAATCTCTGGGATTGAGTGAGATTTTTGATACTTTTCAAAATTGGAAAAAATGTATTAAAAATGAGCATGTACATAGATAAATTTATTTAACTATCATTAACAAGTAAAAACTAAAAATATTAGCTTTGATAATACGCCTATAATTTGTCTCAGAAAAATGTAATAAATAGGCATGGGGTAAAAGTAACCCCTTGTAAACTACGGATATAGTAGGTGTTAGGGTTGAGTGAGTTAAGATAAATTCGTAGATTGTTGTCTTCCACTTCAGAACCTCATGCACATCTCTAAGTCAGTAAAACTGATTAAAATGGAAGATGATGCAAGACTACATAATTTTAAGGATTTTGAAGTGTTGTTTGATCCTTGTGATGGTAAATTGATGATTTTTAAAGTTAAAAAGAGCGACTACCGAGTTCAATCACCCGCCGCTGCGTTGTGTGGCCTTGAGCAAGTCACCTCGCCCTAGCTCACTTTGCGGCGCTGCTCTGCGGCTGCCGCTGGTTATTCCAGTCTTCCTGAATGACCCTAAGACAAATTTCCCCTGGATAATAAGGAATTTTATTTTTATTTTATTTTATTTATTTACAATCTTTATCTCCTATGAATCACGGATTTTTATATTTTTAATTAAGTAGGCAATACATTACAGTATACATCAATGATCGCCAAAAGAAAGTGAATACATAGTGAGTTAGTAGTCTTTAAGTAGTGCTGAAAGAAAAATCAAACAGCTTTACTGATCTCATTTATTTGGATTCTCGAAGTTCAAACCGTGAATGAATGAAGGCTAAATCTGGTCTTGTGGTATGACACTCGCTTTCGGATAAGAAGGTCCTAGATTCGAGCCTTGCTCGGTGCATAGTTGAGTCCTTGGAACAGAAGACTCTTTACTCACATGCTTTCACCGTACTCATGTATAAAATGTATACCGAGAACGTTTACAACGTTGTCTCTGTCGGAAAAAAATTGTAATATCACCAAACACGCGCCATGTCTCATCCTACATGATAAGTGTTGCTGTTGGTCAGGGACCAGTTGTAAAGCGCCTTGAGCACGTTTAGTGGATATTGCGTTATATAAAAGCTCATCCATTCTTTATATTACCACTTCACATAATTCAAGGATGAAAATCTGCCACGATGTAAATAACCGGCTAAAATATTATTTTGGAACTCTTGACCAGTTAAATCTGTACTCTAGAAAAACACGCATTTAATGTAAAAGTTGGCCAGAAAATCGTCTTTCCAATATCAATCGATTAAAATAAATAAATAAATAAATAAATAAATAAATAAATAAATAAATAAATAAATAAGTAAATAAATAAATAAAATCCCCTTTATTTATCCCATAGGGGAAATTTGTCTCTAGGATCTATCCAAGGGAAGACTGGAATTACCTACGAGTCAGCCGCAGTGCAGCTCACGCAAACTGAGCTAGGGCGAGGTGACTTGCTCAAGGCCATACAGTGCGGTGCTGGGTGATCGAATTCGGTACCTTTCGGGTACGAAGCAAACGCCGTACCACTGAGCCAGGCACTCATCAAGACAAAAACTCTGAAACCGGCGACTTTGCGAGTTTTGTCTTCAAATCCCAGGTTTGAGAATTTTTTTTCTCCAAAATGAGTGTCTTTTAAACCGATCGGTATCTGAAGACGAGTTTTGTGGCCAAGTTTTTAAAATACGTATTTTTCAAGAGTACGGGAGATAACTGGTTAAAATGCCTTTTTATATCTTCACAAAAAAAAAAAAAATATTAAAAATTCAGCAGACAATGAGTTGTGTTAAAGAAAAGACGATTGAGGAAAGCAATTGAAACTTTACAACTGAATTCAACAGACATGGATGGACCCTCAGATCCAGCAGATATAAATCTAGTCTTGTATCTCCCAACGACTCCATTTTTTCCACTAGAGACTTCTAACGTGACATCCCAATCGTTCATATCCACATCTTTCTTTACGGAATCGCCCCCCAAACATTCTTACTACCAACAGCATCAGTTTCCGCTGTACTGTATACAAGTAACCGTCGCATTAATCGGAATTCTCACAAATATCATTAATATTTTCACTTTTCTCAAAATCGGTTTGAGCGACTGTGTCACCATTTCCTTCTTCAACTTATCAATCACGGATTTACTCCATCTCGTCTGCTTCGAGGTTATTCGAATGTTGACGATACTTCGATATGAACACGGGATCTCGTCTTCTATCGTGAGACTTCAGGACCTCGGCGGATGGTTCGGCTGGATGTCCGTCTATTTCGTTGACGTTTCCATGTACATCACAGTTTTTGCAACTTTTCAAAAATGCTGCTGCGTGGTTTTCCCCTTGAAGTTCAAAAACGTCTTCACCAAAAGACGGTCTTGGATCATCATATCTTTTATTTTTCTCATAACTCTTGGATTATTCTTACCTGTATTCATCAACATATTTGACAAGTGGTTTTTCGATAACAACACAAAAAACTCGTCCTTAGACTGGATAAAACTTAACTCGGGTGTCGAGGCAACAGTATGGAGAATGCTGCATCGCATTTCATTGACTTTGATAAGCCAAATTATAGTTATATTAAGTTTAGCTATAATTACAGTCAAATTGAAAAAGGCTGTGAAATTCCGAATGTCCACTAAACGAGGTGATACCAGCTGCCATGGTAAAGGTAGTGAGGAACTTCGGATGAGCTCCTACAAAGAAACACGTGTCATTCGTTCTGTTCAGTTTATCGCTTTGATTTTCGTGTTATCAACAATGCCAACGTCTATAAACAGCATGGCCTCAGTGATATTCCCGGATTTGAACAGACTTCCTCGTTACAGAACGATCGTGTTAACCATACAGGCTTTCATGTATTTTGGAGGAACCATCAACGCTTCCGTGAACATGTTTGTGTACCTTGCCTACAACACGAAATACAGGACGACTTTGATGAGATATTTCAGGAAACAAGAGAAAAACACAAGGTAAAGGACAATTTTTTAAAATTTTATTCGATGATGATATAGAACCAAAAATACAGCCGCTAGGTTGGACGGTAATGAAAGAATTCATCTATGTAAAATGGCTTGCATATGCAACGAGTTTTAGGAGTGCCCTGATATTGAGGGTGTCCTGATAGTTCAAGTTGTAGAGCACTAATTTCATATGCAAAGGGGCCGAGATCGTTCGTCTTGACACCCCCCCCCCCATCTCTGTCCACCCAGCAGTGATTGGGTAGCTCTGTCTGACGGAGAGTACTTTGCGATTGACCAGCGTCCTTTAAAAAGTGTAGCAACAATTGTTATTTGTATGTTTTAGAAAATATCAAAGTGATAAATTAGGGAGCAGATCTGTTAGTCCCTAGCCAGGGAACACTGATTTGTTTTTTGTTGTTGTTTTATTTTTGGGGGGGGGGGATTGTTTTGGGGTTTTTTCTTGCTTGCTTTGTCTGGCACCATTTCATGCACACCTGTTCAGATCGTTGTCTGTTTTACGCTATAGAAACCGGGATAAAGTCCACCTTCATGGGACATATCACTCTGAGGGCCAATGAGTTTGCAACTCTCGATAGAGTTTCACTCTTCTTCCACAACCCTTGAGGGCGGCAATCTATATTACTGCCGTCATTTGGTAAAAGGACGTAAGCGCCAACGGTAACAAAAATAAGATATTTATATTATGGGAATCCCTGTTTCAAGGCGCACAATAAGATATATCTGAGTTATTTAATAATTTACAATTCTTTTATTTTTTTGGTATTTATTAAAAGAGTTATTTTTATTATGCAAATAACACTCCGAACTTGCGAGTATACGATTGTGAGCCTGCGAGTATACGATTGTTTTTTAGTTTGTTTGTTGTTTTTATTTGTAATTATTAAATGAGTTATTTTTATTGTGCCAAATAACAATACGAGCTTGCGAGTATACGATTGTTTTATTTCTTTATATTTATTAAACGGGTTATTTTTATCGTGCCAAATAACACTATGCGCTTCAGATTCCGTGTTATTCCACGATAAAGAAAAAACGAGTTTGATAAATACAAAGAAATGAAAGACCACGTTTATTCCACCCCTTCCAAGTAAGATTCTAACGATATTTCGTTATCATTTGTATGGTAGTGTTATTTGGATTCGTCATAATTTGTATTTTTCTTTATCTGCTCGAATTACAATTTGACCCCAAAAAAAAATGAAAAACGTTCGATTTTTATTCATGCGACAAGAAGATCATTTATAGATAATTGCCAATCTTTTGCACCATATTTCAAACCAATAAAATGAGCGAAAATGTTACGCAACAGTTAAATAATATTTTTTTTCAACGCGTTCAAAGCATTATTCAACGATTACGTATTTACTACTAAATGATGGGGTTTTCCTATGGGAGGAATGTCACTATTATAACACTATCAGGAATACTATATTATTTTGAAATTGAAACATAAAACAAATCCTTTAAAATTTGAACACATTTCCGACCATAGTTCAAAACTAATCCCATATGACGCTTTGTCTACAAATCCTTAAGCACCAACAGTCCCTCCTGTATTAAAGACTTTCTAAACATATATATGTCCCCAATATAAACTTGAGGTCAAGCAATGTCCAATCACTCCTTGTCAAACCTAAGCCATTACCTAAAATAGGTGAACAATCTTTTCAATTTTCGCCCCCATTTTTGGAACTCTCTCCCGCTTGGATTCGTTAACAACATTCAAATCTCACCTAAAGTTTTTTTTTTCTTTTTACGTCATAATATTGCAATACTATTAGATCATATTTTGTTGTTAAACTGAATTCGTATCACATTTCCATCAAACTTGTCTTACTGTAATGTTTTGATTTATATCACTGTACAACGCTTAGAGCCTGTGGCAACGGGGTGAGGCGCTATATAAATGCCATTTATTATTATTATTATTATTATTATTATTATTATTATTATTATTATTATTATTATTGTGAACCCCCTTTTATCATAAGACGGCAGGTTAACACATCAAATGAATCACTGTACCCAGGTGTAAAATGAGTACTTGGCTGTTAAGAGCGTTGCCTCGGTCCGAAAAAAAAAATAATATCGCTTAACAGACGTTATGTCTCGTCCTACATGTTAAGTGTTGCTGTTGGCTAGGAATTCCTTGTATAGGACTTTGAGCACGTTTAGCGCATATTGCGCTATATAGATGCTCACGTTTTGATTGGAGGCAGGGAGAGGGGAAAGGGGGGGGGGAGGTTTCGTCATGTGGCTCAGCTTTTTTTCAGTCAAATTCTGCTCTTCGTCTTTATCTCATCCTCTAGGTTTAATCTGAGCCTCTTTTTAGTCAATAAAAAGAAATTGGTAGAAAACTAAATTCACTAATAAATACATGAGTGTATAAATAAATGAAAAAATACATAAATAAATAAATAAATAAATAAATAAATAAATAAATAAATAAATAAATAAATAAATAAATAATACAATTCCCTTTATTCTTTCCCAAGGAGAAAGTTGTCTTTATGGTCCACCTCCAGGGAAGACTGTTCTAATCCAGGCGCCACCCGCATTGCAGTGACACAAACTGACCAAGAGCAAAGCGACTCGCTCAAGGCCGCACAGCCCGGCGGGTAGTAGGCTTACCCGGCATCTTTCATTTACAAAACAAAAACCATACTGGACCATGTCTCTGAGCCAGGCTGACCACCGCTGTGTCTTTTGCTAGGAGAGAGACAGGTGGATTCATCCTTAGGTGCACAATAAATTAGCAAGTCTGAAAACCGAACGCAAAATTGGCTTCTACAGTCATGACGTCACTTCCCTCGTAATGACGCATAGTAACTTAGTAACTGGCTCTAAACTATCGGAACAATGGCGGACGTCCTGATGAAATATTTCCCCGACGAGCATAAAAGTGTATCCAGAGGAAAAAAAAATCCCATTATAAATCTGATCTTGTTTTGACTTTTATACATTCTTATCACATGACATATGAGAAGTTCTAGCCAGCATGAAGAATAAAAATTACCAATTTTCTTTGTTTAGAACCAGGCTGCTCGCCGTTGCTGGGCGACGTGACATCAGACTATTGAATCCAATTATGGGTCTAATTTAACATCGTTGTAATGGGCGATATTTTTTTCGTCGAGTTGAGATATATTTCCATTACAACAATGAGACCATAACAATTTGGGTTATCAGACTTGCAAATAGGTACGCGTCAATTCATCCCCTTCGTGAGTCTTTTGTGAAAGGATCAAGATAATCTCTTTGTAATAGTTTTTTTTTAATGGGAGCGATCTATATTCCGGTTTTCGTCGAACCGAGTCATCAATCACATGATTTCTTGCAGCAGTCCAACGATTGGATATATATTTGGCTATGTGGTCTAGTGGTATGACACTCGCTTTCGGATATGAAGGTCCTGGGTTCGAGCCTCGCGCTCGGCGCATAGTTGAGTCCTTGGAAAAGGCTCTTTACTCACATTCTCTCACCGTGCTCAGGTGTAAAATGAGTACCTGGCCGTTAACAGCGGTGTCTTTGTCCGAAAAATTGTAATATCGACTAACAGGCGGCATGTCCCGTCCTACATGTTAAATGTTGCTGTTGACCAGGGACCCCTTGTAAAGCGCGTTGAGCACATTTTAGTGGATATTGCTCTATATAAAGCTCAATTATTTTTTTTTATATTTCTTATCAATTATACACACGCTGCTTTGTTTATAAAAGTTGTAAACATACCCGTGTATCAACCTGAACAAAATGACAAATCCTGATATTAGGTATCTACTTCCAAAGCTGCGGACACTTTTTACTATCTCTGTGTGGGTCACTTTGAGCACATTTTGCCTGCAATGTGACCAATGACCTCGAGCACACGGAAAGTTGATATAGATCATCCCCTGTAAGCGTTTGAGTGTGCCATCATACTGCCGTACTATGAAAAAAAACCCCACGTATTTCATGGATTCAATAGTCTGATGTCACGTCCGCCCAGCAACTAGCAGCTTGGTTCTAAACAAAGAAAATCGGAAATTTTCATTCTTCATGCTGGCTAGAATTTTTTCACATGTCGTGTGATCCGAATTTACAAATGTCTAAACATGATCAGATTTATAATGTATTTCTCCTCTGGATACACGTTTATGCTCGTCAGAGAAGTGTTTCGGAAGCCATTGTTCCGATAGTTTATAACCAGTTACTAAGTTGTTATGCGTCATTACGAAGGAAGTGACGTCACGACTGTTGAAGCCCAAACTGGCCATCATCCTGGCAAAATCTCTCAAACTGGGAATTGGATTCACTAGTCGGATGACACGTCGTCCAGCAACGGCCAACAGCCTGGTTCAAAACAAAGAAAATGGGTACTTTTTATTCTTCATGCTGGCCAGAACTTTTCATATATATTGTGATCAGAATGTGTAAAAGTCAAAACATGATCCGATTTATAATGTTTTACTCCTCTGTATACACGTTTATGCTCGTCGGAGAAGTATTTCGTAAGCCATTGTTCCGATAGTTTATAACCAGTTACTAAGTTGCTATGCGTCATTACGAAGGAAGTGAAGTCACGACTGTTGAAGCCCATTAAGCTGGCCATATCATGGTAAAGTCTTTAAAACTGGGAATTCGCAAGAGGCGTAAAAGGGTACATTTTTCCCCTTTTACAGGATGAGCGACAGGCTCTATAATAAACTGCAGATTTTTGACCAATCAAAACACGGAATTTGTTACACACCTTCACACATGTTTGGACAAACCTAATTGGTTGATTATAAACAATGACGTGGATGAAATCGGCCTCTCACTGATCATTGTTATTGATTTTATACCGCCAAATGAGTGACTAGTTATCACACTACTTTCTCGACCATATTTTAATAAACGTTTAAGTTTACTCATATTTTTCTGTGTTGGTTCTATTTCAAACGGTAGACCAGTGAGTATTTTCCTCAGACATAATATGTCTATATCTATATTATAGAAAGAATGAAGTTGACTTCACTCGAGTCTTTGTTATTGTTTTTTGCCATCCGCGTTTATGAGTAATTCTCACTAAACTGATTTAACCGGACTATAAACGTTTAAGGTTACACATAGTTTTGTGTATTGGCCCGTTGTACTTCCGGATGACAATGTTGTGAGCTTCTTAGCCAAGCGAACACTATCTATAACTTACCATCGATTGTAAAGCCTGTGTAGTTAACCAATAGCTGCCACTGTTTACATTATGACGACTGTCCGAGAGGCGTGGTTATCTAAGTGTCTATTACCCATATAATCAAAATAAATAAACGGCAACCAATATTATTGGTAAAATAGCGTGGACTAAAAAATTTCCTATGGATGAATAAGGTATTATTATTATTATTATTATTATTATTATTATTATTATTATTATATTGTTATTATTATTATCATCATCATCATCATCATCATCATCATCATCATCATCATCATCGTTATTATTATTATTATTATATTATTATTATTATTATTATTATTATTATTATTATTATTATTATTATTATTATTATTATTATTAATTTCTTCTTCTTCTTCTTCTTCTTCTTCTCTTCTTCTTCTTCTTCTTCTTCTTCTTCTTCTTCTTCTTCTTCTTCTTATTACTATTATTATTATTATTATTATTATTATTATTATTATTATTATTATTATTATTATTATTATTAATTGTTAGTATTATTATTATTATTATTATTATATTATTATTATTATTATTATTATTATTATTATTATTATTATATTATTATTATTATTATTATATTATTATTATTATTATTATTATCATTATTCTGGTAGAGATCTTATCCTCTGATAAAAGCCTAATCTTCTTCTTCTTTGTTTGTTTGTTTCGAAGGGTTTTACGGCGTTTGCAAAACATTAAGGTCATATCAGAGCCGATAAAAAGGAAGAAAATTTGATAGTGAAAATATTCTAGATGTACAATTAAAAGGGCATGAGGAAAAAGTAAGACAGAAGGGGTATGGTTCAAATAGGGAACAGATGTAGGTTCCAAGAGCACACTGTCCGTGTACTTAGTGTGAAATCACCTAAAAATCTCATCCAGACACCAGCACAAGATACCACAAAGAGGAACACACTCAAATGTTTACATTACATTATTTAAAAAATGAAAAAAATTAACGGTAAATAACAAAGAGATCATTTACAAGGAAAAAAATATCTCCCAAAACTATAACTATACATTCGACTATTTAACTCCCAGACAAGGACTCCGGCCAGGGTCAGGGGACAACCAATTAATCTCATTCCAAAACAAAGATAGAAAGTAACAACAAGAGATAAAGTGAGTAGAAAAGTGCCAGATGACAATAGACAATAAAAATTTTTCGCGGCGGTGATGGGGTTTGAACCTGCGACCTTATTGGGACGACAACTCCGCCTGGCCGGTGAGAGCGTAACTCTACCGTATGAGCTAGATAGAAAGCAATAGGAAAACAGATACAGGGCGATAGAAGACTCAGCAAGTACCTCCATGTCCACTATGGGAGGTCGGGAACCCCCACCCAGAAAACACAATATAATATGTCTCGCCGCCTAAAAACGATTTTATGCCGGGCTCATTCAGATGTTAAACATTGATTTAATTGATGCTATGCGTTTATTAAAAAAACTCGCAACATTTGGCCAGCCGGATAAAACGTAACGACACACAAAACTATAATGTGATCTTGAACGTTTATAGTCTGATTAATAATATAATTTAATGAGAAGTACTCATAACAATAGCTGGCTAAAAACAATTACAGGGTGACGTCAATTTCGTTCTGTTTATAGACAATAATATGACACGTGGGATAACTATGTTTTACTGGAGACAATAAATGTCGGTAATGTGATACTGTCCAACTGTATGGATGTGAAACTTGGAACGCATCACAGGCATGTATAAGGAGGGTACATATTTTCGTAAACAGGTGCTTGCGTAAGCTACTCAGAATAAAATGGATGGATAGAATAAAAAATGAAGAAGTATGGAAAAAAACACAGCAGAAACCAGTGGGAGAGGAAATAGGAAGAAGACGATGGAGGTGGATTGGACACGCTTAGAAAGAACGGCTCCACTATAACAAAGAAAGTATTGGACTGGAACCCTCAGGGCAGAAGATCAAGGGGAAGGCCACGAGGAACATGGAGAAGAATTAAAGAAGCTGATATACAGAGAAGTGGTAAGACCAGGAATGAGATTAAAAAGTTAGCTCAGGATAGAGAAGGATGGAAACTGTTTGTCTGTGGCCTATACTCTGACCCAAGGTGAAAAAGGCAATGATGATGATGATGATGAATGTGATACAGGGGAAAATGGAGGGCAAACGAAGAAGGGGAAGACCTAGACCTAGTTATATAAAAAAAAACATCATAGAATGGACAGAGATGAATGGAAGAGAGTTATATGGTACCGTCAACAGACAAAGAGTGTTGGCGGACTTTTGTCATCAAAGAGTGCGGGGAGTCAACGTCAATGAGGACGACGCTGGATAGTGAGTGAGTAAGTGAGTGAGTGAGGCTAGTTAATAACAAAAACTTGTTTTCTTCTTACTTTCTAGAATTACTTTAAGATTGTGGCATTTTGTTTTGGAACTTGATTACTTGGTTTTGTCCTGGCCTTTGCCGGAGTCGTTGGCTGAGAGGGAGGGAAACAGTAAAAATATGTTAGTTTTGGGAGGTGATCTTTTTTTTCCTTGTATTGTCTGTTATGTAATGATAATTATATTTTCTTTTGTTTTGAACATATCTTGTAAACATTTGAGTGTATTCCTCTTAGAAGGAACCCGTGCTTATGTCTGGATGAGACTTTGAAGTGATCTCAAACTAAGTACACTGATAGTATGCTCTTGGAATATACATCTGTTCCATATTTGAACAAACTCCCCTTTGTCTTGGGTGCTTTGATTGTAATTCTACTAGAATTTCAGCGCCAGTTAAATGGGGGAATTGGGATAGTCAAAAAAAGTTATATATTTACAAATGAAAGCACAAGATAAAAACTAAGATGAGGGGAAAGGGTTCGAATATGGAATAGATGTACTTAGTTTAAGATCATCTAAAAGTCTCACCCTGAAAGAAGCACAGGTCTCCACTAAGAGGAATACATTCAAAGTTTACAAACTAATATACATTTCTGACAACAACAAAATGTGTAACTACATAACAGAGAGATGATTTACAAGGAGAAATAGGGAACAGTTGTAGATTTCAAGAGCACACTATCAAAGTGCTTAGTTTGAAATCACCTAAAAGTCTCACCCAGACACCAGCACAAGATCCCACTTAGATGAATACACTCAAATGTTTACAAATAATATGATAAAAATAAAAGAAAACAATACAGAACGGACAGATGATTTACAAGGGAAAAAATATTATCTCCCAAAACTATAACTATACATTTGACTGTTTCCTTCTCAGCAAAAGGCTCTGACAAGGGAAAAGACAAAACCAAGTAATCTCATTCCAAGACAAAGACAGAAAGCAAATTGTAAAACAGATATATAGGGGGAATAGAAGACACAGAAAGTGAGTTTCCTGTCCACTATATGGGATGTCAGGAACCCTACCCAAATCTCACTGAAGAAAACAGTATTATCTGTGTCCCAACATTGTACTCGTGCCTTACACGACTGCTTGTAAATATTCTTAGTGAAAAATGTATGTTGTTTTATCCAAAAAAAATTATTTTAAAAAAGTGGTCCTTCAGAACAATAAGGCCCATAAAGCTAGAGTTCATCCCGGTTTCTATAGCATGAAAATTGCTTACTATCCTTTTGGTAGGACTCTAGTTTATCGCAAAATGAGATAAAACATGTATAAAACGCTTGTACATTTTATTTTGAATAGAAATTTTTTCTTTCTTTCCGCTTTGCCTGGCATTTCATCATATCCAACATTTTGTTTGTTTGTTTTGTTTTTACGGGTTTTACGGCGCTTCCAACACATTTAGGTCATATCAGCGCCAGTAAAAAGGAATAAAATGGGATAGTAATAAGTTCTAGAATTACAATTAAAGTACCCAAGAAAAAGTAAGACAGAGGGGAATTGGATCAAATCAGAAACAGATATAGATTCCAAGAGCACACTTTCAAAGTTCTTAATTTGAGATCACCTAAAAGTCTCATCCAGTCAAAAAACACAGGTCCCCACTAAGAGGGATACACTCAAATGTTTACATATCATATATAATATGTACACGCAACATAATACATTGCATAACAGAGAGATGATTTACAAGGAAATAAAATATCATCTCCCAATACTATACATTTGACTGTTTCCCTCTCAGCCAGGGTATCCGGTCAGGGCCAGGACAAAACCAAGTAATCTCATTCCAAGACAAAGACAGAATTCAATTGGAAAACAGATACAGGTGGATAGAAGACACAGCAAGTACCTCCCTGCCCACTATGGGAGGTAGGGAGACCCATCCAGTATCCAACATTTTAGACTTTTGTCTAACACTTAAGCACAATCCCTTTGGCGGGAGTTTATGCTCGGCCTATCCCCAAATTGTTCATAACAGTTAGTTAACCGGTGTCATCTCATCTTAAGTTTAACACGAGAATCCAATACAAGAAATCATGTCAGTGATTTACAAAAATAAGTTTTACTTTCAAAATGTAAATGTATCGTATACAATTAAATACAATTAGGATTAAAGAGTAAAATAAAAGGTAAAAAAACAAAGGAAAACAAAACAATCCCCCCTCCCCCACAAAAAAATTGATAAAAAAACATACATCCCCCCCCTCTCTCTCTCCCCCCCCCCCCCAAAAAAAAAAATAATTAACAAATAAATAAAAAATAAAAACTTGACAATATTTTTTTAAATTTAAAAACCATAAAGCTACATGCATTTAAAAAAAAATCAATTAAAAATCAAAATGATTAAACAGAAAGAAAAAAAAAACCAACCCTTTTGTCTCTAGCTTGGGTAGCCGCAGAGCAGCATGTTTGCTGTCTCATCTTATTTAACATTCAAACCAATGTTGAGTTGAGCATGATAATATATCAGAGACAATGTAAGTGACGATGGCTGCAAACAATCTTGACCATGGAATACACTCCTGGGTAAGGCATTGTCTTCAGATAACCCTCTCGAATCACGTGATAACGGCAAATAGGGAATACACTTTACCCTAAATTATGCTCCCATTTGGCAAACATAAATAAATATAAATAAATAAATAGATAAATAAATAAATAAAATTCACAGTTATTCATCCCATAGGGGAAATTTGTCTCTAGGGTCTATTCCAAATGAAGACTGGAATGGCCCAGGCATCATCCGCGTGCAGCGCCGCAAATTGAGTTAGGGTGAGGTGACTTGCTTAAGGCCACACAAAGCTGCGGTGGGTGATCGAGCTTGGTACCTTTCGGGTACGAAGCAAAGACCATACCATTGAGCAACGCTGCCCCCCCCCCCCCCCCCACCCAAAAAAAAAAAAAAAAAAAGCTTTACTACCCTAGAATATAACATCAAAAATATAAGATTGTCATCCTTTCAACTTAAGATGTTTGTTTATCATAACATAACATAACATAACATGGTTAAAAGCTTAATATATTATTGCATCCTTCAAATGCCTTTGATATGAAAAATACAATGTGATCCATCAATAATATCATCAAAAAAAAAAAAAAAAACCATTAAACAAATGAGTAAGAAATCATTACTGGTCACATTGAGTTCTTAGATAATACAACTCTCGGTGGATTAAAGTTTTAAAACTATCCAGAAAAAATGCATTCTCTGTTTGGAACCTAATATTATTATTCCACAAATGAAATTAAAGAATATTGTCTAACATTAGTATCACATCTGGATAAGTAAATTTTATATTTATCTCCTGTTGTAAACGTTCCCGTTTGTCACAGTAAAGATTGTTCACAATTATCTTATTAAATTTTATTTTATTAAGAACTGAATTCATCTCACTCCAGTTATATTTCGGTAGGCTTAGATAAACTTTACCTTCTAATATTAGATCGTCTTTCCTTTTATAGCCTTCCCTCGAATTAATTTCTAATTAGTGAATACTTTTCGTTCTACATTCTGTCACGTAGCCACTTATTATAAAAGCTGATAGGTCTAACACTCTACACTCACTTTCTCTCCACAATCTATGCCGGACGGCCAGTCGCTCTATTCCTATATATATACTGGAAGATTTTTATCTTTTGGGACTTTGTAGATATTATATCTACACCATTAAGACGCCGGAGCTTTTAACTTTGATTGTATAATCTTCAAGGATCAAACCCAAGCCCGCTGTACTACACTATAACCTCTTTCCAATTGCCTGGAAGCGGAATTTTACGAGTCCAATCCTGTTATCAGAGGAATAGATCATCCAAGCCCATCAACTGCCTGGAAACGTAAACTTATGAACCTGACATATTATCATAAGTTACGTAAAATATTCATATCTCTATTTGTAACTGCCACGATCACTGTTTATCTCTTTTAATTAAATTTCATCATTATTTTTATTTCATTGTAAACAAATCGTTAATTGTTTTTCATTTATAGTAACTAGTAAATTCTGGGGCCTCATTCTACATAGATCTTTATGCATAGTCGAGTAGCTCTTTACTCACTTGAGACCATGACACCGTTGAGAAAATGATGAATTGTGATAAATCAATATTATCAATCCTATGTTTCAATCTATATTTTTTATCTTGTTTTTAAGGGTTTTACGGTGCTTGCAACACTTTAAGGTCATATCATCGCCATTAAAAAGGAAGAAAATGGGACAGAAAAATGTTCTAGAAATACAATCAGAGCACCCAAGAAGAAGTAAGATAAAGGGTAATTGGTTCAAATAGGGAACAAATGTATATTACAAGAGCACACTATCAGTGTACTTGGTTTGAGATTACCTAAATGTCTCATCCTGACACTAGCACAAGTCCCCTCAAAGAGGAACACACTCAAATGTTGACAATACATAATATATGTATATGTGAAACAAAAAACAAATAATATTACAGTGCATAACAGGGAGATGATTTACAAGACAAAAAAAATCAATTCCCAAAACTCTTAACTATACATTTGACTGTTTCCCTCCCAGCCAGGGTATCCGGCCAGGGACAGGACAAAACCTAGTAATCTCATCCCAAGACAAAGACAGAAAGTATGTTGGAAAACTGATATAAGGGGATAGAAGACACAGTTAGTGCCTCCCTTCCCATTATGGGAGGTCAGGACCCCCACCCAGGTATCAATCTATAAATTTGAATCAAGTCATCACGAATTCTTCTGTACTTTAGACTAGGGGGATCCAAATATTTCAATCTTTCGTCATATAAATAATAATGGACAATGATATCATATAAATAACATTGTCAACGAATTCGAATGGCATAACCAAAAACAAACAAACAACAAAATAACAACCAATATCATTTTTATGTACAAAAAAAAAGGAAACATTAATATTACAATATCCTTTTCAGAAACAAAAGTTTTTACAACAGAGAATTGCAACAAAATGAGAAGAGCATTTATAACGAATTAACCGGTAACTAAAATTCACATTTTACATTTTGCATGGTAAGATGTCATACGACATGAAGTATGTCTGACAATAATTGGATCGGGCTTTCTTCCTGTCATCTTCTGACTGTTTGTTTTAAGGGTTTTAGCAACACATTTAGATCCTTTCAACGCAAGTACAAAGGAAGGAAATGGGATACCGTCAGCTAGGGTAGCTTTGCCTCCTGTGAATTTGGAGCATTCTAATAATCTCAGCCTCATTGCAGTCATCGACCCATTAAAAGACTTGAATTTTTATAAGAGGAAATGTGCCACAAAACTAAACATCTCGTATTAGTCCAGAATTCAAATGGTAAGCTTTCCCTTTAGGCAAAGTTACCCCTGTTGAACAACGGTAATACAAAAGTTATAGATTTACAACTGAAAGCACAAAAGGGAATTGTACAAATAGGGAATAGATGTAAATTTCAAGAGCATAATATCATTGTGTATAGTTTGAGATCACCTAAAAGTCTCATCCAGACCCAAGAACAGGATCCCAGTAAGAGGAATACACTCAAATGCTTAAATTATACATTCAAAACACCAAATATATTAATAAATGACAGAGAGATGATTAATAAGAGAAACTAACATCATCTCCCAAAACTTTAACTATACAATTGACTGTTTCCCTCCCAGCCAAGGACTCCGACAAGGGAAAGGACAAAACCAAGTAATCTCAATCCATGACAAAGACAAAAAGAAAGCTGGAAAACAGATCTGCTCATCATGGGAGGTCAAAGAATGAATAAATAAGCATTATAAAATGTACATTATTTTATAAAGCCACATAGTAAATGAAAATTGTAAAAAAAAAAGGTAAGTTAATTTAAAAATGCATCTATAAAATTTATATTTATACATAAAACTATACATATATATCCAATGTAAAGCTTAAATCTCAACATTCAAGTAAAATTAGATGTCTTTATTGATGAGAGTTAGAGGTTTCCAATTGCTCAGTTGGTAGAGCACTTGCTTCACACGTAAAGGGAGTGAAACCAATCCCAGGTGAAGTAAGACCAAGGGAATGGTTCGAATAGGGAACAGATGTGGATTCCAAGAGCACACTATCAATGTACTTAGTTTGAGATCACCTAAAAGTCTCACCCAGACACCAGCACAAGATACCACTAAGAGGAATACACTCAAATGTTTACAAATCATATGTTAAATTAAAAAAAAATATATCAGTACATAACAGAGATATGATTTAAAGGAATAAAAAATCATCTCCCAAAACTATAACTATACATTCGACTGTTTCCCTCACAGGACTCCGGCCAGGGTCAGGACAAAACTGAGTAATCTCATTCCAAGACAAAGGAAGAAAGCAATTGGAAAACAGATAGGCTACAGGGGGATAGAAGACACAGCAAGTACCTCCCTTGTGAACCCCACCTAGTATCATGATTTGTCAATTAATCAGTTGTGTAAATGTTACTGCTCAAAGCTCGAAGAAATAAATAACAAATACCATACTGAATTACACAGGTCCTCCCCGTCTCCCCTCCTTTGACTTAATTGCGCACCTTTTATAAATATTTATTGTTCAATTTTAATTTGTGCTTCCTTGCAAAGCAGCATACTATTTCCTGCCCATCAATGTTTTTGTTTTTATTCATTTTAACAACGCCACTACCACATTATCTCATTCGTCTGTAGTGTTTCAGTCATCCTGTTTTGTTGATAAAGGGGACACCCAAAATGTCTATTTTATCTGCTTTCATATATTAAATTAAAGCTTACATTAAATTTCACACAGTTATTAATCACTTCGAGATCGGGCAGCACCATTTACATTAAAATTATCTCTAAGATGAGCGTAATCTTATTTCCATATCTCAATAATAAAATTTTGGTGTGTTGTTTGTACACTTTCTATATATAGCCAAATTCAAACTTTGACCTCCATTTTCTCAAAACTAAATTCCTGTGCGACATTATATGTACATGCACTCACTGCATAAAAAAAGGAAATAAAAGTATTTTGAGACTATGTGGTCTTGTGGCATGACACTCGCTTTCGGATCGGAAGGTCCTGGGTTCGAGCCTTGCTCGGCCCATATATAGTTGAGTCATTGGAAAAAGCTCTTTACTCACATTCTCTCACTGTACTCAGGTGTAAAATGAGTACCTGGCTGTTGAAAGTGTTGCCTTTGTCCGAAAAAAAATGTTTTATCGCCTAACAGGCGTTATGTCTTGTCCTAAATGTTAAATGTTGCTGTTGGGCAGGGACTACTTGTAAAGCGCTTTGAGCACGTTTAGTGGATATTGCACTATTAAAAGCTCACTTTTTAAAAAGACCTAATTATATTATGATAAATGAACATTGCCCTCTAATGACACTTGGAATCACTTCTATATAGAATAGAATATCACAGTTGAAAGTCAAGACACAAAGTTATGGCAAATCATCCCATTAGAGTAGACATAGGAATGTGTTTCAGATAGAATTTTCCTACGAATTTGTAAGTGAGGGTTCCCTCTCACTCAAAAAGCTGAATGGCTGGGCCATTAATTTTATTACAATTACCAAAAGGCTAGTGAGAGCCTACTGCAAATAAGGAAAAAGTGCAGCTTTTTTTTTCTATTTGAAGGTAAAATTCTTAAAAATAAGATAAAATTCCCTTTATTCATCCCATAGGGGAAATATGTCTCAAGGGTCTATTCCAAGGGAATACTGGAATAACCCAGGCATCAGCCGCAGTGCAGCTCTGCAAATTGAGCTACAGCGAGGTGACTTGCTCAAGGCCACACAGTGCAGCAGTGGGTGCTCGGACTCGGTACCTTTCGGGTACGAAGCAAAGACCGTACCGCGGAGCCATTCAGCCCCAATAGATAGTACCTATAACTACTTTAAAAACTGATAGACTTAGAAATTAAACCAAAAAAAATAACAACAACAAAAATCATAAGAGGAATGAATGATGAAACAAAATCATATTCAGTAATTTTGTGTCTTTGATTGATTGCTCGATGATGGGAGCTCTTGTCACACAGACAAAGGTACCCATTATTGATAAATATTTTTTTTTCTGACCCTCGATTCACATAGCAGTGATTGGGGTTGTTGGATTCACTAGATTTGGAAAAAAGTAGTTTGTATTATGTATTAGAATAGCAATGTATCCAAAGGGTAGCAAGCAATTTTCATTTTCTGTTTAATGCTACAGGAACCACGATTAAAACTGTAACCTCATGGCCTGTATGGGTCTGAAGTACAGCTTTTATTCAGTTTAATTTTGCCATGTTTTCACAACCATGAGGTGGATTCAAGTCACTAAGTTGAAATTAATTTAGAACAAAAAAAAAAATAAAAATAAAAAATAAAAAAGACAAAAACAAAGAACACCATATTTCATTTCCCAATGTATAAAATGGTGTAAAATGGAATTGGATATTTTTTGTTTTGCTTACAGGCTTCAATATTTTTTCAGACAAAAACTTCACACATAGAATAACAAACCAAACCATATTACAGAATCTCAAGTCTTACTCATTTTAAACTATTGCACACCTGCCTAGTACTATGAAAAATTCATAGAAATACGAATATTGGCTCCAGCTACAGAGCTGCATTTACCTCTTTGACTCAATAAATCTTGTTGAAAAGGAAAATTTAGTTCCTTAGAACCATAATATGTAATTTCATGACTATGAACCATTTTTGGGTCATGTTGAGGGCAAATCATTTTTTTCTTAAGCTATCAAAAGTGACTTTTTCTCTTTGGAACCTACACATTTTTGAAACTTCAAGCAGGCACCTCTGCTTCTGCCAAGGACATCATTGGATATCAAAACTTTCCCTTTTTAAAACTATTGCCAAGGAAATTGAATATCAAAACTTTCCCTTTTTAAAACTATTGTCAAGGACATTGGATATCAAAACTTTCCCGTTATAAAACTATTGGCAAGGAAATTGAACATCAAAACTTTCCCGTTATAAAACTATTGCCAAGGAAATTGAATATCAAAACTTTCCCTTTTTAAAACTATTGCCAAGGAAATTGAATATCAAAACATTCCCTTTTTAAAACTATTGCCAAGGAAATTGAATATCAAAACTTTCCCTTTTTAAAACTATTGCCAAGGACATTGGATATCAAAACTTTCCCTTTTTAAAACTATTGCCAAGGAAATTGAATATCAAAATTTTCCCTTTTAAAATTTGTCAAGGAAATTGAATATCAAAACTTTCCCTTTTCAAAATAATGCCAAGGAAATTGAATATCAAAATTTTCCCTTTTAAAATTTGTCAAGGAAATTGAATATCAAAACTTTCCCTTTTTAAAACTATTGCCAAGGAAATTGAATATCAAAACTTTCCCCTTTTAAAACTATTGCCAAGGAAATTGAATATCAAAACTTTCCCTTTTTAAAACTATTGCCAAGGAAATTGAATATCAAAACTTTCCCTTTTCAAAATAATGCCAAGGACATTGGATATCAAAACTTTCCCTTTTTAAAACTATTGCCAAGGAAATTGAATATCAAAACTTTCCCTTTTTAAAACTATTGCCAAGGACATTGGATATCAAAACTTTCCATTTTTAAAACTATTGTCAAGATAATTGAATATCAAAACTTTCCCCTTTTAAAACTATTGTCAAAGACATTGGATATCAAAACTTTCCCTTTTTAAAACTATTGCCAAGGAAATTGAATATCAAAACTTTCCCTTTTTAAAACTATTGCCAAGGACATTGGATATCAAAACTTTCCATTTTTAAAACTATTGTCAAGATAATTGAATATCAAAACTTTCCCCTTTTAAAACTATTGTCAAAGACATTGGATATCAAAACTTTCCCTTTTTAAAACTATTGCCAAGGACATTGGATATCAAAACTTTCCCTTTTTAAAACTATTGCCAAGGAAATTGAATATCAAAACTTTCCCTTTTTAAAACTATTGCCAAGATCATTGGATATCAAAACTTTCCCTTTTTAAAACTATTGTCAAGGACATTGAATATCAAAACTTTCCCTTTTTAAAACTATTGCCAAGGACATTGGATATCAAAACTTTCCCTTTTTAAAACTATTGTCAAGGACATTGGATATCAAAACTTTCCCCTTTTAAAACTATTGCCAAGGACATTGGATATCAAAACTTTCCTTTTTTAAAACTATTGCCAAGGAAATTGGATATCAAAACTTTCCCTTTTTAAAACTATTGTCAAGGACATTGAATATCAAAACTTTCCCTTTTTAAAACTATTGCCAAGGACATTGGATATCAAAACTTTCCCTTTTTAAAACTATTGTCAAGGACATTGGATATCAAAACTTTCCCCTTTTAAAACTATTGCCAAGGAAATTGGATATCAAAACTTTCCCTTTTTAAAACTATTGCCAAGGACATTGAATATCAAAAACCTTCCCCTTTTAAAACTATTGCCAAGGAAATTGAATATAAAAACTTTCCCTTTTAAAAATTGTCAAGGAAATTGAATATCAAAACTTTCCCTTTTCAAAAGAATGCCAAGGAAATTGAATATCAAAATTTTACCTTTTCAAAATATTGCCAAGGAAATTGAATATCAAATCTTTCCTCTTTTAAAACTATTGCCAAGGAAATTGGATATCAAAACTCAAGACGGCAGAGAAATACTGAAGAGAGGTTTTGAGCCTTGAAATGTTCCGTATTTGGTATTTTGTTCCTTGTTGAAACTGTTACATTAGTTTTTGTTTATTACTTTTTACAGTCCACAACTTGAAGTAGATTAGTATCACTTTGACTCGTCCATACACAAAGTCTTAAAAATGTCTAGTCTTACCACATAAACGTCTATATAACTCACAACTTTGCCAAAAACAACAACAATCAAAAAAAAAAAAGAAATTCCTTCAAGGATGCTATCTAATCTCGTTTCTTGGAATGGGTACCGTTACTCACAACGGCTTCCATCTTTTCTTTAATGGATCCATTTCCTGTTGTAATCTCACCAAATCCTTTCTCTTTCTTCAGCTTTTCGTCTTCTCCTCTAAGCATCAAATCAATGGGTCCTTCCCCTTCGAAGGAGCTTGGATTCCGGAACGATCCTCCAATTCTGTCCCAAAGAGTAAAGAACTGACCGTAGTTGTAGTTGTAGAATAGATGATGGTCTGTGTGATGAGCAGAGCCGTTGATGACTGGCTTCAACACATCGGGTACCCGGTAATCACCGTCGTGAATGGACACAGTCCAGAAATTGACAAATATGAATAGTCCTAGATATAAACCCTTGAAGGAAGCAAAGAGGAAAAAAAAAGATAAAGATTATTAACATGGGGGGGGGGAAGAATATTCAAACGCATGCTCGCTGATCTAAAACAATCTCAAATCCTTTGTAAATCACCGGTTTCAACAAGAAAGTCAAGTAAAGAAAGACTTGGAAAAAACAGAAAATGATTGAGAATTTATAAAGACATGAATAATATGTGACCCATCGGATAAAACAGTATTATGTCTTGGTAAACCAGTTGTCAGAAATGGATTTTAAAGTCAAATGACGAGAAATGTCAAATTTTAGTTTTTTTCAAATTACAAGATTCTATTTATTCTTCACAATAAAATCAACAACAGATTTAAGACCTTTAATTGTTACCATGGGTCAAATATTTAGTATCTACCGTGCTCAGGCAATGTGTCACAACTAATGAAAGCGTCGTACAGGCCTCATGTCTCGTCTTACATATTGAGTACGACAATTGGGACGGAACATCTAGTAAACACATTTGATGGAATATTGCACTTCATAAAAACTCATCAATCCATCCACCCATCCAGCCACCCATACATCAATCCATCCATCCATCAAACCACCCTTCTATCCAATCCATACATCCATCCATCCATCCATCTATCCAACCATCCATCCATCCATCCATCTATCCAACCATCCATCCATCCAACCATCCATCTATCTATCCAATCCATCTATCCATCCATCCATCTATCTATCCAACCAACCATCCATCCATCCATCCATCCATCCATCTATCCAACCATCCATCAATCCATCCATCCATCCATCCATCCATCCATCCATTAATCCATCCATCTCATCATGTGCTAAGGGTGGACAATATCTCATGAGCCACGCATTAGAGAAAATGGGAATGAAGAACGTCGGGATCAATACTTTTAGAGCGATCTAATTTCAGAAGATTTTGTAAAATCATTTCAAGTGTGATATCAATATATTCAAGACATTTATTGTTATTTCTAACAGGAATAGTTGGAAAGTTTGAAACATCTTCATTTATAAAAAAAACCCACTGGAAATATAGTAATTAAATATTTCAGACTTGTCATTGTCGTTTATGGTTACATCTCCGCTTGGATTTATCAGAGAACCTACACCTGATATTCTCTTTAGTTTTTACACATTTCCAAAAAGGTTTCAAATTCCTAACTTTTGTACTGTCATTATAGGTCTTTCATAATTTTCATAGTATTCATTTTTTATTAAAATTTATCTGTTTCCACATCCACAGTATATGCAATATATTTTATTTTTATGTAAAAAGAATATGGTTTTTGGTGTTGTTATCCAGTATTCGTGTTTGATTGGTGTTGTTTATTGGTAAAAATAAATTTGGAATTTCCAAATTTGATATGATCTTACGAAAATTTGACTCGAATTAGAAAACTCTGTAGCTTGAGCGAGTCTACCTGCACCAACACAGTTGTTACGCTTTGGTGTTCTGTTCAACTTATGGCAAAATATAAAAAGCTTCAGTTTTTTACAATAAAAACAACTTTTTCTAATGATGTCTAAGTTTTCTTTATCAAAAAGTCATATCAGTGTCAATAAAAGAAAAGAAAAAATCAAAGAGTGGGAAGAGGTTGGAACATTTTATGTGAAATGATTATCTACAGATGAGAACCGTTTAAATGGACAAACCCATCTCAATACGTATGGCTTTGAGGTTTTCTCCTGTTAGTGTTGAATTTGTTTTAAATTGTCATCCTGTTGATTTAAAAGGCTTTGTTTTATAAAAGCCATCAATCATAAAAAGCCAATTGTGCTCTTTGCCAGGGAAATTATGACGTATTACACTGTCCTATGTTCAATTCTGGTGCAGTTATGTGCATTATAAATAGAGTAAATAGAAATTCTTACGGTGTCTGTTTTTAATGTCAACTGGTATTTGGAGGTCGTCTTACCACATTTCCGCAGTCTAATAGAACTTGAACTATAATTTTTAACCTTTAACCCTCACCCCCATTATGTCAGCAGGGCCATGTACATTTGCAGGTCTTCTTACCACATTTCTACAGTCTCATAGAACTGAAACTAAAATCCCTAACCTTTAACCCTTACACCCGTTGTGTTAACAGTGCCGTGAACATTCTTAGCACATATCCAAAGTCTTAAAGAGCCTTGAATCTCAACCTTAACATTACGGGTTTCTTACCGCGTCCCCATGTCTCAAATAGCTTTTAGCACACATGCATATTGCTACAGATTTAACAAACACCCTTATTTAATTGTGCGTACAAGTTTTGTAGTAGTAAAGGGCAATAATGCCAGGATTTGATGGCCTTTTCCCGCCATTACATGTGTACAACTAGTTTTGTAGTACAAAAGGGCAAAAATTCCAGGATTTGATGGCCTTTTCATTACATGTCTACAGCAAAGGGACAATACCGGCTTTTATATACGAACACCTACAAGAAAGATGAGTTTAAAAGATGGCCTTGCCGATGAATAGATTTTAAATGAGACTCATCAGTTACCATCATGCGATTTTTGTTACTAAATCTACAAAGGCGTTAATGGAACAATCAGACAACTGTTGCTTCGGACAACTACAACGAATAAAGCAACGATACCGCGATCTGCGCTTTATCCATTTCGCATAATCCACCTTAAGCTGGGTCACCTATTGTACTTTGAAAAGGGACTATCGAGTACAATGGTATATATATTATATATATATATATAATATATTATATTTTATATATATATAATATATAAATATATATATAATATAAAATAATATATATATTATGATATTAATATTAATCATGTGGATACATAATATTAAATAGTGCTCGATCATGTAATCATGGTAGCGATACTATTATTGTAAATATACCACATGTCTGGAGCAGTCTACATCTGAATACGTTGATCAGGCGTTTCAGCCATCGTCAGTCGTTTGTAACAAACCAAACTCATGTAACACACAGTCCTGACGATGGCTGAAACGCCTGAAATATCGATGTAAACTGACTCAAACATCGTGGTAAATATTACAATAATATATATATATATATATATATATATATATATATATATATATATATATATATATATATATAATATTTGTATTACTATTGACTCCAACAGGTCAGTTTCATGCCTTTTACTAAGGGCAATCTACGGTGAGTGACTTCGTTATTGTTGTGACTATTATTATTTATAATTGTATGTATTTATTTTATATATATGTAATTGTATTTCAGCCATTGTCAGTCGTTTGTAACAAACCAAACTCATGTAACACACAGTCCTGACGATGGCTGAAACGCCTGAAATATCGATGTAGACTGACTCCAACATCGTGGTAAATATTACAATAATATATATATTATATATATATATATATATATATTATAATATATATATAATACTTGTATTACTATTGACTCCAACAGGTCAGTTTCATGCCATTTACTATGGGCAATCTACGGTGAGTGACTTCGTTATTGTTGTGACTATTATTTATAATTGTGTGTAGTTTCGCACCAAATCATCAGGGCAAGTGCGAAATGACACGCAATCATAAATTATAATAGCAACACTAATAATGACTTCCACTCCCCGAAGAGTGCCTTAAGTAAAAGGCATGAATCAGATAATATGTAGGAGCCAATAGTAATTCAAATATTATATATATATATATATATATATATATATATATATATATATATATATATATATATATATATATTATATGGCCCAATATCCACTACGCATGATCAAAGTATTTTACAAAGGGTACCTGACCAACGGCAACACGTAACACGTAGAACGGTATTACGGTACTCATTTTACAGTGAGAGAATGTGAGTAAAGAGCCTTTTCAAAGGACTGAACTATGCATCGAGCGAGGCTCAAACCCAGGACCTTTCAATCCAAAAGCAAGTGGCATACCACAAGACCACATAGCCGCAACAAACAAAATCCAAATCCCCATTTCATTCAAGACCATCATGATATCTCCCAATGACCCTACCTTGTGAAGTGGAAACAAGAACGGGTAGATGTGATAGGGGACACTCTGTAGGAATCCATCCGCGGGATGAAAGGCGTGACTGGCATAAGGAGTTGGCACCTGACCAAAAAAAAAAATTAAAAAATGATAAAAACATTTTTTTAAAAATCATGTAGTAAGTTTTCTCTTTTGATTCTCAAAGCAATGAATGTCATGTCAAGTTTTGCCAATTTAACTAAAACATTTTAATATTGTCTCAAATTGGAATTATGCCAGGGTGAGTATAATGATGAAAATAAAATTGAATCGAATGTTTAAATTACATATATTGTACGTAGGTCATGATCACTATGACATATTTTTCAAATGCCATTGATTGCATACCTTCCATTTATGGTGTAATTTGTGAAGGTGTTTGTAGACCATCTTGTGATGGAGGACCCTGTGAATCCAGTAGATACACATGTCGGTGAACACGATGAATGTCAACACACTAAGGAACACGCCTGGCCAGCCTAGGGAGAGAGGGACAAGAGAATGAAAATCAATAGTTTTCCTAAATACTCATCAACAGTCGTATTGTCACTTCCTTCCTAATGACGCATGGTAACTTAGTACCACTGGCTCTAAACTATCGGAACAATGGCGGACGCCCATATGAAATATTTCCCCGGCAAGCATAAAAGCGTATTCAGAGAAAAAAACAACATAAATTTGATCATGTTTTGACTTTTACACATTCTGATCACAAGACATATGAAAAGTTCTAGCCAGCTTGAAGAATAAAAAGTAACGATTTTCTTTGTTTAGACCCAAGATGGCCGCCGTTGCCGGGGGGCGTGACATCAGACTACTGAATCCAATTGCACGATGAAATAAGGGGGTCCTGATAGCTCAGTTGGTAGAGCACCCAGTTCATACCAAAAGGGACTGAGATGGGTCCTGGCTGAAGTCTAGATATTATCTGACCCCCCTGTCATCCTAGTATGATTGAGTAGATGGATCTGTAAGATCTAGTGGACAGTACTTTGCAATAAACTAGCGCCCTATCCAAAGGGTAGCAAACAATTGATAAACTCCAACTCCATGGGTCTAATGGCTCTGAATGACTAAAAAAAACAAACAAACAAACAAACAGAAATGCATAATGACATAGAAAATAAATAATTAATGATTATAACACCCCTTTTGTAGTCTCTAATATAAAATAATATATAAATATATATAAATATAAAATATAAAAATATAATATATAAAATATAAAATAAACGAGTCTAATTAAAAATGCATTAATGAACGTCTGTGATGTAATCGTGTTATTGACTTAAACAATTTAAATCGAAGGTCAAGGTAAGCAGCCATATATCGAAAAGTTAATGACATATGATCTTCACCTTTTAAAGTGATTTTCCGTACACTGCATCGAATGAAAGTTGTATTGAATTAATGTCTTCTGACAGTCCCCTTTTAAAATAAATTTCCGCACAGAACTGAACGTTTATTGAAATAGGTCACCAAAACTTTTCACATCACTTAAATTAATAAAAACAAAAGGGGGATAATACGCAACAATGTGGGTTTTGTTATTGTTTTGTTGATACTTTATCACTAAAATCTAATTCTAATCTTGCCTTACATGAAAATCATAATTACTTTTCTCATATTTTCATATTTACTGACTTTAACGATGATTTTATAGGAAATTGTACATCTGGAGTATTTAATACATTTTTTGACCAAAATTGAATATCTTTTATAGGAAATAGAACATATGGGATGTTATAATACAGTTTTTGACCATTTATTGAATATTTCGTAACCTCCCAAGGTCGACCCCCCCCCCCCCCACCATCTAACAATACCTACGTTAACCTGATCCCTAAAAGAGTAATATAATTACAAATTACCAACCCAATAAATTCCCTAACTGCCCAATTAACCTATCACCCTCCATGAACTCTTCAAGCAAAATTAATAATTCTATATTTTATTTCATCTTTAAAAAAAAAAAAAAGAATTAACAAACACATAAGTAAATAAGCAGATACAGAAGCAGTCATTCTAATGCTACTGACACTAAACATGTTAAAAATGTTTGATAATAAACCTAACTAATAAAATGGATACTAATAAAGAGGGTCATTAGATAGGATGGCCTGAGATTAGAAAAAAACAAAAAACAAAAAAACAAAACAAAACAAAACAAAAAAAAAAAACCTCCCAAGGTCGAGCCCATCTCTCGCTCCGAAAATCCAATAAAAGTCAAAAACTGTATATTAAATACATACACCATAATCAGTCTAGGAGGGGAGAATGGAAATCAACGTTATTGCTCAAATGCATCATGAAAATAAAAACCACGCACTTGTTTCAATTGAAAAGGTGTGTCCGAATTGAGACAACGGGGTGTCTGAATTGGCACAACGGGTTGTCACAATTTGGAACATGCACAGTGTCCGGATTGGGAAAAGTGACTAGGACCCATGAATCAAAGCCAAACACACAAATAAAAATGTGATAATGGACGAGTATTTTATCAAAAACTTTTGATGAATGGTGTTTGCAACGCATGCAACAATTAGTTTCACAATTACTTTGCCCATTAGAACTCATTGAGCTGAGAGAGTAATTTTGGGTGTCAAATTGGAACAGCCTACCCTAATCATGACGTGTTTTTAAAAATCAAAATTCATTAATTTACACCAAAACACGACCTCCCCCCCAACCACCACCACTAATGATGCGGAGAACTGGAATCACTGATGGTGATAAAATGTTATTAAAGAATCTTTTCAAAGGGACTGGACATTGTGTTATGAGATTATATCATAAAATCCAAATCAAAAATGGTAAAAACTGTTTCAAAATGTTTGGACTGAAATGTTAAAAATAGATAAATAAATAGGTAAACAAATACATAAATAAATAAACAAATCAATAAATAAATAAATAAACAAATAAATGAATAAATAAGTAAATATGATAACAATGATGGTCTTACCAAGCATTGTATCAGCAGCATTGTCGTACAGTTTACTGTAACCCCGGATTTCCAGCAAGAACAAAAAGGCTGTGGGAATACTCATGAGTGGAACGGATTTCACTGTCACCATTATCTCCTTCTGGATTTGATTCTGGGTAAAGAAAACCAAAACAACAACTTGTTTGTAGGATAATCGGTGCTATTATTATCACAAGTCAACCTGGACATTATTCTACCCCTATTGATGTAAGAATGCTGATAGCTGAAATTATAAGAAGAATCCTGTCTCCGTAAAAATGTTTTCATGTCGGTACAGTGACGACTAAGTTACTATACTGTGAATTCTGAAATGTTGATGGACATTTAATGTGATGAAAATGGTGAAGACCAATTTATATGTAGTAAAATTCCCATTTCAAAGATCGATAAAAAGATACAATTTTGACAAATGATTTAACTGATAATTTCATTGTCACCAGGAAAATGACCAGTTAATGACACTCAAGGGAATTGGCAATTAGTCTGATATAGGACTTGAAGGAGGATGTTTTATCATAGAAAATTATAGTAGTGAGGACCACATACTAGACAGAGGGAGGGAAGAAGAAACCATGCTTTGAGGATGCCGGGCTGAGGGCTGACTCTTGTAATTGTCCTGAATAAAGCCTGCTTCTAGATAACTGCCTTCAATTTATTGTATTGTCTATCTTACAAACATATTTATATCAAAAGAATAACATGACTTAACTCACTCAACCCTAAAACCGACTATATCCGTAGTTCACCCAGGTTACTTTTAGCCATGCCTATTTATTACATTTGTATGAGAAAAAATTATAGGCGTAGTATCAAAGCCAATGTTTTATAGTTTTTGCATGTTAATGGTAGTTGAATAAAACATGTACATGCTCAATTTTAATACATTTTTTCCAATTTTGAAAAGTAGCAAAAATCTCTAGGATTGAGTGGGTTAAAAACTGACTTTAAATCTGGGATCCACAACATAAAAACCAATTTATACAGTGGAGTGGAATCCTGATTAAACCAACACCCCCAGGCCTGAAAGATTGGTTGAATTTAAGCAGAAGTTGACTCTCTATCTATTATCAATTGAACACGCTTAGATAAAGAACAGAAAACCTGGGAAACAACAAGAGGTGTTAACTTTAAGTAGAAGTTGACTTTATCCATTATCAATTGAACATGTTTAGATAAAGGACAACAAATCCGGAACCAACAAGAGGTGTTGACTTTAAGCAGAAGTTGACTTTAAGAGTGTTGACTTCATACAGATTCCCCTGTAGAAAAAAATGTTAAACAATATAGAACAGTGTAAGGAGATAAGTTACAAATGACGACTCATTCCTAAGTGGTGAAACAGATTTGCATTATGAAACAATTAGAATGGTTACTTCACGATGAAGAAAGGCATAGGGCTAGAATAAACAACTCTGTCAAAAGGGTTAAATGGCCTTATTGAGATACCAGTGGGGGTCTCGATAGCTCAGTTGGTAGAGCAACTCCTTCACATGCTAAAGGACTAAGATTGATCAAGGTGAAGTCAGAATTTTTTTCGGACCCTCTTTTGCACCCAGCAGCGATTGGGTAACTGGTTCTGTTAGAACTTATGTGACATATAAGCTACAAGACATTAATGATACTGTAATAGTGAGACTATATGATCTTGTGGTATCATGACGCCTTCAGATTGGAAGGTCCTGGAATCGAGTCCCGCTTTGAGTGGCATTCAGTTGAGTCCTTGGAAAAGTTTGTTTACTCACATTCTTCCTCAGTACTCAGATGTAAAATGAGCACCTGTCTGTCGATGGAATTGTCTCTGTCCGAAAAAATTTTTGTAATATCACCTAACAGGCGTCATGTCTCATTCTACATGTTACATGTTGCTGTAAGGTAGGCACTCTTTGTAAAGTGCTCTGAGCACATTTCATGGATATTGCACTATATATAAATGGTGACATTTTTTTATATTTTTGAAAAAATGCTAACGAGGCAGTTAGGTCATCAAATTATTAACATTCCTTCCATGAGTTACATCTAAGCTCTAAGACATTAAAAAATTTTTTTACTCGAGTCTTTTTTATATAACGTACGCAATATCCACTAAACATGCTCAAAGCGCATTACAAAGGGTCCCTAAAGATCAAGGGTTACCTCCAATATCAGTGGATGATTCAGCAACCGCCGATCGAAAATGAAAAAGTAGCTGAAGGTTGCAAGGATGAAGTATAGAACGTATCCTCCGATGTTCATGATGACAAGAAGGGAGAGAATCTGTCGAGTCATATCCGATTCCTTCCATGTCGTCTGATACACAAAGGGAGTCAGGACGTAATGATCGCAGTAGTGTAAAACGATGTCCATTGTGCTTGATTTTTAATCTTCTCTGTGCTGAGGACAGACCATAAAGGAATTTGATGTACGTAATGAACAAAAATGAATATAACAGCTTGAAAAAGTAACAAAATACCGAACATGGAATGTTTTGGGCTCAAACCCCTTTTTCAGGCATTACAAAAACAATAAAAGCATAACTTAAAAACCAGGTTGACAATAGAGAAATGTTTTTCTGCTATCAATCTGGTTATTAAGTAATGTATTAATGTCTTATTGTTTTTGTTTTTGACTGAACAAGGGTTTTGCACCCAAAACATTCCATGTTTGTAACGAAATAAAGTTCAAAATGTTTCTTAGAAAGTTGAAAATTGCTAGTTTTTTAAAAAGAGGTAGATTTTGTTCAAAAACATTTCTCTTTAACATGAAGGCATGCTCAAGGCGAAGGGAGCTTTTCAAGGCCCCGGGTTCGTAGATGGTGCACCTCTCTAGATAATTAATTTATCTATGTCGATGTCAAATTTAATGAAGATTGAAGGCAACACAGTATTTTCAACTTTGGCCACCAGTGACAACCCTCTTTTCTCCATGCTAAAGTCCCGTTTCAATCAGTAGTCAGCTTATCAAGAGGCTGCCAGTGGGAGAATTCTCAGTCACAGATTTTGATTTTGAGCTTTTTTCAATAGTAAATTTTGAGTAGTAAAATCATCATAACTTTGAAACGGTTTATGATAAAGTTTATCCTAGATCTAAAATGGAGGTATCATATTCAATGTTTTAAAGGACTATCTGTCTATGAAAAAAAAAATATTATCTTATAGATTTTATTAGAATATTAATTTTTATTTTTGAAAAAATGTCAAACTATACTTAGACCGTATAATAAACTTACTGGCAGAATTGCCCGAGGAGAAAAGGGTATTCACCAAATAAGTTCAAGGGTTAATGAACATTAAGGTTTTCTATCTGTTTAGGCTACCTGCCTCTATCATAAATGTTATCAATTATCATCATTATCAATGAAAATGAAGTGAGCAACTGACTGTGACAGCTCAGTTGTCGGTCGTTTTTTAACTACTGGTCGAAAAGTACCTGCTCTATTTTTTGGAAATCTGAAGATAGACGCATTCAGACCTTTTTCAGTCCTGTTTAGGGTCGTCAATGTAAAGGAGCAAAAACTTCCCAGTTTGTAGACATTACAAAATTAAAAAGATGGAAGTGGTTATTCAGTATCAGATACTGAATAGTGCTTTGCCACTATTCAGTATCCATAAGGAACTCTTTTTTTTATAGAGAGAGTGAAAAGTGCGACAATCTCGGTTGAATGGAAATAAACTGCTGACCTACTTCCAGATTGAACACATGCACTAATTGACAGCCCGATTCAAAGCTGTAAAAATATTTTGATCGTAATTTTTTTTAAATTTCTGCTTTTATGCAATTAACATAGTTCAAAATATCAAAATAAGAGTGGCATTCAATTCCATTTTTAAATGTCTAAATAGACACTAAGAGTTCAGTGACACCATGGCTTGGTGGATATAAGCTGTTTGACTCTGAGTTTTAAGGTTCGAGAGTTCAAATCCCGGTAGGGGTAACTTTTTTTTTTTTCCCCATTATTTTTTAAAATTCCTTCTGTCTATTGATATTTTTTAAACTTTTGTTTTTATAATTTTATTTGCTTGTAATATACTTTAATGTTGATATTATACTATTGTACTTTTATTATTATTATTATTACTATTATTGTTTATTATTATTATTATTATTATTATTATTATTATTATTATTATTATTATTATTATTATTATTATTATTTTCTACTTACTTACTATTATTATTATTGTTGTTGTAATCGTCATCATCACTATTATGATTATGATGATTATTTTTTTTAATCAAGTAGTTGGAGTAATTTAATCAGTTATCGATTTATTACGAATATCTTTTATGTGTTATCATCTCGTTGTTGTTTTTCATTATTGTGCTCTTCTATTGTTCATTATTTTTTTAAATCTTGTTTTTTTTTCTGTTTGTCTCATTTGTTGTTGTTGTTGTTGTTGTTGTTGTTCTTGTTGTTGTTCTTGTTGTTTGTTTGTTTGTTTGTTTTGTCATCTAAGGCAAACCGGATTCATTATAAATATGTGGGCAGACTTTCTGCATTTTTTAATTGAGCGATGTACTTCCGTGAATTAATTGCCGTACTATATTAAAATTTACGTGATAATAATAATAATAATAATAATAATAATAATAATAATAATAATAATAATAATAATAATAATAATAATAATAATAATAATAATAATAATAATAATTTCAATAGATACTGAATATTAGACTACAATTGACATCTATTTACTGAATACACGTGGTATTGTTAGGGGTGTTTCTTTTTTTACGAAACCTGCCAAAACACGCCGATACCCGACAAAGTTATGGGAAGTAGGCAGCAGTGGGGAGTGAACCTGGGACTCAGGGAAGTGTACACCGTTGGGGAGTGAACCTGGGGCTGGGTTTCGTAAAAAAAAAGCAATTACTTTTTTACGAAACCCGACAATATCCGACAAAGTTATGGAAAGAAAGTAGGCAACAGTGGGGGAGTGAACCGGAGATTCAGGGAAGTGTACACTATTGGGGAGTAAACCTAAGTCTATGGTTTTTTGGCGGATTTCGTAAAAAAGTAATTGCTTCATTCTCGTCTGGTACCCATCTCCCATAGTCCGGCTTCATTTCCCACTGGTATCCATCTTCCCTAGTCCCAGGTTCATTTCCACTGATATCCTCTTCTCACAGTCCCAGGTTCACTCCCAACCGTGTGCACTTCCCTGAGTCCCGGTTCATTGCCCAATGGTGCCCACTTCCCATAACTTTTGAAAATTTCGGTAGGTTTCGAAATAAAAGTACATTCTGAGCTCACTGTCCACTGGAATCAGCCTCTCGCAGTCCCAGGTTCAATCGTCATCAGTGTCCAAATCCCAGATTCACTCCCCACTGCTGCCTGCTTCCCATAACTTTGTCGGGTTTTGGCGGGTTTCGTAAATAAGTAATTCCCCCTCCCCCTTGGTATTGCTTTTTTACAAAATCCAGAGTCCCAGGTTCACTTCCCACAAGTGTACACTTCCCTGAATCTCAGGATCACTCCCCACTGCTGCCTGCTTCAATAAGTTTGTCGGATATTGCCATGTTTTGTCGGGTTTCGTAAAAAAGTAATTGCTTTTATATGAAACTCGCTGAAACCCGCCGAAAACCAGAGTCTCAGGTTCACTCCCTACTGGTGTACACTTCCTTGAATCTCAAGTTAACTCCCCACTGTTGCCTACTTCTCACAACTTTGTCGGATATTGCCGGATTTCGTAAAAAAAGTAATTGCTTTTATGTGAAACTCGCTGAAATCCACCAAAAACCATAGTCTCAGGTTCACTCCCCACTGGTGTACACTTCCCTGAGTCTCAGGTTCACTCCACACTGTTGCCTACTTCCCACAACTTTGTCGGATATTGCCGGGTCTCATAATAAAGTAATTGCTTTTATGTGAAACTCGTTGAACCCCGCCGAGTCTCAGGTTCACTCCCCACTGGTGTACACTTCCATGAATCTCAGGTTCACTCCCCACTGTTGTCTACTTCCCATAACTTTCTCAGATATTGCCAGGTTTCGTCGGGTTTCGTAAAAGAGTAATTGCTTTTATATGAAACTCGCTGAAACCCGCTGAAAACCAGAGTCTCAGGTTCACTCCCCACTGTTTGCCTACTTTCAATAACTGTCGGATATTGCCGGGTTTCGTAAAAAAGTAATTGCTTTTATGTGAAACTCGCTGAAACCCGCCAAAAACCATAGTCTCAGGTTCACTCCCCACTGGTGTACACTTCCCTGAGTTTCAGGTTCACTCCCCACTGGTGTACACTTCCCTGAGTCTCAGGTTCACTCCCTACTTTTGCCTACTTCCCACAACTTTGTCGGATATTGCCGGGTTTCGTAAAAAAGTTATTGCTTTTATGTGAAACTCGCTGAAACCCGCCGAAAACCAGAGTCTCAGGTTCACTCCCCACTGGTGTACACTTCCATGAATCTCAGGTTCACTCCCCACTGTTGTCTACTTCCCATAACTTTCTCAGATATTGCCAGGTTTCGTCGGGTTTCGTAAAAGAGTAATTGCTTTTATATGAAACCGCTGAAAACCAGAGTCTCAGGTTCACTCCCCACTGGTTTACACTTCCCTTAGTCTCAGGTTCACTCCCCATTATTTGCCTACTTTCCATAACTTTGCCCCATTTTGTTGGGATTTGGCGCATTTTGTAAACAAAAAGTAATTGCTTTTTTTTTTACAAAACCCGCCGAAACCCAGTCCCAGGTTCACTCCTCACTGGTGTTTACTTCCACGAATCTCAGGTTCACTCCCCACTGTTGCCTACTACCCATAACTTTCTCGGATATTGCCAGGATTAGTCGGGTTTCGTAAAAAAGTAATTGCTTTTATATGAAACTAGCTGAAGCCCGCCGAAAACCGTAGTCTCAGGTTCACTCCCCACTCGTGTATACTTCACTGAGTCTCATGTTAACTCCCCACGCTTTGCCGCATATTGTCGGGTATCGTAAAAAAAAGTAATCCCCCCCCCCCCATTTTTTATTGCTTTTTTACAAAACCCAGAGTCCCAGGTTCACTCCCCACTGGTGTACACTTCCCTGAATCTCAGGTTCATCCCCCCCCCCCCCCCCTACACACACACACACACACACACGCTGCTGACTACCTCCCATAACTTTGTCGGATATTGCCGGGTGTCGTCGCGTTTCGTAAAAAGTAATTGCTTTTTATTACGAAACCCGCCGAAACCCAGTCCCAGGTTCACTACCCACTGGTGTACACTTTTCTGAGTCCCAGATTCACTCCCACAGCTGTCCTCTTCCCATAACTTTGTCAGGTTTCGGAAAAAAAAAACACCGTACAAAAACCACTATTCAGTGTCAGATACTGAATAGTGCAAAACCACTATTCAGTATCAGATACTGAATAGTACAAAAGCACTATTCAGTATCAGATACTGAATAGTACAAAAGCACTATTCAGTATCAGATACTGAATAGTGCAAAACCACTATTCAGTATCAGATACTGAATAGTGCTAGCCTAAAAAGATAATCAAACCTCCCTGTCCGGCATATCAACGGTTTGTTTATAGTATTTTAGGCAACATCCGGAATTCTGAACTTTAACCTACAAGAGCTTTGATAGAATTTTCAGAGTAACTTCCCTTTGCCTGGAAATTTTTCTCTCTCTGACATTCATTTCAAGATGGCGAAGGTCGTGACTGCTCTCACAAGTAAAAGTTCACGTGAGCATATTTTATTAATCTGAAATTAATAGTGGGTTCTTGATCATGCTTCTTTTAAGCGCAAGAATATAATTCAATTCTTCATAGTTTATATTGTAATACAAAAGCTCCTCCAAGATCTGGTCGTGCCAGTTTGGTCACTCAGACTGACCGGCCTCTACCAAACGCAAACAAAACAAACTTTACACTCACTCGATAACTCAATAAATTAAAGTGCATAAATAACAATTAAGAGAAAACACATGATCCGCCAAATAACGCATTTTCCATGCTGCACAAAATCGAATTTAAAAAGGGCTGGCTCTATTCTTCCGAAGGTTCGGGAGGAAAATAAACTTTCTATTTCTCCGAACGCTGTGCCTGTGTGTGCTGTGCTGTACTGTGGTGACTGTGACTGATTATTGACAGGTGACACTGTCTGACAATTACGACATTAGCGATGGGCGGTTATACACACCACTTTTTTTAAGCAAATGGATCAATTAAAATGTATGTTTTTGGCGCTTTGAACTAAAATGTCAAACTGGCAATTCGCCTTCTTTTGTTCAACCCGCAAGAAACTTGTTAATAATCAGATCATTTCATAGTCCACCAACCATTAAAATTTTCACTACCTACCTACCTGTTTACTTTATTGATCTTCTTTTGTTTCTATAATTTGTTCATTCTGACCACAACTGGCTTTTTATGCCCCGCTGTTACTGTTGGGTGTAAAATAGACCCACAAAAATAAGAGGCTTCTCTTCTCATTTTTTCTGTAAATAGATCCATCTCTATACGCCCTTTTTTAGATAGTTTTAGATCGTAGGGGTCCCGATAACTCAGTTGGTAGAGCTTTTCACACAAAGGGACCAAGATCAATCCCGGGTGAAGTCAAGATTTTTTCAGACCCCCCCCCCCCCCCACCTATCAACCTACCCTGTAGTGATTGGGTAACTGGGTCTGTTACATTTGGCAGAAAGTAGAAAGTACTTTGCGATACGACTAGTGTCCTATCCAACGGATAGCAAGCAATTGTTATTGTCTGTTTTACAATAGAAACAGGGAAAAAATCAGGATCCATGGGTCTCATGGCTTTGAAGGACTACTTTTTTGTCATAAAAGCTGTATTATGTACCTTATTTTGATTGTGCTTTATTTTTGTTTCACAGAGCTGTGGGTAGCAGCCCGTCCTAAGCTGCAGACAGCTTGGAAATATGCCAAGGTGGAGCTGAGGCCTCCAACTCTGAGAGAACTGCCAGAAGTCCAAAACGGTATCCAGAAGTTGATTGTTTCTGCACAGACTGGAGGTTACCGCAAACTCACTGTCAAGGTAAGGATGCTACTAATTATGTGGGTATGCTCAGTGAGTGTGACTGTGGTATGACACTTGTCTTCAGATCGCAAGGTCCTGAGTTCTTGTCCCGCTCTGAGCAGTGCATTGTTCAGTTCCTAGTAAAGGCTCTTTACTCACATTCTCTCATCGCACTCTGGTGTAAAATGAGTACCTGGTCGTTAACAGCGTTGACTCTGTCGATGAAATTGTAATATCGCCTAACAGGTGTGGTGTCTTTTCCTACATAAGTGTTGCTGTTGGCTAGGGACCTCTTAAAGCACTTTGAGCGTGTTTAGTGGATATTGTGCTATATAAAAATGCCCAAGGGTGCTAGACTTTATGTTTAACCCTTTGTTTGCCACAGGGCTGATACTGATATTTCATCTATAAGTACCACTCCACGGTATGAAAGGTTGAATAATATGTAGAATTATTTGTTTCGTTTAGCATTATTTAGATTTTACAATTTATCAATCGTGAATTTTGTGTTGATTTGTGATTTTGAAATTTTTAGGCAGGTATGAGTACGAATTGCCAATCTTGCTCTGGTTTTCCTGAACAGATTTATGTTTGATAATCTTGGCAGCGTCTAGAGTCAAGATACATAATTTATTCCTAGGAGATCTTCAATATTTGACAAAACTCATTTATCCAACGAACTGTCAGAACATGCGATTGCACTTGATTTTGATAACAAGGAATGCTTTTGCAAATACAGTTGATAAAGAACTCCATGCCTTGCAGTATGTATATGATGAATGAGATTATATTTTTCTTTTTTAAAATACTAATAATTCTGTATTGAAAAACTATTTATACACCAACTTGACCATTTGTTTATATATATGAATGCGACGTTGTGAACTTATAACATCCATGCATCAATTTATCTTTTCTTTTGTTTTTGTTAACTATTGTATGTAATTTATTATTTTTCCAAGAATAATAGGGTATTTAAAGGTCTTTTGACCAGTGTAACCCTTAATGATTACGTATATGATATGATATTATAGATGTGAGGTTTTTTTTTTATCTTCTAAAAATAAATGAGATGTTTCCCTATTGAATTGAATTAATGATAGCTTCTTTTCTATGTCCCTCAGGAAGCATGGCTGAACACATTGGTCGGAGCTGAAATCTGTTTCTGGTTCTTTGCTGGGGAATGCATCGGCAAGGGTGGACTGATTGGCTACAACATACCAGGGGCCACCAACTGGGAGTTACATTTTTAACAATCTGAATATTTTATTTTTTCTTTTATCAAACTTAGCATGTTTTGTGTTTTTTTTTCTTGTTATTTATTGTGACGATGACTGGCTGACGTTTGAGTTAGAAACTTTGCGAGGAATGCGTTTGTTTGTATATAAGTCTTCTATAAAGCATGTGTCGGTGTATGTTGTGTGAGTATAGATATACGTCAAGAAAGACAGAAGATGTAAGGCTACACTGTTTTATTGTATTATGTCAGTTGTTAAAAAAGTGGGAAAGTTTGTCACCCAGTTGTGATGCGAAAAAGTTATGATTAAAATTTACTAGAAACTATCATATTTGATTTGTTTTCATTGATTTTTTAATATATTTTTTCCCTCCTGGGCAAGTTCTTTTGGCTTCCCATAATGGGTAGGGAGGCAATTACTGTGTCTTCTATCTATCTATATCTGTTTTCCAATTGCTTTTTGTATTTGTCTTGGGGTTAGATTACTTGGTTTTGTTCTGGCTGGGTGGGAAATAATCAAATCTAAATCATCTCTCTGCTGTGTACTGTTATATTTTGTTTTTTGTTTTGAATATGTCATGTTTTGTAAGCATTTGAGTGTTTTCCTCTTTGTGGGATCCTGTCCTTGTGTCTTTATGAGACTTTTTGGTGATCTCAAAATAAGTATACACATATTGTACTCTTGGTGTCTTCATCTTTTTCTTACATTTTCTGGTTTCTGGTGTGCTTTTTAATTGTAAATCTTGGACTTTTCCTTCCCTTTTTACTGGTGCGTAAATGACCTATTTTTGCAAGCGCCGTGAAACCTTTAAACAGAAATACATTTGAGGAGGGGGGGGGGGGTGTTCTTGTGTGTGTAAAATGCCTGTCCTGATATATCATCAATATCCAGGCCCCATCATATATCAAAAGTCACATGTTCCTCATTGAGCCGTGCTTTGACATTGGGCTCACTGGGTGGGGTTCCCTACCTCCACAGCGGGCAGGGAGGTACATACCGTGTCTTCTATCCCCTTATATCTGTTTTCCAACATGCTTTTCTGTCTTTGTCTTGGTATGAGATTGCTTGGTATTGTCCCGACCTTGGCTGGGAGGGAAACAGTCAAATGCATAGTAAAAGTTAATGTTTTGGGAGATGATATTTTTTTCCTTGTAAATCATCTCTCTGTTATGTATTGTTAAATTTGTTATTTTTAATGTATAATGAAATGTAAGCATTTGAGTGTATTCCTCTTTGTTGGGTCTTGTGCTTGTGTCTGGGTGAGACTTATAGGTGATATCAGACTTAAGTACATTGATGCTATGCTCTTGGAATCTACATCTGATCCCTATTTGTTCCCAGTTCCCCTATGTCTTACTTTTTCTAGGGTGCCTTAATTGTAATTCTAGAACTTGTTACTATCCCATTTTCTTCCTTTTTACTGGCGCTGATATTCCCTAAATGTATTGCAAGCGCCGCAAAACCCTTAAAAATAAAACAAAACAAACATTGGGCTCATTGGCGTTTTGGATGGAATTCCATTTAGGGTCGGGGACTGAGGTTCTTCATTGCTACTCCTTACTTTTGCTATCTCTTTTAATTCCCAATATCAATATTATGATTGTCATTTCCATGTGACTGTGTCCTCGTGTTCTGGAATGATGAGGTCATTTGCTAGGAATCTCTCGCTGGTCAGTTGAGTTTACCTTTTTGTGGGAGATATTGGTAAAAATATAATACGAATGATATGCCAGTTATGTATTTCAAAGTTAGAGACATCTGTCCATTCCAGGTACGTACAGACGAGATAATTTCTGAACCCCTGTCCATACATTAGTTATTGGGTTGCTAGGTCTGTTAGATTTGGCAGAAAGTATTTTGCAGTGGACTAGCATTTTAAATTTTTTTTTTAACCACACAATTGTTTTTGTGTGTCAGTAGTAGTCCTTCAGAGCCATGGAACCGAAGTTTATCTTGTTTTTTATTTTAGCGTGAAACCGACTATTGCAATTGCTTGCTATCCTTTGGATAGGATGCTAGACTATCGCAAAGTACTATTGTAATTTGTAAAAGATATGTGTGTTCCTCGTAATGAGGACTGCTTGAGTCAGGATGAGACATTAAGGTGATCTTAAACTAAGTACACTGATAGTATCCTCTTGGAATCTGTTTACTTTTTTAACCATTACCCCTGTGTTTTATCTTTTATCGGGTGCTTGAATTGTAATTCTATATCTTTTTACTATCCCATTTTCTTCCTTTTTACTGTCGCTGAAATGACCTAAATGTGTTGCAAGCGCCGTAAAACCCTTAAAAACGAACATACAAACAGTTCTGGCCCTCTGCCAGTGCCAGGGGTGTCCTCCAACTTCGTTCCTTTCCTTTTTCACCATACTGCGCCATGTTGTTTTGGGTCCTCTTTTCCCTCTGGAGTCTACTTAAATGCTTCTGTCTGGGTGGGTTCTCGACCTCCCATAATGAGCAGGGAGGTACCTGCTGTGTCTTCTATCACCCTTTATGACCTGTCCAACATGCTTTCTGTCTTTGCCGTGGGATGAAATTACTTGGTTTTGTCCTGGCTCTGGCCGGATACCTTAGCTGGGAGGGAAACAAGTCAAATGTATAGTTAGTTTTGGGAGATGATATTTTTTTGTCTCGTAAATTATCTCTCTGTTATGCACTGTATTGTGTTTATTTACATATTATATATATGATTCGTAAACATTTGTGTGTATTCCTCTTAGTGGGGACCTGTCCTTGTGTCTGGATGAGACTTTTAGGTGTTCTCAAGTACTTTTATAGTGTTGTCTTGGAATCTACATCGGTTTCCTATTTGAACCAATAGCTTCTGGGTGGGGATCCTGACCTCCCATAGTGGGCAGGGAGGTACATACTGTGTCTTCTCTACCCTTATATCTGTTTTCCAACATGCTTTCTGCCTTTGTCTTGGTCGGAGTCCTGGCTGGGAGGGAAACAGTCAAATGCATAGTTATGGTTTTGGGAGATGATATTTTTTTCCTTGTAAATCATCTCTCTGTTATGTATTATTATTTTTATTTTGAATGTATAATGTAAGCATTTGAGTGTGTTCCTCTTTGTTGGATTTTGTGCTTGTGTCTGGATGAGACTTGTAGGTGATTTCAAACTAAGTACATTGGTGGTATGCTTTTGGAATCTACATCTGATCCCTATTTGTTCCCAGTTCCCCTTTGTCTTACTTTTTCTTGGGTGCTTTAATTGTAATTATAGAACTTTTTACTATCCCATTTTCTTCCTTTTTACTGGCGCTGATATAACCTACATGTGTTGCAAGCGCCGTAAAACCCTTAAAAACAAACAACAAAAACAACCAATACCTTGTCAAATTACTAAAAATTGCCAAATAAGAAGTTTTCGAATTGGCTGGTCTGGGACAATCGCAACTGCTTGCTACAATTATTTGATAGAAGGCTAGCCCATTGCTAAGTGCTTTTCGCTAAGATTTAACAGACCCAGCTACTTAACCAATTGCTGCTGAGTTGTCAGAAAAATGAATACAGTAGGAACGTCTCGTCTACACCCAGGATTGATCTAGGTCCCTTTGTGTATGAAACTGAGTGCTCTACCAACTGAGCTTTAGGACACCCCAGATAAAGTAATAACTGCTATAAATCTTAAGCGCATAGCAGGAGTGGGGGCCTTCCGAAAGCTCCTAGTGCTAAGGGAAACAACTCAACTAACTCTGAGAAAAAAACCCCTCGTACCTTTATCTAACCCTAAGAGGAAAAACAAATACCCTATCACTTTTACTTAGACTTATAACAAGATAAGCCTAATAGAAGAAAAAGAATCCCCGACCTCGAGCTAACCCTAGAAGAAAAAAAAAACCCGAGGACTGCTTCGCACAATACTTCGGAAATCAAAATGGCGGCCGAGAATCAAAACAGTTGTCAAATTAGGAAACTTTCACAAATCTATCACGGTTTGTTCTCTAGAGTTTTTTAAATGCTTCTCTATGACTATGATGGCAAATTGAAAACACATGACAAAAGATCTACGATGAAAATACAAATTGAAAGAAATGCTAGTGCTAGCGCTCGGAGCTTTCGGAAGGTCTCCCACTCTCAGCAGGACGATGAAATTCCAGCGACTCTTTCATTTATTATAGAAGGAACGAAATTGACGTCACTCAGCACTTTGTTATTGTTTTTAGCCAGCCACTGTTGTTCTCACTAAATTGTATTAATCAGACTATAGAGGGTAGCGTGGCCTTTGATTCGTACCTTGGAACTTCTTGATTCGTACCCAACCCAAAAGGTACAGAGTTCGATCACCCACCGCTGCGCTGTGTGGTGTTGAGAAAGTCACCTCGCCCTAGCTCAATTTACGGCGCTGCACTGCGGCTGACGGCTGGGTTATTCCACTCTTCCCTTGGAATAGACCCTAAGGATAAATTTCGTCTATGGGATGAATAAAGGGAATTTTATTTTATTTGTTCACGTTTACGGCTACACATAGTTTTGTACGTTATATCCAATTGGCGGATTTTATGAGTATTTTAGCTAAGCGCATACAACTCACGATTTGTTTAGTTTTGTGGTCGTGGACTTGTATTTTGACATTAATTATTTAGTCAGTGTCGGGCTATGAATTTACGAAGGCTACGGTTGAACCCAGGACTCGATTGTTACGACACCCTCCGCCTGGCCACATGTAGTACACTCTGCATTCAGCGGTGATCAACACTTCTAAAAAGAAGTGGTACACATTAGACGTGCTTTATCATTATCATCATCAACAACGTTGTCATCATCATCACATTCAACATCTTCATAATCATATTATTATCATCATCATCATCACCATCATCAAGATCTTCCTAATCATCATCATCATCATCATCACAGTCAACATCTCCCTAATCAATTTCATCATCATCATCATCATCGTAATCATCATCATCATCATCATCATCATCATCATCATCATCATCACAATCAACATCTTCATAATCATATCACCCTAATCAGTTTCATCATCATCATCATCATCATCACCATCAAGATCTTCCTAATCATCATCATCATCCTCACGTTCATCATCGTCATAACAGTCCCACTCCCTGACCACTGACCAGTAGTAACCCATCACCCAGTCCATACAATACAATCCACTCACCACGTAAATGAAATGGACATTTTTTATAGTGATCACTGGCCAGTGGTTTGAGTGATTGTCCCATACATTATAGATGATCCAATACAGTGACGCCCCTTTATATCGATGTTGATATTGAGACCCTACATTGTTTGACTTTGACTTAAAAATCCCTAAATTTTTCAACTTTGAAGATTTTCTTGGATTTTGTTGTTGTTGTTTGTTTTTGTTTTATTTGTATACGTCAAACTCAATTTACCTTATAGAAGGAACGGAATTGACGTCACTCAGCTCTTTGTTATTATTTTTAGACAGTCATTTTAATTATTAGATCTCATTAAATTGTATAAACCAGACTATAAACATATAGTTTTGTAGCTTGGTCACGTTATATCCGGCTGGCGGATGTTGTGTTTTGCCCAAACGCATAACAATAACATCAATAAATGAAGCGATACAGTACCGCCCCGTTAAATCTATGGCGCTGATATTGAGATCAAACGGTAGATTAAACGTTTTGTGACGTTTGTATTTGACATTATAATTATATTTAGCACCATCCACTAAACGTGCTAAAAATCCTTTACAAGGGGTCTCTAGCCAACAGTAACACTTAGCATGTAGGACGGAACATGACCACCTGTGTTAGGCGAAATTAAAAGTTTCGTTCTGACTTAGACAATACTGGAGTAGGATGTGAGTAACAGCGTTTTCCAAGGACTCAACTATGCGCCGCTCAGAGCTGGACTCGGACCCTTGTACCTTCTGGTCCGAAGCCTAGTGTGATACCATATGACTGCAAAGTTCCACCATTTGAAGATGGCGACCGTTTTTTTTGTTTGTTTTTTTTTAATTTTATTTTTAGGGAAGAGGGGTTGTCTGCTTTAATTAAAAAGAGAGCAGGAGTCACGACACGCATATTGCATTTCTTGTTTTATTTGAATGTTGTGTTTGCGAAACCAGATCATTGTCCTGTATTCTTAGTCTAGTAAAAATTCAATACATCAAAGTCAATATTATCTGGCAAAAGTTGCATCCAAATATCTATGACTTTGTCTTGGTCTGTATCCTCAACAAGACCATTTCAAATAATATCTAAAATATCTGGCCAACATCTCATTTTACAGACATCATGTTGATCTGTACCAGATCCATTACAATCTTGACAAAATGAGCGTTCAACATTTTGACTTCTACTCTGGAACTCCCATTTGAAGGCAATTGTGATACCACAAGACGACATCGCCGCAATGGGAATGATCTATATTAACATTCCATGTGCTCGAGGTCATTGATCACATTGCAAAGTGTGCTCAAAGTGACCCACATAGTGAAAAGTGTTCACTGTTTGAGAAATATCGAACTTCACAATTAGTCATTTTGCTCAGCGTGAATCATGGGTATGTTTACAAATTTCATAAACAAAGCAGCGTGTTTACATTTATTGAGAAATGTCCAATCGTTGTATAGCAACAAATCATGTCAATGTGATTGATGACTGGGTTGGACGAAAGCATGAATATAGATCGCTCATATTTGTCTCCAAAAAACCCTGAATTTTGCCATTTTGATTTGTTTGATTTTTATAACGTTATACTCAATATAGACAGAATGAAATTGACGTCACTCAAGCTTCTGTAATGCTTTTAACCAGCCATTTTTAGGGTTTCTTCTCACTAAATTCTATCAATTAGATTATAAACGTTAAAGCTTGCACATAGTTTTGTCCGTTGGTAAATTATATCCGGCTGGCGAATGTTCTGAGTATTTTGACTAAACGCACAGCATCAATAATATCGATTGTAAATACCACAGGAAAATCTTTCAACGTACTGTGTGTTAATTAAACTGCAGTCTTCGTTAACTGATAGCCTGACGCTGGGACTATATTTCTTTTTTTTTTTGTTTTTTTTTTTACTTATAAGTTCACCGCTTAGTGAGTTTCGGTTGGTAGTGCTTGAAGGAATCAAAGGATCCAACACTGGTTAACTATTAAATACAACTCACGATTTGTTTGGACTTTTTAATTAAGTAATTGATTAATGATTAATTAAATTTTTGTGGTGGTCGTCCCTTTGTGTTGTGACGTAATGTTTTGGTTATCGTCAGGCGATTCGTTTACGCTGAAATTCCGTTCATGATCAGTGTATTGGCCCATGGCCATCGCTATATAATATTATAAATAGAATGAATTTGACGTCACTCGAGTCTTTGGTATTGTTTTCTTTTTTCCATCCATGTTTATGAGTAATTCTCACTTAACTGTATTATCCAGACTATGAAAGTTCATGATTAGTTTTGTGTGTTGGTCCGTAATACTTCCGGATGGCAATGTTGTGAGCTTCTTAGCCAAGCGTATACTATCTATTGTTTCGCAACTCAAAATATCGGTTTAATCTATCAATAGATTTATTGTGGTGGTGGTGGTGGTGGCGTATTCTGGAGGGAACGAAGATGACGTCATTCAGCTCTTTCTTATTATTTTTAGACAGTCTGTCAGTGTGATTAGTGATTGGTTATTACTGTTTTTTGTTTTTTTTTAAGGGTTTTACGGCGCTTGCAACAGATTGAGGTTATATCAGCGCCAGTAAAAAGGAAGAAAATGGGATAGTAAAAAGTTCTAGAATTACAATTAAAACACCCAAGAAAAAGTAAGACAAGGGGGAACTGAGAACAAATAGGGATCAGATGTAGATTCCAAGAGCATACCACCAATATACTTAGTTTGAGATCACCTATAAGTCTTACCCAGACACAAGCACAAAATCCAACAAAGAGGAACACACTCAAATGCTTACATTATACATTGAAAATAACAAATATAATAATACATAACAGAGAGATGATTTACAAGGAAAAAAATATCGTCTCCCAAAACAAAAACTATGCATTTGACTGTTTCCCTCCCAGCTAGGATTCCGGCCAGTGCCAGGACAAAACCAGGTAATCTCATTCCGAGACAAAGACAGAAAGCATGTTGGAAAACAGATATAAGGGGATAGAAGACACAGCATGTACTTCCCTGCCCGCTATGAGAGGTCAGGATTCCCACCCAGGATTCGTTATTACTGATATTAATTTCTATCAATCAGGCAAGAAACGTCAAAGATTGCGCACCGTTTTGAGTGTTGGTATGCTAATTTGGTTGACGGATGTTGTAGTTGTAAGCAGTTTATCTAAATGCATAGCCTCAATAGATAAGGCGACCATAATGATGTTGGCATCAACAAAAATGTTGATAATAATAGATATGATGATGATGATGATGATGATGATGATGATGATGAAGCTGATGACTTTTGTCAATAGGTGTTGAATGGGATTATTTATTTATTCATTTATTTATTTGTTATTCATTGTGATATATTTATTTATTACTCTATTTATCTATTCTAAACTATTTATATATTTATTTATTCATTCATTTATGTATTTATATATTTATTTATTCATTTATTTTTATATTTAGTCATTTATATATAGATATGTATATATTTGTTTTGTTGTTTTTATTTTGTGAAAGTGACATATAGCTCTTTCAGTGTGCTGTGATATATTATGTTTATATTTTCGTGTGATTATATTTGAAAATTAATACTAATAACCTTTACAGACACCTGATTAAAACGTCACAGTGTGTTATACCTGTTTTCTTTTCATGCCACGAAGAAATAGACTTGCTTTGATAGCACACATCATGATGATTGTCTCACGAATCTCGTTGGCGGATATCATTTCTACAAAATGGATACCAACATTCTATCTTCTGATTATCACAGGCAGTAAGTTTTCAAAATGTTTATCAAAGATAAAGTGTATTTTTTTCCCCATCACCATTAACAACCATTTATATAACCACCTCTTGGCGCATAGTTGGTTCCTTAGAAAGGCTCTTTCCTCACATTCTCTCACCGTACTCAGGTGTAACATGAGTACCTGGCCGTTAACAGCGTTGTGTCTGTCGGAAAAAAAACTGGAATATCGCCTAACAGGCGTCATGTCTCGTCCTACATGTTACGTGTTGCTGTTGGCCAGGGACATCTTGTAAAGCGCATTGAGCACGTTTAATGGATATTGCGCTAAATATATTTTAAAAAGCTCAAGCTCAAGCTAGCATCCTTACCAAAGGATGACAAGCAATTGATATTATCCGTTTCACTATAATATAGAAACCGGGATTAACCCCGGCTCCATGGTCCTCGTGGCTCTGAACATAGCCATCGATAACTTATAGCCTGATACTGACCAAAAAATGACAAGTCTTTGGCCACAAAAGAAAACAAATCGAGAGTTGTATTCAATAGTTCAACCAATGGGACCACTTGTTTCCTTGAGCTCGTCTAGAGACAACTCAATAGGCGGTCCACAAGCCTAAAAATGACGTCAAACTATGGGTCTTGGTGGATCTTTGTGTCAGTCTATAAGATAACGATGACTAAGGTTAGTATCAGCATAAGGAGCCAGGCCACAAAATTATACTCTACTAACGACAACTCACTAGACCTAAAAAAAAATGACGTCAAACTATAAGTCTTAGTGGATTTTAGTGTCGGGCTATAGATAGTTCGAAGATGACGTCACTCAGGTCTTTGTTATTGTTTTTTGCCATCCGCGTTTATGAGTAATTCTCACTGAACTGTATTAACCTGACTATTAACGTTCATGGATACACACAGTTTTGTGTGTTGGTCCGTTATACTTCCGGATGGCAATGATATGAGCTTCATTGCCAAGCGCATACTATCTATAAGTCTTAGTGGATTCTAGTGTCCGGCTATATTCTATTTATAGAAGTTAACGATGACCACGCTCTGAAGGACTACTGTTTATTTTACCCCGATTGAGAAGAGAGGACACATTTTCCAATTAATTTCTTGCACCACCCCGCATTCTCCATGTCCGATCATTAAAAATTCAAATACAACCAATCAGCTTTATTTGATGGTGGGTGTTAAAATACTGCCCTTAACCCGTAGCCATCGTTAACTTACGTCTGATACTAAGACCGTAGCAATCGTTAACTTACGCCTGATACTAAGACCGTAGCCATCGTTAACTTTCGCCTAATACTAAGACCGTAGCCATTGTTAAAATATGGCCTGACACTGAGCAAAAAAAAAAAAAAAATGACGTCAAAAGACAAGTCTTTGGCCACAAAAGCAAAAAAATCGTGAGTTGTATTCAATAGTTCAACCATTGGGATCGCTTCTTTCCGTAAGCTCTACTAACGACAACTCACTAGACCTAAAAAAATGACGTCAAACTATAAGTCTTAGTGGATTCTAGTGTCAGGCTATAGATAGTTCGAGGATGACGTCACTCAGGTCTTTGTTATTGCTTTTTGCCATCCGCGTTTATGAGTAATTCTCACTGAACTGTATTAACCTGACTATTAACGTTCATGGATACACACAGTTTTGTGTGTTGGTCCGTTATACTTCCGGATGGCAATGTTATGAGCTTCTTTGCCAAGTGCATACTATCTATAAGTCTTAGTGGATTCTAGTGTCAGGCTTTATTCTATCTATAGATAGTATGCAGATGACGTCACTCATGCCTTTGTTATTGTTTTTGCCATCCGCGTTTGTGAGTTGTTCTCACTAAACTGTATTAACCAGACTATAAAAGTTCATGTTTACACAGAGTTTGTGTGTTGGTCCGTTATACTTCCGGATGGCAATGATATGAGCTTCTTTGCCAAGCGCATACTATCTATAAGTCTTAGTGGATTCTAGTGTCCGGCTATATTCTATTTATAGAAGTTAACGATGACCACGCTCTGAAGGACTACTGTTTATTTTACCCCGATTGAGAAGAGAGGACACATTTTCCAATGAATTTCTTGGACAACCCCACAATCTCCATGTCCGATCATTAAAAATTCAAATACAACCCATCAGCTTTATTTCATGGTGGGTGTTAAAATACTGCCCTTAACCCGTAGCCATCGTTAACCCTCGCCTGATACTAAGACCGTAGCCATCGTTAACCCTCGCCTAATACTAAGACCGTAGCCATTGTTAACATATGGCCTGACACTGAGCAAAAAAAAAAAAAATGACGTCAAAAGACAAGTCTTTGGCCACAAAAGAAAGCAAATCGTGAGTTGTATTCAATAGTTCAACCAATGGGATCACTTCTTTCCGTAAGCTCTACTAACGACAACTCACTAGACCTAAAAAAATGACGTCAAACTATAAGTCTTAGTAGATTCTAGTGTCAGGCTATAGATAGTTCGAGGATGACGTCACTCAGGTCTTTGTTATTGTTTTTTGCCATCCGCGTTTATGAGTAATTCTCACTGAACTGTATTAACCTGACTATTAACGTTCATGGATACACACAGTTTTGTGTGTTTGGTCCGTTATACTTCCGGATGGCAATGTTATGAGCTTCTTTGCCAGCGCATACTATCTATAAGTCATTAGTGGATATTCTAGTGTCAGGCTATATTCTATTTATAGAAGTTAACGATGACCACGCTCTGAAGGACTACTTCTTATTTTACCCCGATTGAGAAGAGAGGATACATTTTCCAATTAATTTCTTGGACAACCTCACATTCTCCAAGTCCGATCATTAAAAATTCAAATACAACCCATCAGCTTTATTTGATGGTGGGTGTTAAAATACTGCCCTTAACCCGTAGCCATCGTTAACTTTCGCCTGATACTAAGACCGTAGCCATCGTTAACCCTCGCCTAATACTAAGACCGTAGCCATTGTTAACATATGGCCTGACACTGAGCAAAAAAAATGACGTCAAAAGACAAGTCTTTGGCCACAAAAGAAAACAAATCGTCAGTTGTATTCAATAGTTCAACCAATGGGATTATTTCTTTCCTTGAGCTCTACTAGAGACAACTCAAAAGGCGGTCCACAAGCCTAAAAATGACGTCAAACTAAGGGTCTTGGTGGATCTTTGTGTCAGTCTATAAGATAACGGTGACTAAGGTGAGTATCAGCATAATGAGTCAGGCCACAAAATTATACTCTACTAACGACAACTCACTAGACCGAAAAAAAAATGACGTCAAGCTATAAGTCTTAGTGGATTCAAGTGTCCGGCTATAGATGGTTCAAAGATGACGTCACTCAGGTCTTTGTTATTGTTTTTTGCTATCCGCGTTTATGAGTAATGCTCACTGAATTGTATTAACCTGACTATTAACGTTCATGGATACACACAGTTTTGTGCATTTTGGAGTCATTTGTTTGGTCAGTGTCGGGCTATAACTTTACGATGGCTTCGGTCAGGCTATGAGTCAACGATGGCTACGGTCAGGCTATGAGTCAACGATGGCTACGGTCAGGCTATGAGTCAACGATGGCTACGGTCAGGCTATGAGTCAACGATGGCTACGGTCAGTATAGTCAACGATGGCACGGTCAGGCTATGAGTCAACGATGCTACGGTCAGGCTATGAGTCAACGATGGCTACGGTCAGGCTATGAGTCAACGATGGCTACGGTTAAATCCGGCCGGCGGATGGAGGATATAATTAGAATGAAGTTGACGTCACTCAGGTCTTTGGGGTTTTTTTTGGGTTTTCTTGGGGGGGCGGGGGGGGGGGGGTTGGTGAGGAAGGGGGGGGGGGGAGGGTTTGTCATCCACGCTTAAATGTCGCTAAACTGTATTAACCAGATTTTAAACACTTAAGGATATACATCGTTTTGTGTGTTGGTCCGTTGTATTTCCTGATGACAATGTTATGCAATTGCTTACTACCCTTTGATAGGAAACTAGTCTACCGAAAATACTTTCTGCCGGATATAAAAGACCCAGCTACCCAATCACTGATGGGTGGGCAGAGAGGCGGACAGGGTCAGAGAGAAAAATATAATCTCTACTTTACCTAGGATTGATCTCACTCCCTTCGCGTGTGAAGCGAGTGCTGTATCAACTGAGCTATCAGGAGCCCCAGCGGAACAGATCAGAATGAGGAAAAATGAGAATTTTGGGAACACAATGAAGGTATCTATTTTTACTAACATCTTGCTGCTATGTGATCTTGCTGTATCATGCTCTCCTTCGGGATCGAATGGTCCTGTGTTAGAGTCCGCTCTGAGTGGGGCATAGTTGAATCCTTTAAAAAAAAGGCTCTTTAATGACACCTCTCCGAACTCAGGTATGTGGTCTAGTGGTATGACACTCGCTTTCGGATCGGAAGGTCCTGGGTTCGAGCCTCGCTCGGCGCATAGTTGAGTCCTTGGAGAAGGCTCTTTACTCACATTCTCTCACCGTACTCAGGTGTAAAATGAGTACCTGACCGTTAACAGCGTTGTCTCTGTCGCAAAATTTGTAATATCGCCTGACAGGCGTCATGTCTCGTCCTACATGTTATGTGTTGCTGTTGGCCAGGGACCCCTTGTAAAGCGCTTTGAGCACGTTTAGTGGATATTGCGCTATATAAAAGCTCAAGTTTTTATAAAACGAGTATTTGACCGTAAACAGCGTCGTCTCCGTCGGAAAAAAAAGATGTTTCATCGCCAAATAAGAGATGACGATGATGCACTGAAGTCCCGTGTTTGATAGTTTTAGCAAGACGATCCCCATCCGAGAAAATTGATTGTTGGGGGATTTTATTTCTTTCTTGCTATGTCTGCCACTGTTTCATACACACTTTTTTAGATCTTCATCTTACACCAGTTTCTACTTCGTAATTTACTACGTTGATATTTTCAACAAATAAAAGGGTGTTAAGTTATGTTTAATAATAATAATAATAATAATAATAATAATAATAATAATAATAATAATAATAATAATAATAATAATAATAATACTAATAATAATAATATAATGCAAAGACTCTAAACCCCTTTTTGTTTAAATCCTCAGTCTTGATACAGGACCCAAGTAGCGGACAATCCAAACGAGATGCGGGGGATATGACACATAAAATACAGACTGGGGAAGTTCCTCAAATCTCTTCTGAATATGATGATACTGATGGCCACCAAGATATAGCTGGAACCATCCTTGAAGCATTACCACTGTTGACAGATTGGAAAAGTCCTATGCAAGCAACTGCTCGTATTACAGCACAAGATGCAACATCTATCCCACACCAAACAAGCTCTGCCACAGTTCCAAGAAGTGACGCTTCTGATAGTGCTGGGGCTTCTGATAGTGCTGGGGCTTCTGCTGATGTGGCTTCAGGTAGTGCTGGGGCTTCTGATGGTTCTGGGGTTTCTGATGGTTCTGGGGATTCTGATGGTTCTGTGGCTTCTGATGGTTCTGTGGCTTCTGATGGTTCTGGGGCTTCTGATGGTTCTGGGGTTTCTGATGGTGTAGAGAAACTGGTGATTTCAGGCGGGGATCCAGATGAGACGCATTCTCCAGATGTGATAGAGGCGTTCTATGGATTGTGTGATTTTCTAGAAGGCTCTAAGTATTATGATGGGTTTTGTTACAAGTTGTATCAAGATGTCATGACCTGGGAAGAGGCAAAGGTAATTGGTTGGATAATGATGATGATGATGATGATGATGATGATGATGATGATGATGATGATGATGATAATGATTATGATGATGATGATTATGATAATGATGATGATGATGATTATGATTATGATGATGATGATGATGGTGGTGATGATGATGATGATGATGATGATGATGATGATGATGATGATGATGATGATAATGATGATGATGATGATGATGATGATGATGATGATGATGATGATGATGATGATGATGATGATGATCTGATAATCTTGGACTCACAGAACTCCTGCATGAAAGGCATAGAGGGCGGATCCCTGGCAGAACCCCAAGATTCCACCACCATCCAATTCATTCATAATTTGGCCGTGGAAACCAGAATCAAAAGTAGGTCATTTTCGCTAGGAAAGAGTTGCTCCCCTTTATTAATAGCTAATTGAATTAGTTACAGTTTAATTAGTTATTATTCATTAAGTCCATTGTTTAGAATATTATTTGTGCTTACAAATATCAGAGTGGCATGCCCTAGAGAAGAATGCACTCTTTATTCCTTACTTTCCACATTATTTGATTTATATTATAATGTCCTTCTACTTACAATGTTGTTGCGATATATTTGTACATATTATACTCTAACTTATACTCAGTAATAAAAGTATTCTCACACATATCACTTAACGCTTCTGAGTTGAGTGATTCCACATCTATCCCGCTTGTCCCTTTGTGGCTTTCTGTATGTGTCCTGTATTGAGATGACTTGTGTTTCAGGCAGGGCACAGATAGATTGCTGCTCTATCCTTTTTATTCCTAGTCCCCTTTTGTCTTCCCTTGTCTAAGGTAGCCTACCTGAACCCAAAGGTGTTTCAGGTAGCGATCCCTAAATCTACCTAGCTGTCCTTTGTGTTTTGTTTTACATCTATCTCTCCTCAGGCACTGAAATGATCTAAATGCCAACCTCTAGAACTTATTGTGGTTGTTATGGTATGTGTTTTGACAAGATTTGTTTTGTCAAGATAATGAATGTGAGCGTATTGCGGGTGTCGGTGTTGGCGAGAATTGTGACAGAAGTAGAATCAATGATGAAGTGATGGTGGTAGTGTGGTTTATGAACTTGACATTCGAGTTGATTTCGTCCATAGGAGTTGCGTACTAGTTCTTTGTTTCCGTGTTAAATGTGATCATCTTTTCCATGTTTTTGCAACACTTTGACCGGTGAATTGTATTTCAGTATATGCTAATCCTCACAAATCTGGAGACCCACAGATGAGTGGCATGTATTAGGTAAAATGTTCATTTGCAGTGACCATGGATATAAAGCCAGGTTGTGTGATTTGTTTGAATCTGTCATTATCTCATCTATTTGGAGCTAGGTCTTGAAACTATAAAAAAGGGAAGAAAAAAAAAAGAAAAAAAAAAAGAAAAAGAAGAGTGATTCCACAATATTAATCTGGGGTCCCGTCAAAAACACAACATACGATATCTGTGACCAGTCATTATGTAGCTATGTGGTCTAATGGTATGACCATCGCCTTCGGATTGGAAGGTCTGGGATTCGAAAAACTCTGGAAAATCTTGAAATGGACGACAAAAATTTCGTTCACCTATTGTGTAAACATTCAAAACAAGGCGACCCAAGGTTGATTACGTCATCTTTGGATTCCCATTGGTGACTATTTTTAGCGTCACATCATTTTTCCTCATTCTGATCTGCTGTTTCGCTGGGGTTCACGATAGATCAGTTGATATAGCACTCGCTCCTCACGCGAAGGAAATGAGATCAATCCTAGATGAAGTCGAGTCATTGGAAAAAGCTCTTTACTCACATTCTCTCACCGTACTCAGGTGTAAAATGAGTACCTGCCTGTTAACAGCGTTGTCTCTGTCCAAAAAGTTGCAATATCGCCTAACAGCGTCATGTCCCGCCCTACTTTTTAAGTGTTGCTGTTAGCCAGGGGCCACTTGTAAAGCGCTTTGAGCACGTTTATTGGGTATAATAAAAGCTCTATTTTTAAAGTTTTGCTGTTGGCTTGGTTTAGGTGCTAAATTTGATTATTAGCAGGGGTAAGTAGGTCCAAAAAAATCATTGAATTGTGCAAATTAGGTTTGAAGGAAAGCATGAAAATAACTTATGTTTTAGAACAAGAAAAATCCTATAATTTATGCTATCAAACCACTCTGAGAGATCAGTATTAGTTGAGATACAAGCTTGTTAAGATATTGGAAAATCTTGAAATGGAGGACAAACATTTCGTTCACCTATAGATAGTATGCGCTTGGCTTAGAAGCTAATAACATTGCCATCCGGAAGTATAAGACAACACACAAAACTGTGGTATCCATGACTTTAAGATAGTATGAGAGCGTCACAGCCTTGTTATGCTTTCCCATCGCGTGGATTGTCACTACTTATCACAGATAATTCATGTTACAAGTTTGTGTGTTCCTATACTTCGAGCAATGTTTGAACTCTGGGCCAAGTTCTATAGTCTGGTTAATACAGTTCAGTGAGCATTACTCATAAACGCGGATGGCAAAATAAAACAACAAAGACCTGAGTGACATCATCTTTGAACTATCTATTGTTTAAACATTCAAAACAAGGCGACCCAAGATTGTTTTACGTCATCCTTGGATTCCCATTGGTGACTATTTTTAGCGTCACATCGGATGTGACCAACACAAGAAACTACGTGTAACCTTAAACATTTATTGTCTGGTTAATAGATAGAACGAAGATGACGTCACTCAGGCCTTTGTCATTGTTTTTTTGCCATCGCTGTGAGTTGTTCTCACTAAACTGTATTAACCCGACTATAAAAGTTCATGGTTACACAGAGTTTGTGTGTTGGTCCGTTATACTTCCGGATGGCAATGTTGTGAACTCCTTGGCCAAGCGCATTCTATCTATAGTCTGGTTAATAGATAGAACGAAGATGACGTCAATCAGGCCTTTGTCATTGTTTTTTTGCCATCCATGTTTATGAGTGATTCTCACGAAACTGTATTAACCAGACTATTAACGTTTAAGGTTACACATCGTGTTGTGTGTTGGTCCGTTTTACTTCCGGATAGCAATGTTGTGAACTTTTTAGCCAATCGCATACTATCTATACAGTTTAGTGAGAATTACTCACAAACATGGATGGCAAAAATCAAAAGCAAAGACCAAAGTGACGTCGATTTTGATCTATCTATAGATAGTGTGCGCTTGGCTAAGAAGCTCACAACATTGCCATCTGGAAGTATAACGGACGAACACACAAAGCTCTGTGTAACCATGACTTTTTATAGTCTGGTTAATACAGCTAAGTTAGAATTACTCACAAACATGGATGACAAAAAAACAATATCAAAAGACCCGAGTGACGTCAACTTCATTCTATCTAAACATTGTGTTTGTTTACTTCAAAAAGGTGGCAACGAGGAGACTTTAGGAGCGTGGATCGGGATGAGTAGGGACACACCGAAAGACAACTATCGCTGGACGTCCAATGGACGCCTCGTGCCGGATTTCCCAAACCACGTGACCATCAAGTCCTGGCCCCATAGACACACCAACCAAAACTGCGTGCTCATTTCGTACAAGGGCGAAATCGCTGGCAAGGGATGCAACCAGGAACGGAAACGAGTCTGTCAAGTTGGTGAGTGTGTGGGACCGTAGCCATCGTTATGTTATAGCCTGACCGTGGCCTTCGTAAAGTTATGGCCTAAAACTGACCCAAAAACTGCCAGTCCTTTTAGATTTCAGTATCAAGCTATAACATAACGATGGCTACGGCCTGACACTGAAATCCAAAAGCACTAGCAGTTTGACGTCATTATTTGTTGTTGTTGTTTATTTTTTTTGTTTTTTTTTTTGTTTTTTTTTTGCACCGCCTAGAGAGTTGTCGTGAGTAGAGCTCATGGAAACAAGTTATTTCGTTTGTTGAACTACTGAATACAACTCACGATTTGTTTTCTTTTGTGGAAAAAGACTGGCATTTTGACGTCAATTTTTGGTCAGTGTCAGCGTGGCCTTCGTAAAGTTATGGCCTGATACTGACCAAAAAATGACGTCAAAATGCCACTCTTTTGCCACAAAAGAAAACAAATCGTGAGTTGTATTCAATAGTTCAACCAATGAAATAACTTGTTTCCATGAGCTCTACTAACGACAACTCAATAAGCGATGAAAAAAACAAATATAATGACGTCAAACTGCCAGTCCTTTTGGATTTCAGTGTCAGGCCGTAGCCATCGTTATGTTATAGATAGAATGCGCTTGGCCAAGGAGTTCACAACATTGCCATCCGGAAGTATAACGGACCAACACACAAACTCTGTGTAACCATGAACTTTTATAGTCTGGTTAATACAGTTTAGTGAGAACAACTCACAAACGCGGATGGCAAAAACAATAACAAAGGCCTGAGTGACGTCATCTTCAAACTATCTATCGCCTGATACTGAAATCCAAAAGCACTGGCAGTTTGACGTCATTATTATTATTATTTTTTTTTTGGAACAGCTTAGTGAGTTGTCGTGAGTAGAGCTCAAGGAAACAAGTTATTTCATTGGTTGAACTACTGAATACATCTCACGATTTGTTTTCTTTTGTGGCAAAAGACTGGCATTTTGACGTCATTTTTTGGTCAGTGTCAGCGTGGCCTTCGTAAAGTTATGGCCTGACACTGACCAAAAATGACGTCAAAATGCCACTCTTTTGCCACAAAAGAAAACAAATCGTGAGTTGTATTCAATAGTTCAACCAATGAAATAACTTGTTTCCATGAGCTCTACTAACGACCACTCAATAAGCGATGAAAAAAAACAAATAATGACGTCAAACTGCCAGTCCTTTTGGATTTCAGTGTCAGGCTATAACATAACGATGGCTACGGTGTCGGGCCATAACTTTACGAAGACCACGGTGGGACAGTTTATTTCTTTCCTTCTTGTTACCGTTATCGATATCTTTGTCATCTTTTTTTTTAAAATCGTCATCGTCGTAGTCGAAGTCGTCATTTAATTTGCCCCCTTAGTTAGATTTCAGTAGATGGTTGAGATACGAGTTAATTTGTATGTGTGTTATTTATTATTATTATTATTATTATTATTATTATTATTATTATTATTATTATTATTATTATTATTATTATTATTATTATTATTATCATTATTATTATTATCATCAATATTTTATTATTATATTATTATTATTATTATTATTATATTATTATATTATCATTACGTCGTGATTATTATTAACTCATTCATTGAGTTACCTATTTATTTATTTATTTTTTTTTTTTACTATTTATTTACTTTTGTAATTATTTATTTATTTATTTTATTTTCTATTTATATATCTATTTATTTATTCTCAGCCGACGTGTACATACATGCAAATAAGTGTATATCGTTCTCAGTAATATAATTTTGGCGCATTTTAGAGTCGGATATTATCGGAATTACATCGCTATATCATTATAATGTTTCATCATCCATGTTTTATAATTCATCCACAGCCATAGATCCCATCTGCCCACCAGCCACCCATTACTATGACGGTTATTGCTACAGTTTTAGTCATGAGTCAGTCAATTACCAACAGGCCAAAGTAAGTAGAATTTATATAAGTAAATGAATATTATGATCCATCGTGGCTTGTACTCTTGAGCACGTTGCGGGTCAGCGGTCTCCGCGTATTATCACGATCCTCTGCGGTGTGCATGATGTTTGCGTTGCTTTTAAAATCAGTTTTGGCTATTTTTAGGTTATTCAAATATGTCATTCTTTGTCTTCCTCTGCCTCTTTCTGATGGTATCTATCAATATTCTTCCTTTTCTCACTTTTGCCAGCACTTCCGTATTCTTTTCTGTTCATGCCTCTAGCCTCCTTGTACAATATTTTGTCAATCATCCACGTTTCACAACCGAATAAAAGGGAACTTGAACACAAGAATGAAAGAAGTGCAATCATGTTATAAGTTCCCTTTTATTCGGTTGTGAAACGTGGATGATTGACAAAAAAATGTACAAGGAGGCTAGAAACATTTGAGATGTGGATGTATAGATAGAACGAAGATGACGTCACTCAGGTCTTTGTTATTGTTTTTAGATTGTTGTTTGACGCAACCGGACGCATTTTATGGAACACACTTTTTGCTATTGTTATTCTTTGTTTTACGAGTATACCATCGATGTCATGTGCGTCATGGGTAAAGATAGTACCTAAATATTTAAATTTATTTCCTTGTTTGATGGACTCTCCTTTATTTGACAAGTGAAAGGTCCTGTTCTTTCCATTCTTTGAGACCACCATCCATTTGGTTTGTTAAAATTAAGTTTCAGGCCCATCTCTTCACCTTTGCTCATCAGTATACCTACATTTTTTTGCACGTTTTCTGGAGAGTATGCCATCATAGTACCACCATCTGCGTATCTTATGTTATTCATATTCTACCCCCTCCCCAACGACGGCGCCTTTCATATCTTTAACTTCTTTG
>NC_088373.1:9630208-9652708 GCF_034508935.2 Berghia stephanieae
AATAATAAAGAAATTACGCTCCTCCGTACGACATGAATATTTGCCTTCAAATAGGCGTTCTATAAAGGAATATAGATTATCCATCAAAATTACGTCATCAACTAATGCCTTTGATTAAAATACTTAACAAAGACATTTGACCCGTTTCCTTTTTGTTTATTAATCAAGGGATACTGTTAGGTGGCGTGTCATATGACAAAGTCAAACGATATTAAGCGTAGTCAGTGGAAGGTTTGGCGACATTTCTTGACTTACTTACCCACTTGACTTAATTATGAGCCTTTCGAATCTCAGTTATCTGACTGGGACGCCTCGGATGTCTTCACCAGGCCTTGCTTTAGGTCTAGCCAACGTTGTCGATCCGAATCAATTGTTATTGTTATTATTATTGTCATCGTTATTATTTATCAATATTATTCTTGTTGTACGTATTGGTGGTTTTCCTATTGTTGTATTTTTTGTGTGGTTATAAATGGTATCATAATTTTGGTTCCATATATCATTCTTTTATTTTTTCTTATTTTTTTTCTGACTTCATGAATTTTGTCATCAATTCGCATGAATAAGATTCAACAGTCATGATGTCATTTCCCTCGTAATGACGTAAAGTAACTTAGTAACTGGTTATAAACTATCGGAACAATGGTGGACGCCATTTTGAAATACTTCTCCGACGAGCATAAAAATATATCCAGAGGAGAAAAACATTATAAATCTGACCTTGTTTTGACTTTTATACATTCTGATCACAAGACATATGAAAAAGTTCTAGCCAGCATGAAAAGAATAAGAAGTACTGATTTTCTTTGTTTAAAACCAAGATGCTCGTTGCTGGGCGGACGTGACATCAGACTATTGAGTCCTATTACTGGCGAAAGACTAAGATTGAATAAACTTTGAAACCGTCTACAGTGCCTGAAGATGCAGTGTTGAGATTCAGTTGCTGATCTTCCAATGTCCTTTGATCTTGGTGACAATAATGTCAATGTTTCACATTTATTTGATATAAGATGTTTGTATTTTTAATTGTTGTTTTTATTCTTTTCAGTAAGAACTGAAAGTGTGTCTGTGTGTATGTGTGTGTGTGTTTGTGTGTGTGTGTGTTTGTGTGTTTGTGTGTTTGTGTGTGTGCATGTTAGATTGTTATTCTTCTAACTGTGAAGCGCATAGAGCACGCCATAGTCATAGTTATGCTCTATACAAGTGCTATATTATTATTATTATTATTATTATTATTATTATTATTATTATTATTATTATTATTATTATTATTATTATTATTATTATTATTATTATATGATCATCATCATCATCATCATCATCATCATCATCATCATCATCATCATCATCATCATCATCATCATCATCATCATCATTATTATTATTATTAAATTATTATTATTATTATTATTATTATTATTATTATTATTATTATTATTATTATTATTATATTATTAACAATATTCAAAAATTTGGCCAGAAAACTCGTCCTTCAAATATCGATCTATTAAAATGACCCTTATCTTGGCAAACACCATCATCAACATTGTGCTATGAGCACGTTTATTGGATATTGCGCTATATAAAAACTCTCAAACCTGGGACTTCCGGAAGTCTCTCTCTCTCTCTCCCATCTATCTATCTATCTATATAACTATCTCTGTCTCTCCCAGTAGAGCAGTGGGAATAGTGTCGTATCAATAGGATTCAATAGTCTGATGTCACGTCCGCCCAGCAACGAGCAGCCTGGTTCTAAACAAAGAAAATCGGTATATTTTTTATTCTTCATGCTGGCTAGAACTTTTTCACATGTCATGTGATCAGAATGTATAAAAGTAAAAACATGATTACGTATATAATGTTTTTCTCTTCTGGATACACTTTTATGCTCGTCGGAGAAGTATTTCATAAGGGCGTCCGCCATTGTTCCGATAGTTTAGAGCCAGTTACTAGTTACAATGCGTCATTACGAGGGAAGTGACTCACGACTATTGAAGCCTATTGGATCCCGTGACACCGTGATATATCTTTGAAACACTCTTTAGATGCTAGGCGCTTAGTAAAATTACTCATAACACCCGCCAGCCGGATATGACGTACGAACACACAAAACAATGTCTAATCTTAAAATTTTATAGTCTGATAAATACAATTTAGTGAGAACTGCTCATAAAAATGGTTGGCTAAAAACAATAACAAAGAGTTGAGTGATGTTAATTTCGTTCCTCCTATAGATAGTTCGAAGATGACGTCACTAAGGTCTTTGTTACAGTTTTGTGTGTTGGTCCGTTATACTTCCGGATGGCAATGTTATGAGCTTCTTAGCCAAGTGCATACTATCTATAGATAGTTCGAAGATGACGTCACTCAAGCCTTTGTTGTTATATTTTGCCATACGCGTTTGTGAGTTATTCTCACTGAACTGTATTAACCTGACTATAAAAGTTCATGGTTACACAGAGTTTTGTGTGTTGGTCCGTTATACTTCCGGATGGCAATGTTATGAGCTTCTCAGCCAAGCGCATACTATCTATAGATAGTTCAAAGTTGACGTCACTCAGGTCTTTGTTATTGTTTTTTTTGCCATCCGCTTTTATGAGTTATTCTCACTAAACTTTATGAACCAGACTATAAAAGTTCATGGTTACACATAGTTGTCTGTGTTGGTCCGTTATACTTCCGGATGGCAATGCTCTGAGCTTCTCAGCCAAGCGCATACTATCTATAGATAGAATGCGCTTGGCCAAGGAGTTCACAACATTGCCATCCGGAAGTATAACGGACCAACACACAAACTCTGTGTAACCATGAACTTTTATAGTCTGGTTAATACAGTTTAGTGAGAACAACTCACAAACGCGGATGGCAAAAACAATAACAAAGGCCTGAGTGACGTCATCTGCATACTATCTATAGATAGTTCAAAGTTGACGTCACTCAGGTCTTTGTTATTGTTTTTTTTTGCCATCCGCGTTTATGAGTTATTCTCAGTAAACTTTATGAACCAGACTATAAAAGTTCATGGTTACACATAGTTGTCTGTGTTGGTCCGTTATACTTCCGGATGACAATGCTCTGAGCTTCTTAGCCAAGCGTACACTACCTATAATGGGAACGATCTATATTCATGTTTTCGTCCAACCCAGTCATCAATCACATGATTTGTTGCTGTCCAACGATTGGATGCCTCTTAACAAATGTAAACACGCTGTTTTGTTTATGAAAAGTGTACACATACTCATGTGTCAAGCTGAACAAAAGGACCGATCGTGATTCTAGATATTTCAAAAGCTGTGAACACTTCACTATTTATGTCATTTTGAGCACAATTTGCAATGTGACCAATGACCTCGAGCACATGGAAAGGTAATAATATAGATAGAATGCGCTTGGCCAAGGAGTTCACAACATTGCCATCCGGAAGTATAACGGACCAACACACAGACTCTGTGTAACCATGAACTTTTATAGTCTGGTTAATACAGTTTAGTGAGAACAACTCACAAACGCGGATGGCAAAAACAATACCAAAGGCCTGAGTGACGTCACCTGCATACTATCTATAGATCATGACCATTGTATAATAATAATAATATTTTTCTTCTCCAGCAAAGACGGGCGTGTCGGTGTATCTCGGTGCTGTTGGAACCACAAGCAAGTGGGAGTCTGGGGATGACATCAACTTTGACTTCCTGGGTATGTCGTCAATGGACACCACGCCCACAGGTGAAAAACAACGACTCGTGTTCCAGAACTTTCCAGTTAGTGTCCAGTTTGTGGTTGAAACACAGAACGTTCCCGCTTTGCTGTGTCGATTCAGTAAGTTTTTGTGTGGTTTTTTTTTCTTTGTTTTTGTTTGATATTTTCCGAAAATGTACAGAAAGGGTTGATTTGATCATTTATGACACGACAAGAACTCATTTTTGATAAACAAAACTTGGCAATATCTCAGTTCAAACCTTTTCACCATCCGACTGACTATGTCATTCACTGTAACAATTATTCATCTTTCCATTCAACAGAGTGGGGTGACCATCACTACCTTGGATTTGTTCCGTTCCAGCTCCATATGACGTCACATCTGTACTTCACTCACGTGACCAAAACCGCCGCCTTGTTGAACTTTGACCCCAACATAACCCCTAATGGAATCCTTACTAAATCCAGTAAAATCCTTATCAAGGCATTCGAAGGGATGAGCCAAGCGAATGTATTTCACTTTGACACGACGTCCATATCAGGTTTGTAGCTGATGGTTTTTCACACGTTGTTTACTTGGCGCCTCTCGCTTCCATTTCATCCAATACGAGCGCCTCGGCTGCTGTATCTGCTCTAATTTCTCTGTGGTCGATTTGGAATTTAGTAGTAATGTATTTATGTTTTTTACTGGGTTTGTTGTTGTTGTTGTTGGCTGAAGAAGGGTTTTGAGCCCGAAACGTTCAGTGTTTGGTATTTTGTTATATTTAGAGGCTGTTATATCCATTTTTGTTTGTTACTTTTTCATTTTTCCACCATTATTTTTACATACCTTGATACTGGAGTATTATTGTTGCAGTTGTTCAAAAAAAACTACAAAAAAACAAAACAAAAAAAAAAAACAAACAAACAAAAAACAAAACAAAAAAAACAACAAAAAACAAAACAAAACAAAAAAACGACAAAAAAAAAAAAAAAGAAAAAAAGAACAACAAAAACAAAACACAACGAAACAAAACTAGACGACCTTTTGACACAGCCTCAGATTAATGTGTTTGTTCCTCAGATCCCACCCATGAACGCTTTGTCGTCCGTTCAAATGACGTCATCACAGTTGAGTTGTTTTCGAGGTCTGGCGTCATCTACGCTTTCAGCACTTTGATACTACCGGTCATGACAACAGATACGGAATACGTAGTCTGCGCTCCTGAGGCAACAGTAGGACAGGTAAATTTACGGCGTTGCGCTTGTTGAGCTTTTATATAGCGCAATATTATTCACTAATCGTGCTCAAAGCGCTTTACAAAGTGTCCCTGGCCAACAGCAATACTTAACATGTAGGACGGGACATGACGCCTGTTAGGCGACATTACAATTTTCTTTTTGACAGAGACAGCGATGTTAACGGCCAGGTACTCATTTTACACCTGAGTACATTATACTCCCGTCCTTCTATCTTTTGCTTGATCTTGGTTTACATTTCATCAACTTCATCCCATTGTCGCTCTCTCTCTCTCTCTCTCTCTCTCTCTCTCTCTCTCTCTCTCCGTCTCCCTCTCTCCGCTCTCTCTCTCTCCGCTCTCTCTCTCTCTCTCTCTCTCTCTCTCTCCCTCTCTCTCTCTCTCTCTTTCCATCCCGTGCACGTACACACACCCACACTCACATACATACACACAGACACACACACACACGCACACAACACACATTTTATCTGTAATATTTTAACCATAATGCCAATGTAATATAACATAATATTTCCATTTCTTTTTAACCGAAGAAGGCCAAAGGCCGAAACGTCGTTTAATTTGTTTTTTATTTATCTTTTATAAGAGTCATTTTTACTCCCTTTATTTTATTATACATTTCATTGATTCATTTATGCACCTCTAGATTTTAGTCTAGCACCCGTAGCCATCGTTAAGTTATAGCCTGATACTGTGCGTGGTGGCCTACGTTAACATATATATATATATATATATATATATATATATATATATATATATATATATATATATATATATAACCTGACACAAGAACCCTCAAGGACTGGCAGTTTGACGTCATTTTTTAGGTTTGTGCAGCGTCTAGTGAGTTGTCGTTAGTAGTGCTCATGGATACAAGTGGTCCCATTGGTTGAACTATTGAATACAACTCACGATTTGTTTTCTTTTGTGGCCAAAGACTAGTCTTTTGACGTCATTTTTTGGTCAGTGTCAGGCTATAACTTTACGATGGCTACGGTGTAGCCCCCCCCCCCCCCCCCCCCCTGATTTAACACTGGATCTTTGTTATTTTGTATTTCTAGATCTCCATTATGAACCATAGACGCAGTCCCAATAACGTGTTCGTTCAGATTCCACAATATCGAGAGGTCTACGTGTTGGAAGGGGATATGATGTACAAGTAGGTGATTGAAGAATTGTAGATCTTATAGATAGTTCGAAGATGACGTCACTCAGGCCTTTGTTATTGTTTTTGCCATCCGTGTTTGTGAGTTGTTCTCACTAAACTGTATTAACCCGACTATAAAAGTTCATGGTTACACAGAGTTTGTGTGTTGGTCCGTTATACTTCCGGATGGCAATGTTGTGAACTCCTTGGCCAAGCGCATTCTATCTATAGATAGTATGAGTTTGGCTAAGGAGCTCACAACATTGCCATAAAAAATAACCATGATTTTGTCAAAAAATTTCAAACCTGGGAATTCATAAAAGTCCCAGGTTTGAGAGTATTTTACAAGATGATTCTAAGTAGTAACAGAAGAATCCAAACAAAAATTAATGATAGACTGTCGAACAGAGAAGTATTAGAGGAAGGTCTCCCACAAGGATCCTGCCTCCGCTGTACTCTCTTTCTTGTTTTCATAAATTATCTACCAGAAGTATTGCAGACATGAGCTCACAACATTGACATTATATTGGTATAACGGACCAACACACAAAACATTGTGTAATCCATGAATCATTTATAGTCTGATTTATACAGTTTATTGAGGTTTAATCATAAACGCGGACGGCAAAAAAAAACAAGAACAAAGACCAGAGTGACATCAACTTCGAATTATCTATAAAGTTAGACGAGATTAAAATAACCCATGACTTTCTCAAAAACTTTCAAACCTGGGAATTTATAAAAGTCCCAGGTTTGAGAGTATTTGACCAGATGAATAAAATACATTTTCAAAAATGTTGAAATGGCAATTCTTTTAACAAAATTTAATTTTAGTAAACTTTAACACTTGATAATCTGACGTCACAAATTACTTTTGTAAACTTGATATCAAAATGAGTCACTATTGATGTTGTGCGTTTATCCAGATTACTCACAACATTGCCAGTCAGATATACCGAGCCAAGACATAAAACAATGTGTAACAGTAAACGTTTATAGTCTGATTAAAAGTATAGATAGTATGCGCTTGGCTAAGAAGTTCACAACAGTGCCATCCGGAAGTATAACATGACAACACACAAAACTGTGTGTAACCATGATCGTTTATAGTCTGGTTAATACTGTTTAGTGAGAATTACTCATGGACGCGGATGGCAAAAACCAATAACAAAGACCTGAGTGACGTCATCTTCGTACTATCTATATCGCGAGAACTACTCATTAAAATGGCTGGCCCAACCAATAGTAAAGAGGTGAGTGACGCCAATTTTGTTTTATCTATAGATGGTATGCGCTTGCCTAAGAAGCTCACAACATTGCCATCCGGAAGTATAACGGATCAACACACAAAATGTGTGTAGCCTTCAACGTTTGTAGTCTGGTTTATTCGAGCACGTTTAGTAGATATTGCAGTTTATAACAGATCAAGTAATTTTGTTGTTTTTTCAGCAGCCTTGTTCTCCCAAATAAAGATAGAACAAAATTGATGTTACTTTCTGTTGTTATTTTTAACCAGCCATTTTTATGAGTAGTTCTCACTAAATTCTATCAATCACACGTTTAAGATTATACATTATAGTTTTGTGTGTTGGTACGTTATATCCGGCTGGTCGATTATTGCGAGTAAATTACCTAAGCGCGCAGCATCAATATTTTACTCATAATTCATGCAAATTTTAACACATTATTTGTCATTCCTATATCCCCCCCCCCCCCCCCCCCCCCCCCGCCCAATAATAATAAATGAAACCTAGAGTGTACAACATGAAATCAATGGAGCTCAGCCCACTTCAACTCGTCTCCATCATCTTCAAAGGAGACCTATGCGGTGCTGTCATCTCAGGCACCCACACAATGTCTGTATTCATTGGGACGACAAAGGTAGGACAACTATTTTATTGTCTAAGTTTAAAACATCCCACACTTCTTCTTCTTCTTCTTCTTGTTCTTCTTCTTCTTGTTCTTGTTCTTCTTCTTCTTCTTCTTCTTCTTCTTCTTCTTCTTCTTCTTCTTCTTCTTCTTCTTCTTCTTCTTGTTCTTGTTCTTGTTCTTCTTCTTCTTCTTCTTCTTCTTCTTCTTCTTCTTCTTCTTCTTCTTCTTCTTCTTCTTCTTCTTCTTCTTCTTCTTCTTCTTCTTCTTCTTCTTCTTCTTCTTCTTCTTCTTCTTCTTCTTCTTCTTCTTCTTCTTCTTCTATTTGCTGGTATTTTCACGATCTCTTTTCACGATGTGTCCAAACGGGCTACACCTGGTATTAAGTGTTTGATAAAAAAAAATGTAAATCATGTATACCTCGCCTATTAATATATAGCTCTAAGTGCCTTTTGAATACAAATACCGATGCTACAATTACAGATCAAACACAAAACATACCACAGGAGTTCATACCAAAAAACATACGCTATATAATGGAAAGTGGTTTTAATCAACGTGCACTTATTTGCAGGTCTGATAACTCAATTCTTTATGGGCTCATATTTGTAATGGAAAGCTCAAAAGAATGACGCAAAATATTGTCCATTACAACAATGTTAAACTAGGCCCATAAGTGGGTTCGGATGTCAGCGTCGGTTTTAATCTATCGTGCATTTTCTTGTAATTAATGATTAATATTTGTCTTTGAAGCGGGAAAACCCTGTTCGGTTACATTTTTGGTACAGTACTTTGTTTATTTTTGTAGGGTATTTGAATATCTATTGATTAGACATAGTCAACATAGTCATCAATCACATGATTTATTTCTGTCCAACGATTGGGTACTTACTAACCAATGCAAACACGCTGATTTGTTTATGAAACTTGTCAACATAACCTTGTGTCAAGCTGAACAAAATGACCAATCCTGATGTTAGATATTTCAAAAACTGTGAACAGTTTTCATTACGTGGGTCACTTTGAGCACATTATGCAACAGTGACCAATGACCTCGAGCACATGGAATGGTAATATACTTACTAACTTACTTACTTAATCCTCTTCGGGCCTTGAGGCACAGAGGGCATCCACCAGACATCTTCATTTTTTTGCGATCAGCTGCTTTTGCGGTGGCTGTATTATTCTGGTCCGCTTCTCTGCTGCCGCCGGTTCTGGATTTACGTCTGGTTTCTGTATAGATATATATAGTATGCGCTTGGCCAAGGAGTTCACAACATTGCCATCCTGAAGTATAACGGACCAACATACAAACTCTGTGTAACCATGAACTTTTATAGTCAGGTTAATACAGTTTAGTGAGAACAACTCACAAACGCGGATGGCAAAAACAATAACAAAGGCCTGAGTGACGTCATCTGCATACTATCTATAGATATAGATCATCCCCATTGTTTTGATTATTTGCATTTTGGCGATTTGTTCCAAAGGCGGACATCTCATCCAACAACTACGACTTCACAAAAGATGTTCAATTCAGTCAGTTGTTACCGGCCACCAAGATGGGCCAGGAGTATCCTGAGATGTTGTTGACTGAGTGGTCAGTGAACTCGATGGCCCGGTACAAGGTGACTGCTATGGTCAGCGGTACACATATAGAGGTATGCTGATGATGCCATCATTATCATCATCATCATCATCATCATCATCATCATCATCATTATCATCACTTTTATAAAAGTTATGTGTCTGGCGGATGTTATGAGTTTTTTTCGCTAAACGCATAGTATCAATAGTCTGACTCTATGACTTCTCTTTTGACGTCATTTATTGAAGCAATGCGTTTATAAAAAAAAACCCTCTTACATCTGACAGCCGGATCTAACATTAAAGCACACAAAACTATGTGTAAGCTTAAACATTTATAGTCAGATCAATCCAATTTAGTTAGAATTACTCATAATCATGGTGCCTAAAAACAATAACAAATAGCTGAGTGACGTCAATTTTGTTCAATCTATAGTAGATAGAACGAAGATGACGTCACTCTGGTCTTTGTTATTGTTTTTGCCTGTTTACTAGTAATTGGCTTCAACAGTCATGACGTCACTTCCCTCGTATTGACGCAGAGTAACTGGCTCTCAACTATCGGAACAATTGCGGACGCCCTTATGAAATACTTCTCCGACGAGCATAAAAATGTATCCAGAGGAGAAAAATTTTATAAATATGATAATGTTTTGACATTTACACATTCTGATCAAATGACATATGAAAAGTTCTAGCCAGCATGAAGAATAAAAAGTACCAATTTTCTTGTTTAGAACCACGCTTTTCGTCGTTGCTGGGTGACGTGACATCAGACTATTCAATCCAATTCTCACTAAACTGAATTAAAAAGACTATACATGTTCAAGGTTACACATAGTTTTGTGTTTTGGTCCGTTATACTGGCAATGTCGTGAGCTTCTTAGCCAAGCGCATACTGTCGAGAGATTACTGCACCGCAAGTGAAATGCTTTTAGTAGAGCTCAAGAAACAAATCATCACATTGATCGAACTATTGAATACAACTCACGATTTGTTGGGAGGGGGAGGGGGTTGTCGTTGTCTAATGGAGCAGTGTCAGGTTCGGCATTGTCACGTTTCCCATTGCCGTACTCCCCAGAGAAATGACCAGGCCAACTTCACTCTACAAGTCTGGGGTAACACGCGGACGCAAGCCGTGACTTCATCGTCAATAGAGATGTTAAGATCCGACCATCCTGTACTCATAACGGTCATCATTTCAAGTAAGTTATAATAATTTTTTTTGTCCTCGGACTCAACATAATTTTCAAATTCCCAAAAGAATAAACCATGAACTGCTCAAAGGGGGCGATCTATATTCATGTTTTCGTCCAACCGATGATTTGTTGATGTTCAACGATTGGATATTTCTTAACTAATATAAACACGCTGCTTTGTCGATATGAAAGTTGTAAACATACCCGTGTGTTAAGTTGAACAAAATGACCAATCGTGAAATTAATAATTAATTTCAAAATCTGTGAAGTCTTTTTACTATGTGGGTCATTTCGAGTACACTTTGCAATATGACCAAACATCTCGAGCATATGGACCAGTATTATAGATCATCCCCATTTCCGCTCAGAGCATTTTTGGATATATCATTCCAACATTCAAATACATGGGAGTGAACTATATAAAGGTCCAACCGAGTCATCGATCACGTGATGTGTTACTGCTGGCCGATTGGATATTTCTTCGTTTATAAAAGTTGCAAACATAACCATGACCTACTGTGATGTTGGAAAACTATGAACACTTCGCAGTAATCATTAACCAATCAGAATATTTCCTGCCATTTACCCCGCTTCTTCATTCCTTGACTATTTATTATCTCCCGTCTGAAAAGGCCTGAGATTTCCTTAGTAAATTGAGTAACTTAACGTTAACAGCTTTGTTTCTGTCGCCAAAATTAAAAAAAGAAGATAATTATAACTTCGCCTAACAGGCGTCATGTCTCGTCCTACACGTTAAGTGTTGCTTTTGAACAGAGGACCCTTTGTAAAAGCTCAATCTTTTTTTTTTTTTTTGTATCCTCAGACGAGAAAATGACATGCGCAGAGACCTTACTTCCGTCTAGATACTGGAAAAATCAATACATCGTTTGGGTGACGTCATATCACAAAGTGGTGTCCCTGATTCTGGTAGTGAGGAAGGAAAAATCCATTATTATTAACAGGGCGCTCATGACTCCCTACTGTGTAGCTATTGGAAGTAAGTATTATTAAATATGGGGGGTCCCGATAGCTCAGTTGGTAGAGCACTCGCTTCACACGCAAAGGGGCCGAGATCGATCCCGGGTGCAGTCGAGATTTGATTTTTTCTAACCCCCTGTTCACCTGAATGGGTAGCTGAGTTTGCTAGATTTTGCGGAAAGTACTTTGCGATAGACTAGGAGGAGGAAGAGGAGGAGGAGGGGGAGGAGGAGGAATAGAATAATAATAATAATAATAATAATAATAATAATAATAATAATAAGAAGAAGAAGAAGAAGAAGAAGAAGAAGAAGAAGATATAAATAAATAAATAGATAAATAATAAATATAACAGTTAAAGGTTACATTTTTTATTTTAGTATTTTTGGTACACTTTTCTTTGGTATGGCGGGCAAAACTGGAGAGTAAAAACTGAAAGCAGTTGAAGTCACTCAACTCTTTGTAAAAGTCTTATAGATCGCCTCCTTAGTGATGATTTCTCATAATATTATTCTTTCAATCAGATTATAGATAGAATGAAGTTGACGTCACTCGGGTCTTTGTTATTGTTTTTTGCCATCCATGTTTATGAGTAATTCTCACTAAACTATATTAACCAGACTATAAACATTCATGGTTACACAAAATTGTATGTGTTGGTTCGTTATGCTTCCGGATGGCAGATTCTTAACCAAGCGCATACTATCAATAGATGGTGTGCGCTTGGGTAATAAACTCACAACATTGCCATCCGAAATAAAAACGGACCAACACACAAAACTTTGTGTAACCTTGAATGTTTATAGATAGAATGCTTGACTAAGAAGCTCACAACATTACCATCCGGAAATTTAACCGACCAACACACAAAACTCTGCGTAATCATGAACTTTTATATTCTGTTTAATACAGTTAAGTGAGAATTACTCATAAACGTGGATGGCAAAAAGGAATAACAAAGATCCGAGTCACCTCAACTTCATTCTATTTATACACGTTGAAGATGAGAAAAAATCGTGTGCTTTACTTGGCACGCAGAATTGGTGAGTATCTTATTTAGACTCATACAATCCATTCCAGAGACAGACTACTTCAGCTGCCAGCTCATGTTAGACCTAGGTGTCTACGTCATCACATCCCCGTCGAGCGCCCAGACTTTCGCTGCGTACATGCTTGGAGGTGATGCTAGCAATACACATTGCTTTCTCAGAATGGCTGGGTTACTACAGACACGGGAGAAGAACAACGTGAGTTAACGTCAGCCAGATGGAATGATCCCCCCCCCCCCACATACACTCATAAAAAGATCAATTATTATAATATTATTTGGGTTCCCGATAGCTCAGTTGGTAGGGCACTCCTTCACACAGAAAAGGACTGAGATCGATCTAAATAAAATATAATTCCTTTTATTCATCCCCATGGGGAAATTTGTCTCTTGGGTCTATTCCAAGGGAAGACTGGAATAACCCAGGCGTCAGTCGCAGTGCAGCGCCGCAAATTGAGCTAGGGCGAGGTAACTTGCTCAAGGCCACTCAGCGCAGTGTTGGGTGATCGAACTCGGTACCTTTCGGGTACCAAGCAAAGACCTTACCGCTTAGCCATGCTGCCCCCCCCCCCTTAGGTAAAGTCGATACTCTTTCTTGACCCCCCACCTCTCTCTCTCTCTCTCTCTCTCTCTCTCTCTCTCTCTCTCTCTCTCTCTCTGTGCCCCCCCCCCCCTTTCCAGCCAACAGTAATTGGATGGCCGGGTCTGTTAGATCTGGCGTAAATTAATCATTACGATCGACTTGCGTCCTATCCAAAGGGTAGCAAGCAATTGCTATTGTACGTTTCACGCTATAGACACCGGGATAAACTCCATGGTCCTATTGAAGGACTAATGGATAAAAGAATAAAAGTTGTAAAACGACCCACGTAAATTGAGATGAATATCACCTCTTCTTCTTCTTCTTTTTCTTCTTCTTCTTCTTCTTCTTCTTCTTCTTCTTCTTCTTCTTCTTCTTCTTCTTCTTCTTCTTCGTCCCGCATGCCAACGTCATCATACTGGCTGGCGACAAGAGCTGCGCCATGTTGTATGCGCTCAGAGCGGCCAAGAATTGTTCATTGTTCATTCGTGCTGTCACTATTTCTTCTGGCAGATTGTTCCATTCCTTTGTGGTTCGTAGTAAAACGCTCTGTGTTTGATCTGTTGATTGTGTATGTCAGGGAGTGGATGCGATGTCTGCGTTGACAATTAATTGTGGATTTGTGTTTGTTGAAATTTTAATTTGCGCAAGTTTTCTATTTAGATAGTTATAAATCTACTATTTAAAAAAACACACAAAAGGTTCTAGAAAATGTTGATATTTAACTGATATTCAATGCAAAATGCCTTTGTCTTTTGGAGCTCATATTATCATTTTAGTGTGGATTTTTTTTCTATTAACAAAAATAAATTTATAAATATAAAATTTTAAAATTCTCTTTATTTTTCCCATAGGGGAAATTTGTCTTGAGGGTCGATTCCAAGGGAAGACATGAATAACCCAGACGTCAACCGCAATGTAGCGCTACAATATTGAGTTAGAGCGAGGTGTTGACTTGCTCAATGCCACACAGCGCAGTGGCGGGTGATCGAACTCGGGTATGGACCAAAGACCGTACCGCTGAGTCACGCTGCCCCCCCCCCCTTTATTTTTTTTACCAGAGAAATGATGGATGATGCGATATACATTTCTCTTGCTCTCAAAACCTTACATTTTCTCTTTAATCTTCAGCTATATCAGCCTCCAACATCTACACAACCAGAGCCGTGTCCGATCACCCCAACTCCAGTCGTCTCCACTCATGACCTATTTTTGAACATCACCACAGCTTCAGCTCCGACAGAAAGTCCTGAGGAGCAAGAAAAGCCTCCATATCCGTACCACAACACGACTTTGACCGAGGAAGAGGTGGACGAAGCCATTAGGGAAAAGGTCAAGAAAGAACTGGCCGTGGACGGACGAAAAACGTCCAATTTTGTTCGCAAAAAGATTTCGGCTCCGGACCCTCGAGCGTCCTCAACAACCATTGGCTACGTCGGTATCGCTATCATCACCATGGCAACGGTGTTTCTCATCTTACCGGATGTGACATCATTATTTTTATGGCTAGTCAAGTGGATCTCTGGGATCATCTAGGAGCATAAATCTATGTTAAAACTAGTAGATTTCCTAGACACAACCTCGTGGTGGCGTCTTTTGCCCTCCTCAGATGGATGGAAAAGTTACCATTCCTATGTCTTCTATTTGCCTTTACCTGTTTCCCCTTTCCACATTGCTCTGCTCTTTGTTCTGGATTGGCATTGCTCAGACTTTTTCGCCGGTCCTGGCAGGGATCCTTAGCTGAGAGGAAAGCAGTTTTTTGGAAGATGATTTTCCCCCTTATATACCATATCTCTGTTATATACTGTTACTATATTCATTCTTAACTTTTAATCTGTACTTTTCTTTGGTAAACATTTGAATATATCCTTCATGGCAGATCCTTTGCGTGTGCTTGGATGGGACTTTTAGGTATTGTAAAATTCAACACATTGATAGAAATGCTTCAAGGAATCTTCTGCTCCCGAATTGAACCAGTTCAGTTGTCATTGAGTTGGAGGTGTGGGTCCAGGAGAATAAAGAACCTTGTCTGGACGCCGGTTTGGATCATACCTCGTCTGGCTACCCATCTTCAGCTATTCCAGCAGCATTGGATCTAGGCTGGTATCACCTTAAGGGTCATGGCAATGCACAAGCTCCTGTACGACGGCAACGTGATGATCCTTCGTAGGAGAGCTGTGAAACGGTCCTTAGGGCGAAAGAAGACCTTCGAAGCTGGATTGACGAAATGAATTTGGAGGTGTAGCCATACGCTACTACTACTACTACTACTACTACTACTACTACTACTACTACTACTACTGCTGCTGCTACTACTACTACTACTACTACTACTACTACTACTACTACTAATACTACTGCTACTACTACTACTACTACTACTACTACTACTACTACTACTACTACTACTACTACTACTAATACTACTGCTACTACTACTACTACTACTACTACTACTACTACTACTACTACTACTACTACTACTACTACCAGTTCAGTTTGTCTTACTTTTTCTTTACTGCTTTTAACTTCAAATTTAAAAACTTTCCCTCATCTTCTTACATTTTTACTGATGCTGAAATGATCCAAAAGTACTGCAAGAGCCGTAAACAAAACAAAACAAAACAAAACAAAAACAGAGACAACCTTTTGTACTTTCAGAGAATACGTGACGGCCGAGTGGATATGGCATTACATTCTGCCATGTTGAGGAACCTGGTTCAAGTCTCTACGTTTTTTATGCTAACTTAATGACAGAAAAGGGTTTACATATTTTCCTTTACTTGTTAGGATAAAAATAAAAGGCCCAGCTGGAGAAATAAAATGAATTTCTAATTAATCGTTGACTATTTTTTCATTACAAACAAACAAAAACGTTGAGCTTTGATATAGCGCAATATGCACTAAACGTGCCCGAAGCGCTTTACAAAGGGTCCCTAACAACAGCAACATGTAACATGTAGAACGATACCTGTTATGCAATACTACAATATTTTCCCCGTTAGATACAACGCTGTTAGCCACCAGGTACTCATTTTACACCTGCGTACGGTGAGAGAATGTGAGTAAAGGCTCGAACCCTTGACCTTCCGATCCGAAAGCGAGTGTCTTACCACAAGATCACATAGCCGTAATACGCAATGAATTCATCTCATAATCGAAAATATGAAGCATGAGCTCAATTGATACAACCAAAATGCACATATTTTCAGGTCTGACAACCGAACTCCATTATGATTTAACATTGCTGTAATGGACATTATTTTTCGTTGGTTTGAGAGTATTTCCATCACAACAATGTGGCCATAACAATTTGGATTAACAGACCTGTAATTAAGTACATGTATGACAACCCCCCCCCCCCCCCCCCAGTATTTATTTAGAAGATCAATCACTTTTTTCTTTGTTAGAAAGTAACAAGCATGCAACCCCCTTTCTCCTATTCCACCTCACGAACAAAAAAATACAAAAAAAAAAAAATTCCAACAAAAAGAAAAAACCCAGAACAAAACAAAAAACAATAAAAAATTAAAAACATACGAGCAAAAAATTTCAAAAGAAATATATAAGAAATTAGTTAAAATACAAATCAAAGAAAAACAAGGGACGGGGGACAATCTTAATAAAAACACCACACAACAAACAAACAAAATTTATCTAATGGGAGCGATCTATATTCATGTTTTCGTCCAACCAAGTCATCAATCATATGATTTGTTGCAGTACAACGATTGGATATTTCTTTTAAAATATAAACACGCTGCTTTGTTTGTGAAAGTTGTAAACATACACATGTGTCAAACTGAACAAAATGACCAATCGTGATGTTAGATATTTCGAAAGCTGTGAGCACTTTTCACTAAGCTTCCACAATAACAACACAACACGCTTTTCAACTAGAGGCTACGAGTCTTTACACATAATATCGTATCGGCGATCGATATATTATTGTTGTTATTATACCGATTTGTATCGTTGCGTCCACGTTTTCGATAAATCCTTTTACGATAATCGGCACCAGATGTGAAGGGAACGAGAGTGTAAGTGTACAGGGAGTTAAAACCCGGACTTATTTCTAATTATAAATCGATACCAATAATACATGCACATACATGGCCAGTCGGAAGTGACTTTTAAATCGGTTTCACATAGAACATCGTCATTGATTTTAAAACTAAAAATTAGATTATTTATATAGCACTATTTCTACTAAACGTGCTCAAAGCGCTTTACAAGGGATCCAAAGCCAACAGCAACACTTAACATGTAGGACGGGACGTGACGCCTATAGATAGTATGCAGATGACGTCACTCAGGCCTTTGTTATTGTTTTTGCCATCCGCGTTTGTGAGTTGTTCTCACTAAACTGTATTAAACTGACTATAAAAGTTCATGGTTACACAGAGTTTGTGTGTTGGTCCGTTATACTTCCGGATAGCAATGTTGTGAACTCCTTGGCCAAGCGCATTCTATCTATAAGGCGATATTATTATAATCTTTTCCGACAGAGACAACGTTGTTAAAGGCCAGACACTCATTTTACACGGCGAGAGAACGTGAATTAAGAGCCTTTTCCAAGGGCTCAACTATCCGTCCGGTTCAAAATCGAAGGTCATACCACGTACCCGTACATACTGACACATTTAGGGAGCAGGCACTGGTGTAAGATAAAGATCTGAAAAAGGAAGACTAATTTTTAAGGGGACTTTAATTTTTTCAGGTATTTTTCTTTCTTGATCTGTCGGGTAACGTTTCAAACACCTTTTTAATGCTGTGCGCTTGGCTAAGAAACTCACAACATTGCCATCCAGAAATATACGGACCAACACACAAAACTATGTGTAATATTGAGCGCTGATAGTCTGATTAATACAATTTAGTGAGAATTACTCATAAAAATGCCTGGCCGAAAACAATCCTAAAAAAGAGCTGCGTGACGTCAATTTCATTCAATCTTTAAATTGAATTTACATTATGATTATAGATGGAACGAAGTTGACGTCATTCAGCTCTTTGTTATTGTTTTTGCCATCCATTCTTTATGAGTAATTCTCATTAAATTGTATTGACCAGACTATAAACGATAAGGTTACACATAGTTTTGTGACAACAAGAGTGAAGTGAGTAGAAAAGTGCCAGAAGACAAAAGAGAATAAAAAAATTTGCGGCGGTGGTGGGGTATGAACCGGCGACCTTATTGGTACGACAACTCCGCCTGGCCGGTGAGAGCGTGACTCTACCGTATGAGCTATCCACGAATACAAAAAATATTTGTATCAAACTTAGGTCATTCCCAGAGCTCTCTCTCACCGACTTCTGGAGACCGCGGGTTCGCCACACAACCATCGCGAAATTACATGGCCAGCAGTTAAACTTAATAGTTTTGTGTGTTGGTATGTTATATTTCCGGATGGTAATGTTGTGGGATTCTTAGTCAAGTGCACGCTATCTATAGATGGAACGAAGTTGATGTCGCTCAGCTCTTTGTTAGTGTTTTTAACCAGTCATTTTTATAAGTAGTCATCGCTAAATTTGATCAAACCCGACTATAACCGTTTAAGTTAACACAACATTTTGTGTGTTGGTACTTTCGATCAAGCTGGCGGATGTTGTGAGCTTTTTGGATAAACGCACAGCTTCACTATCTTATTGATAGTATGCGCTTGGCTAAGAAGCTCATAACATTGCCATCCGGAAGTATAACGGACGAACACACAAAACTATGTGTATCTATGAACTTTTATAGTCTGGTTAATACAGTTCAGTGAGCATTACTCACAAACGCGGATGGCAAAATATAACAACAAAGGCTTGAGTGACGTCATCTTCAAACTATCTATAAATCAAACGTACCAACACACAAAATTATGTGTGTGATCTTAAACGTCTATAGATAGTATGCACTTGGCTGAGAAGATGACAACATTGCCATCCGGAAGTATAACGGAACAACACACAAAACCATGTGTAACCATGAAATTTTATAGTCTGGTTCATACAGTTTAGTGAGAACTACTCATAAACACGAATGGCAAAAAAAAAAAAACAAAAAAAAACAATAACAAAGACCCAAGTGACGGCAACTTCATTCTAACTATACTGATATAATTTAGTGAGAACTAATCATTAAAATGTCTGTCGAAAAACATGTCATGCTATGCGCATAGTTAAAAACTCACAACATTTACCAGCCGGATATAATGTTCCAACACACAAAACTATGTGTGACCTTAAACGTTTATAGTCTTGACTGATATATAGTTAGAACGAAGTTGACGTCTCCCAGGTCTTTGTTATTGTTTTTTTTTGCCATCCATGTTTATGAGTAATGGATGTTATGAGTAATTCTCAGTAGATAGTATGCGCTTGGCTAAGAAGCTCATAACATTGCCATCCGGAAGTATAACGGAACAACACACAAATCCATGTGTAACCATGAACTTTTATAGTCTGGTTTATACAGTTTAGTGACAATTACTCATAAACGCGGATGGCAAAAAACAATAACAAAGACCTGAATGACGTCATCTTCGAACTATCTATAAACTGTATTAACCAGACTATTAACGTTCAAGGCTAGTTTTGTTTGTTGATACGTTATATTTCCGGATGGCAATGTTGTGAGTTTCTTAGCCAAATGCACAGCATCTATTGCCACGTTTATAGATTGAACGAAATTGACGTCACCCAGCTCTTTGTTATTTTAGACAGCCATTTTAAATGATTAGTACTCAATAAATTCTATAAATCAGAGAAATATAAACTTTTAAGGCTTATATAGTTTTGTCTGTTGGTACATTATATCCGGCTGGCTGATATTATGAGTAATTTGTCTAAACGCATAGCACCAATAACATAATATAGATAGTATGCAGATGACGTCACTCAGGCCTTTGTTATTGTTTTTGCCATCCGCGTTTGTGAGTTGTTCTCACTAAACTGTATTAACCAGACTATAAAAGTTCATGGTTACACAGAGTTTGTGTGTTGGTCCGTTATACTTCCGGATGGCAATGTTGTGAACTCCTCGGCCAAGCGCATTATATCTATAGATAGTATGCAGATGACGTCACTCAGGCCTTTGTTATTGTTTTTGCCATCCGCGTTTGTGAGTTGTTCTCACTAAACTGTATTAACCAGACTATCAAAGTTCATGGTTACACAGAGTTTGTGTGTTGGTCCGTTATACTTCCGGATGGCAATGTTGTGAACTCCTTGGCCAAGCGCATTCTATCTATAATATACAGTATGCATCATCAGAGTGAGCCAAATGCTTCTTACGTCAGTACATGAAACCTACAACAATGTATCCACGTAAAGTGCCACGTTTATTGTAAGTTTATAAAATGATATTTATAATAACGGATTAACTACACACTAAAATCAAATAATCCCCCCCCCCCCCCCCCCCCCACACCTCCTCCACACTCCTTCCTCCCTACCATTCAGATCATGCTCAAAGACACGGATATAAACCACAGATTCACTGATACAACATACATATATACATAGATACAACACACACAAACACCAACACACACATACACACAACAAACACACATAATACCCCCTAACCAACACGATACGATAACGACTCGAGTCGCTCTCGGCTCTCGGACACCATAAGAAATCCTGTAACACCTCACATCCAGTCTTCACACTTAAATATTAATTTATTCTCGCTGGTGGAAATGTGTTTACGTTTTATTGTTCACAATGTGTGGCAGATGTGACCCAGAGTGTCAAACTGGTACCGTTTCCAAGTGAACTTGGTGACAAACCGTGACTTTAAAGGAAAAATTAATGTTTATTCTCCTTCAAAAAGGAATAACGTAAAAATACTGGTTCCTAAATCATTGGAAGTTTGATACTGATACTTGTCCTCGTGAGGACTGGTAATCTATTTTGTGCAAGTTTTCTTCTGGTTTCAGAGTGATGGCATCTTATTTTCTAGCTATAAATAAATGCCGGTTGTCAATACAAATCATCCACACTCGTTCATTTACTATCTATAACGGACCAACACACAAAACTGTGTAACCACGAAATTTTATTTTCTTGTTAATAAGATAGAATGCGCTTGGCTGAGAAGTTCACCACATTTCCATCCGGAAGTATAACGGACCAATACACAAAACTTTGTGTAACCTTGAACGTTTATAGATAGTTCGAAGATGACGTCACTCAGGTCTTTGTTATTGATTTTTGCCATCCGCGTTTATGAGTAATGCTCACTGAACTGTATTAACCCGACTATAAACGTTCATGGATACACACAGTTTTGTGTGTTGGTCCGTAAAACTTCCGGATGGCAATGTTATGAGCTTCTTAGCCAAGCGCATACTATCTATAACGGGCCAATACACAAAACTTTGTGTAACCTTGAACGTTTATAGTCTGGTTAATACAGTTTAGTGAAAAATACTCATAAACGCTAATGACAAAAAACAATAACAATGGCCTGAGTGACGTCATCTTCGTTCTACCTATAGATAGAATGAAGTTGACGCCACTCAGGTCTTTGTTATTTTATTTTATTTTATTTTTTTGCCATCCATGTTTACGAGTAATTCTCACTTAACTGTTTTAACCAGACTATAAACGTTCATGGTTACATGGTATTGTGTGTTGGTCCGTTATACTTCCGGATGACAATGTTGTGAGCTTCTTAGTCAAGCGCATACTATCGATAGAAGAACGAAATTGTCCTCACTCAACTCTTTGTTATTGTTTTTTAGACTTCATTTTAATGACAACTTCTCACTAAATTCTATCAATCAGACTATAGATACAATGCGCTTGGCCAAGGAGTTCACAACATTGCCATCCGGAAGTATAACGGACCAACACACAAACTCTGTGTAACCATGAAGTGTATAGTCTGGTTAATACAGTTTAGTGAGAACAACTCACAAACGCGGATGGCAAAAACAATAACAAAGGCCTGAGTGACGTCATCTGCATACTATCTATAAACGTTCTAAGATTACACATGGTCTTGTGGGTAGGTACCTATGTTATATCCGACTAGTGGATATTGTGAGTACTTTAGCTAAACGCAAAAACCAATTCTAGTGGAAGCTACAGATAGATCGAAGATGACTTCACTCAGGCCTTTGTTATTGGTTTTTGACATCCATGTTTGTGAGTAA
>NC_088373.1:9657708-9662708 GCF_034508935.2 Berghia stephanieae
TAACTTTTTTTTCCCTATAAAATGAAATTTGAAAATTTGAAGTTTAATAAATAAAACCACTCTTTAATGAAAACATTTAGATACTTTCACACAAGTTTTTTGTTTTTTGTTTTTATGCGGCTATGTTATTTTGTGGCATGACACTCGCTTTCAGATCGGAAGGTCCTGGGTTCGAGCCTCAATCTGCGCATAGTTGAGTCCTTAGACAAGGCTCTTTACTCACATTCTCTCACCGTACTCAGGTGTAAAATGAGTACCTGGCCGTTAACAGCGTTGTCTCTGTCTGGAAAAAAAAATGTATTATCGCCCGAAAGGTGTCATGTCTCGTCTACATGTTACGTGTTTGTGTGGTCAGGGACCCGTTGTAAAGCTTTTTGAGCACATTAAGTGGATATTGCGCAATATAAAAAAGCTCAAAAAGCGCAAAAGTCAATTTGGGTTATCATACCTGCATATAAGTATACGTCGGTCACAAATTCTCTTGCAGACTGACATGGTTATTTATCTGGATGTGCTCGTGATGACGTATGGCGCCGATCTATTTCACACTGTCTTCACCAAGGCTTGGAAATGCAAAGGTCAAGGCGAATATGGTAGGACCATGAACTTATTTCAGATAATCTATTTTTAGCAATATCACGAAGCCACTAGTACCCCACATTTCCTAAAAACAGAATTTTAGCACCCCTTAAAAAAAAAAGTAAAGTAGTCCTTCAGAGTCATTCAGGCCCATGGGGACGGACTTTATCCCAGTTTTTCTACAGCGTAAAACTGACAATGGAAAAAAATTACTTGTTACCCTTTGGATAGGACGCTGGTCTTTCGCAAATGTATTTTTCTAACGGACCCAGCTACTCAATCACTGGTGGGTGGACAGCGGTGTCCCAAAAAATAAATCTTGACTTAAACCAAAGAGTGTGTAGGGTAACGTAGTTACCAAGAGCTCTCACTTCTCTTAACCGCAATGCTATTGTCGCGTGCAGGCGAGTAGCGAGGGGTGTCTCCGCGTGTATCATACGCTAGGCAATACTGTACAATGAAGGAAATACGAGTAGAAGACGGAAGTTGCGTGGCTTCACAAAGCGGGAAGTGAGAGCTTTGTACATAACAATCGTTACCAACACGTTTGCTTAAACCGGGATCTTACTATCGTCTCTGCTCAGTGATGGTAGTTGGAGTATGATGAAAGTTTAGGTGGTTGGTTGTGTGTAGGGAGTCCAGGGAGTGTGATCGGGGTGATATGAGAGGTAAAACGTGTGAAGGAAGGAACTACTAGAAAATATTGAAGATTAAGACTAATAGTAATTGTATATTGGAAGAAGTAGTAGTTAGTAGTAGTAGTAGTAGTAGTAGTAGTAGTAGTAGTAGTAGTAGTAGTAGTAGTAGTAGTAGTAGTAGTAGAGTAGTACGTAGTAGTGTAGTAGTGTATAGTAGTGTAGTAGTTATAGTGTGTGTAGTATGTAGTGTGTATGTAGTAGTATAGTATTAGTAGTAGTAAGTATGTGTATGTAGTAGTATAGTTAGTTGTATTATTAGTTCATAGAAGATATGATTATGCTGTTGTGTAGTATATCATATGTATAGTAGTGTATATGGGTAGTTTGAGTATTTAGTGTTTGTTGTAGTGAGTTCTTCAGTGTATGTAGTATAGTAGTATAGTAGTAGTAGTAGTAGTTGTTGTAGTAGTAGTAGTAGTAGTAGTAGTAGTAGTAGTAGTAGTAGTAGTAGTAGTAGTAGTATAGTAGTAGTAGTAGTATTAGTAGTAGTAGTAGTAGTAGTAGTAGTAGTAGTAGTAGTAGTAGTAGTAGTAGTAGTAGTAGTACGTAGTAGTCGTAGTAGTAGTAGTAGTATAGTAGTAGTAGTAGTATTAGTAGTAGTAGTATTAGTATTAGTAGTAGTAGTAGTAGTAGTAGTAGTAGTAGTAGTAGTAGTAGTAGTAGTAGTAGTAGTAGTAATAGTAGTAGTAGTTATATCGCATTTTATTTTATTTGTTTTCCACGTTAATTTGTTTTTGTTGTGTTGTGTTGATGAAGGGTTTGTACCCGAAACGTCCATTGTCTGTATTGTTCCCATCCGAAGCCTCTCCATTGTCACTCTTTCGTTAGTATTCACACTTAGAAACTATGACTTACATGACTGATTGCCGGCCGCCTCCTAATCTTCGAACTGGGACGCTTTGGCAGCTTCTCTGGTTTGTTGAGTGAGTTCTTTCCAGTTCTTGTGTTCTGAGTTCTGTGCGGCTATGCGGTCTTGTGATTTGGCACTGGGTTTCGGATCGGAGGATCCTGGGTTTGAGCTTTGCTCGGCGTATGGTTGAGTCCTTGGAAAAGGCTTTTTACTCACATTCTCTGACCATAATTAAGGTACCTGGCATCTTGTTCTGTCCATTTAATGTAAGTTGACGTGTTGCTTGGCCGGGACCCCTTGTAAAGCGCATTGAGCACTTTAGTGGATATTGCGCTATATAAAATCTCAAGTTTTTTAATTTTAATTGTATTATTTTTTTTTCCTACTGATGACGGTCTGCTGCGATAGATCTTTTTCGCGTCTCAGTTCTTGTGTGTCATCGAGGCATTGCGTTCCATAGAAATACTTGGTTTCTCAAACCCCTTGTGTAAGAATAAGAATTGCATTCATGATATTTGCATGATGGAACAAACATATCCTCAATGGGCAGCCCCAGAGACCAGCGATCACATCCACTGTCCAGTCACTAAACTTGAAGGTGGCTACGAAACCATCCTTAGGGCGGAGGAAGACTTTAGAAGCTGGGTTGACGAAATGAATTTGGATGTTTAGCCATACGCTACTACTACTATCGAGGCGTTTGGGGTATCGTAGTGTATTTGCTTGCTTTGGGTCTGCCTTGATGGTTGTTATGTCCCCTTGGTGTAAAGAATAACGCCAATTGCTTTTTGAAACTATTTGTTACATTAAAGATGTGTACACAACTTTCCATCAGGTCATCACCGCCAAAAGTCTGTACGGCTCAGACTGCCGCACAATATCGCCTTTCGTCCTGATTTCTTCAATCGTCACTCTGACGTCATCATCACCTCAAAAATAAGGGTTGCCATGGTAACTGACGACGATTATGCAAAAGCTGTGAAATCAGGATTAGCTCCTTTTCTATTGTAAGTCTTAAAGCATTACATGGATTGTCTGATTGTATTCCAATTATATATATATATATATAATATATATATATATATATATATATATATATATATATATATATATATTATATGTTTATAAATATAAATATACATAATATATATACATATATATATATAAATATATATATATATATATATATAATATATATATATATATATATATATATATTATATAAATTATAAAAACAAAAACCATGAAATAATAGTACTCAACTTTAGTATAAAAGGAGCTATTTATAAACATTTGAAAGATAATTAAGATAGTTTGACTTCTAAACGTTGTTGTATATATATATATATATATATATATATATATATATATATATATATATATATATATATATATATAATTGATGGATGTCCTGCAGTTCTGATAGTGATCAATAAACTGTTGGACGACCTGTGTGTTGATTTTACTGATTATATATATTGAACTTCTATACAGGACAATATACACTAAAAGTTCTTAAAGCGCTTAACAAAGGGTCCCTAACCAACAGCAGCACATAACATGTAGAACGAGACATGACGCCTGTCAAGCGATAATACACTTTTTTCAAGACTGAGACAACGCTGTTAATAGCCAGATATGCCTACTTATTTTACACCTGAATACGGTGAGAGAAGTTGAGTAATGAGTCTTTTCCAATGACTCAACTATACGCCGAGCGAGGCTCGAACCCAAGATTTTCCGATCCGAAAGCGAGTGTCATACCACAAGACCACATAGCTGCTCAAGTCCTTAATTGATTTATATTTTAAATTGACTGATTTTTACAGGATGCAGGTTTTACAAAAAATAATTTTGTACCAAGGTGTATTTTACCGTAGCCAATCTTAACATATAACCTGACACAAGAACCCTCAAGGGCTGGCAGTGTGACGTCATTTTTTAGGTTTGTGTAGCGTCTAGTGTTAGTAGAGCTCAAGGAAACAAGTGATTTCATTGGTTGAACTATTGAATACAACTCACGATTTGTTCTCTTTTGTGGCAAAAGACTGGCATTTTGACGTCAAATTTTGGTCATGTCAGGCTATAACTTTAGGATGGATACGATTTTACCAATGTCTCTCATTGTCTCATTTTCAGCGGCAGCATCAGACATATCTGGAATATTCCCTCCCTTCCTCCCTACTCCCGACCTTCCTTCTCACCCCGGTGTTCTTTATGGTACCGGCCCTTGGCGCAGACACATGCCAAACTTATAGATTCCCTGTTATCGTGCCCTAAGGAATTGGGTAAGATTCTGTTCAAATCAACTTATAATTATAATAGATTGAATGAAGTTGACGTCACTCTGGTCTTTGTTATTGCTTTTTGTCATCCACATTTATGAGTAATTCTCATTAAACTGTATTAACCAGCCCAGTTCAAGGTTATATCATATAGTTTTGTGGTTGGTCCGTTATATATCCGGATGGCAATGTTGCGAGTTTCTTAGCCAAGCGCACATCATCAATGTTCATGTTTTCCTCCAACCTTGTCATCGATCACATGATTTGTTGTTGAACAACAATAAGACATTTCTCAATAAATGTAAACACGCTGCTTTGTTTATGAAAGTTGTAAACATACCCGCGAGTCATGCTAAGTAAAATGACCAATTGTGACGTTGGATATTTCTCAAACTGTGAACCCTTTTCACAATATGGGTCAATTTGAGCTCACCATTTTGCAATGTGACCAATGACCTCAAGTACATGGCAAGTTATTAAAACCATTCCCATGTATCTTCTTATATGTGTCAGTGCATGATATAAACAGTCGGAAGGTGAAAATTTTGGATTTTCTGAAAGAATGTGCTCCCCAGACAAGGCCCTGTC
>NC_088373.1:9666246-9668746 GCF_034508935.2 Berghia stephanieae
ATCACTCATCTAGTACTCGGGTGTAAAAGGAGTACATGTCCGTTAGCAGAGTCGTCCTGTCAAAAAAAAAGTTTCGTTTAACAGGCGTCATGTCATGTCTCGTGTTTAATGTTATGTTTTGCTGTTGCCAAGGGATTCTATAGATAGTATGCGCTTGGCTAATAATCTTACAGCATTGCCATCCGGAAGTATAACGGACCAACACACAAAACTCCGTGTAACCTTGAACATTTATAGTTTGGCTAATACAGTAAAGTGATAATTACTCATAAACGTGGATGGCAAAAAAAAAAACAATAACAAAGACCCGAGTGATGTTAACTTCGTTCTGTCTATAGATAGAACGCGCTTGGCCAAGGAGTTCACAACATTGCCATCCGGAAGTATCACGGAACAACACACAAACTCTGTGTAACCATGAACTTTTATAGTCTGGTTAATACAGTTTAGTGAGAACAACTCACAAACGCGGATGGCAAAAACAATAACAAAGGCCTGAGTGACGTCATCTTCGAACTATCTATCAGTAAACGATGGTTACGCCCTGATCGTAGCCATCGTAAACTTATAACCTGATACTGGCCAAAAAATGACGCCAAAAGACAAGTCTTTGGCCACAAAAGAAAACAAATCGTGAGTTGTATTCATTAGTTCAACTAATGGAATCACTTGTATCCTTGAGCAATACTAACGACAACTCACTAGACGCTGCACAAACCTAAAAAAAAAATTACATCAAACTATAAGTCTTAGAGGTTTCTAGTGTCAGGCTATAAGTTAACGATGGCTACGGTCAGGCTAAAAGTTAACGATGGCTACGCTCTGATCCTCTCGAATGCTGAATTTCTCAAATGATAATCTATCTATTTATAGGTTTAACGTGTCATTTGTTTTGTTTCAACTCAATGTGTTATCATGCAGGGTATCGGTGGAAAAGTCAACAAGACAGAAGGAGCTAAAATGATGAAAAGAGCTGCTGAACAGGTAAGGACGTTTTTCATCTCATAGGGGAAATTTGTCTCTAGGGTCTATTCCAAGGGAAGAATGGAATAACCCAGCCTCTGTGCAGCGCCGCGAATTGAGCTAGGGTGAGGTGACTTGCTAAAGGCCACACATCACAGCGGCGGGTGATCGAACTCGGTACCTTTCGGGTACGAAGCAAAGACCGTACTCCTGAGCCACGATACGAGGAGACTACCTGTTCATGAGTTAATTTTTTGCGATTTATTCATTTACCTCCCTTGTAATGTATTGAAAGGAAATGAGATTTCCCTTGAGATGATACATACAAGTACTTACAGAGAGAACGTCAACATAGCATTGTGCATGCGTCTCTCTTGTCAAATGAGGAAATCTATCATTTGGTTAATAAGATAGTACTTTAAAAATGTTTTTAAATACATACTTTTATAAAAATAAATATATAACAAATAAACTTAATTTAATGAAAAGTTCAAAGTGATGCAACAATTAAATCGTTTCTCAGCCATCTTAGTTACCGAACCGTGAAGTCAGTGATTTCCACGGCGGGTAATCTTAATCTTGGGTGCATTCCTTATTATGTTTCATTCTTTGCAACACATCACTGTGAACTTTTCATCAAAATTTTGTAAAAGTAGAATGTATATAGATCTAATAGCATTTTGAAAAGTGATTTCTCAAATATAATTTTTAGTGATATCTCGTTCATCAAACAATAGATTTACTCAGTTGATAAGAGAGAGACGCATGCGCAATGCTATGTTGACGTTCTTTCTGTGAGGATATGCCCAAGTGCTGTGGTGATCACTGGCCTTGGATCTTGCACTATGGCACGATTTGCGTGGAATGCAAAACATCAAGACAAAGCCATCTCGTTTTAAAGTTAAAAAAAAAAAACAGGAGACACGTTACTCTCTGAAACTGAAAAAAATCTAACAGGCCAAGCTACCCAATCACTGCTATATAAACAGGGGGGGGGGCAGATATTTTAATATCACCTGAATTGGATACCGTTCCCTGTGTTTGTTTTTTTTAAATCATTGTTAAGCGGGTTTTCTGGCAACTGTGCTATCGACACCCCCTGTATTTTAAAATAGTTTACTGTTTTGATCAATTTAATTTTGAACACATAAATCTCTGCCAGAAAAGTCCAGATGCCCTAAACGCCCTGGGCTGGATCGCCCTAGAGGTTGATAAGAACTACACGGAGGCGGAGAGATTGTTCAGGGAGGCCAAGAGCATGAGACATCCGGACGGTGGATACTACCTGGGCCACATGTACATGCAGGGCCATATCCAAAACGTTGGAGTCAACTATGTGAGTAGGAGCGTAGCCACTCGTTATGTTATAGCCTGGTACTGAAATCCAAAAAGACTGGCAGTTTGACGTCATTATTTGGTTTTTGCACCGCCTAGTGAGTTGTCGTTAGTAGAGCTCATGGACACAAGTTATTTCATTGGCTGAGCTATTGAATACAACTCACGATTTGTTTTCTTTTGTGGCTAAAGACTGACATTT
>NC_088373.1:9676246-9687398 GCF_034508935.2 Berghia stephanieae
AATCGACCGATTAAAATTACTCTCGTATTGCCACAGACTCTCAAAACTCGGACTTCCTCGAAGTCCCCGGTTTGAGAGATTTTTTGGCAAGATGAGGGCCATTTTAATTGATAGATATTTGAAAAACGAATTTTATGGCGAAATTTTGAAATACGAGTTTTATGGCCAAGTTTTGTAATACGAATTTTATGGCCGAATTCTAAATACGAGTTGGTTTCCGTTTTCTTTATCTTTTCTTTTTCTTTTTCTTTCTTTTTTGTTTCAAAGTATGGCAGTAATCTTAATCTTAATATTGGGATCACCTCGACATGTTACCGATTTGAGGTTGTGAGTCACATTTATATTCTAATTTGTTTTTATTCTACAATTCCCCAGGCATTATTCAACCTCGCCTACATGGTAGAGCAGGGGGTTCGAATCCCTGATGATGTCAAAGCTATGATTTCATTGAACCTCAGGGGACTAAACACTACATACGATATTTTGACAGAACTCTATACGAGGTCAGTTTTTGGAAGTGGAGTTTGTAATGATGACGGTGTTGTTGTTGTGGTTGATGATGATGATGATGATGATGATGATGATGATGATGATGATGATGATGATGATGATGATGATGATGATGATGATGATGATGGTGGTGATGGTGGTGGTGGTGGTGGTGGTGGTAGTAGAGATGATGATGATGATGATGATGATGATGATGATGATGATGATGATGATGATGATGATGATGATGGTGGTGGTGGTGGTGGTAGTAGAGATGATGATGATGATGATGATGATGATGATGATGATGATGATGATGATGATGATGATGATAGTGGTGGTGGTGGTGGTAGTAGTGATGATGATGATGATGATGATGATGATGATGATGATGATGATGATGATGATGGTGGTGGTGGTGGTGGTGGTGGTAGTAGTGATGATGATGATGATGATGATGATGATGATGATGATGATGATGATGATGATGATGACGATGATGATGATGATGATGATGGTGGTGGTGATGGTGGTAGTAGTGATGATGATGATGATGATGATGATGATGATGGTGATGATGATGATGGTGATGATGATGAAAACTTTCATGGTCGTTTTTTTATTTATTAAGAAGGCTTAAAACAAAATGTTCTCACAATTGAAACAAAAACTATATCATTAATTTACTTTACTATGGAGACAAAACGGTCATTTGGAAAAGGGCATTGCAATTTCACCCGAGAGCCCAAGGTTCGAACCCCACTGCAGACATATTATTGTTGTGTTTTCCTCTTGAGCAAGATGTTTAGCCTTTACTAAGCCTGACCCTTGGGCCATCTCGGTCTTTCCTCGAAGTCGACGCTGAAGAAAACTTTCCCCTGAGGATTTTTTTGAGAATTAACCAGTAAATTTTTGACTAATCTAAACATGGGATTCGTGACACACCTTTAAACGTGCTCGGAAAAGCATGGTTAACAAAAACGTGAAAGAATTCGACCTTTCTCTGAACGGCCAGATGGGTGACTAGTTATCACACGATTTTCTCGATCATAGGGTGAATGTCTAAGTTTACACATAGATTTCTGTGTTGGTTGGATCAAGCGATAGAACAGTGGGTGTTTTACTTAGACACATGTCATCGATAGTAAAACCTGTGTAGTTCGCGATGTTACCCAATCATTGCCATTTACATTATGACGACTGTTCGAGAGGCGTGGTAATCAATGTATCGAAAGATAGTATGCGCTTGGGTAAGAAGCTCATAACATTGCCATCCGGAAGTAAAGCGGACCAACACACAAAACTGTGTGTATCCATGAACGTTTATAGTCAGGTTAATACAGCTCAGTGAGCATTACTCATAAACGCGGATGGCAAAAAACAATAACAAAGACCTGAGTGACGTCATCTTCGAACTATCTATAGATAGTATGCGCTTGGCTTAGAAGCTCATAACATTGCCATCCGGAAGTATAACGGGCCAACACACACAACTGTGTGTATCCATGAACGTTTATAGTCAGGTTGATACAGTTCAGTGAGCATTACTCATAAACGCGGATGGCAAAAAACAATAACAAAGACGTGAGTGACGTCATCTTCAAACTATCTATAGGATTTTGATCTTATCTCTCCAGATGTAGTGAATCCCGTAAGAGCGAGGCTTACCTCCCCTGCACACTTGCTTTGTACCGAGTTCAAGCTGTGAAGATTTGGAAGGAGTGGTGTGAATTCTTTAATGTGAGTAGTATTCGTTAGTCCTTCTTCCTTCTTCTTCTTCTTCCTCCTCCTCCTCCTCTTCCTCCTCTTCCTCCTCCTCCTCCTTCTTCTTCTCCTCCTCCTCCTTCTATTACTCCTCCTCCGCCTTCTATTACTCCTCCTCCTCCTTCTATTACTCCTCCTCTTCTTCTTCTTCTTCTTCTTCTTCTTCTTCTTCTTCTTCTTCTTCTTCTTCCGTCTCTTCCTCTTGATCTTCCTCCTCTTCTTCCTTCTTCCTCCTCTTCCTCCTCCTTCTTCTCCTCCTCCTCCTTCTTCTCCTCCTCCTCCTTTTATTACTCCTCCTTGTCCCCAAGCACTAAGAGAATCGCTCTTCATGAATGACTTTAACACGCTAAACAGAATTTCACAAGAACTAACAAAATGTTTTCGTCAGATTGGTTTTGTGCAGCTATGTGGTCTTATGGTATGACATTCGCTTTCGGATCGGAAGGTCCTGGGTTCGAGCCCCACTCGACGCATAGTTGAGTCCTTGAAAAAGGCTCTTTGCTCACATTCTCTCACCGTACTCAAGTGTAAAATGAGTACTCCAAATTTGTTTTATTTATTTGTTTGATGGTATTTCAACGTAAATTTTTGGTCGGTATCAGGCCATGAGTTTATGAAGGATGATATGTAATAATATTGTTACAATAGGGGCACGTTGGCTCAGCGGTACGATCTTTGCTTCGTAGCCGAATGGTAACAAGTTCTAATACCCGTTGCGTTGTGTGGCCTTGAGCAAGTCACCTCATCCAAACTCGCTCAGTTTGCGGCGCTAAACTGCGGCTAACGCCTGGGTTAATTCAGTTTTCCCGTGGAATGGACCCTAAATAAAAAAAAAAATAATTCACTACAGGATGAATAAAGGGGATTTCATTTATTTATTTATTTCACAATGATAGTTTTATGTTGTAATATATGTTTTTTATTATTGTATTTATTTCAGGTGGCCAGCTTGGTTGGTGTCGTTGTATCCTTGGTCATAACACTTTTCCTGTTGTACCAGTGGATTCTCATGAAGATACGTAGGATAGCTGAAAGGAGGAGAAGGAGAAGGGAAGGGAGTGATAGGCTAGAGGAGGATGGGGAGGTAGTGGAGGGGGGAAATGAGGAGGAGGGGGAGGAGGAGATGGAGGTGGATGGAGAGGGGAGGAGGAGGAGGGTGAGGAGGATGATTATGAGGGGGAGGCAGCAGCAGCTGGAGGGTGAGGATGGCGAAGGGGAGGGGGATAATCTACCCAGTGGATTAAGGTTGAGAGGGGAGGATAGGGTATGAGGTATTCATGTATGTGTGTTTCTATGTTTTGTTTGTGTGTGTGTGTATGTGTGTGTATGTGTGTGTGTTGTGTGTGTGTTATGTATGTGTTGTGTGTGTGTTGTGTGTGTGTTGTGTTGTTTGTGTGTGTGTGTGTGTGCAAGAGAGAATATTGTTTGCACGTATACGTGTTCCTGTGTCAATTTATGTGATGGGAGAGGGAGGGTATGTGTGTGTTGGAGGGTGGAGAAAAAAAAGTATTTGTTTGATTATATATTGTTTCTGTGGGTTCAGGCAAAATGCTCAAAACATTCGCCAGACCGATTTAAGTACCAAGACACAGAATTATGTGTAACCTTGAACCTTTATAGATAGTAAGCGCTTGGTTAAGAAGCTCATAACATTGCCATCCGGAAGTATAACGGACCAACACACAAAACTATGTGTAACCATGAACTTTTATAGTCTGGTTGATACAGTTCAGTGAGAATAACTCACAAACGCGGATAGCAAAATATAACAACAAAGACTTGAGTGACGTCATCTTCGAACTATCTATAGTCTGATTAGTATTTAGATAGAATGCGCTTGGTTAAGAAGCTCATAACATTGCCATCCGGAAGTATAGCGGACCAACACACAAAACTGTGTGTATCCATGAACGTTTATAGTCAGGTTAATACAGTTCAGTGAGCATTACTCATAAACGCGGATGGCAAAAAAACAATAACAAAGACCTGAGTGACGTCATCTTCGAACTATCTATAGATAGAATGAAGTTGACGTCACTCCGGTCTTTGTTATTGTTCTTTGCCATCCACGTTTATCTGTGATACTCACTAAACGGTATTATCTAGACTATAGATAGTATGCGCTTGGCTAAGAAACTCATAACATTGCCATCCGGAAGTGTAACGAACCAACACACAAAACTATGTGTAATCTTAATCGTTTATAGTCTGGTTAATACAGTTAAGTGAGAATCACTCACAAACGCGGATGGCAAAATACCAAAGGCTTGAGTGACGTCATCTTCGTTCTATCTATAAAAGTTCAAGGTTACACACAGTTGTGTGTGTTGGTTCGTTATACTTCCGGATGCCAATGTTATGAGCTTCTTAGCCAAGCGCATACTATCTATATGCTGTGAACTTGGCTATGAAACTCACAAATTGCCAACCAAAAATATAACGGACCAACACACAAAACTATGTGAAATCTTTAACCCTTGTCTATAGTCTGATTAAATTAAAGTTTCAAGAGGAAAGAAATGGTAGTACTCATTTTAAAAAACATCAACGTGTGTGTCTAAAAACAATGACAAAGGCCTGAGTGACGTCAACGTTGTTCCATCCATGACGTCACTCAAGCTCTTTAGTGTTGATATTTAGACAGTGTTCGAACGAGGAAGTGTTGGAGAAGGTGAGAAAGGGAAGAATACTGATCGATAACATCAGAAAGAGGCAGTTACGCTTTCTGGGACATGTGTGGAGAAGAGACGGAATAGAAAAGTTGGTAACATCTGTGATGATCGAAGGAAAGAGAGCTAGAGGAAGACAAAGAATGACTTATCTAAATAAATAACCTAAGAATGGCCAAATGTGACTTAAAAAGCAACACAGATTTCATGAGCACCGCAGAGGATCGTGATTCGTGGAGACATCTGACTGGCAACGCGCTCAAGAGTACAAGCCACGATGGATGATGATGATAATTGGTGAAAAGTTCTCGCTTAATGGGAGCGATCTATATTCATGTTTTCGTCCAACCAAGTCATCAATCACGTGATTTGTTGCTGTCCAACGATTGGACATTTCTGAACAAATGTAAACACGCTGCTTTGTTTATGAAAGTTGTAAACATACCCATGTGTCAAGCTGAACACAATGACCAATCGTAATGTTAGACAGTTCAAAATCTGTGAACACTTTTCACTATGTGGGTCACTTTGAGCACATATTCCAATATGACCAATGACCTCGAGCACATGGAAATGTAATATAGATCATGCCCGTTCTATCAATCATTCTATAAACGTTAAAGATTGGACATGGTTTTGTGTGTTGGTATGTCTAATTTGAATGACCGATGTTGTGATTATTTTACCTTGACCCATAACATCAATATGCGTCTCAAAAATATTGTCAGCTTAATAAATGAACATAAAGAACCAATGATTTATGAAGAAGAAGAAGAAGAAGAAGAAGAAGAAGAAGAAGAAGAAGAAGAAGAAGAAGAAGAAGAAGAAGAAGAAGAAGAAGAAGAAGAAGAAGAAGAAGAAAAAGAAAAAGAAGAAGAAGAAGAAGAAGAAGAAGAAGAAGAAGAAGAAGAAGAAGAAGAAGAAGAAGAAGAAGAAGAAGAAGAAGAAAAGAATGAGAGAGAAGAGAAGAGAGAAGAAGAGAGAAGAGAGAAGAAAAAGAGAAAAAGAAAAAAGAGAGGGGGAGAAAAAATAAGAAGATGAAGAAGAAGAGTATTTGCAAACCAAGTGATAGAAAAGATAGAAGAAATAAAATAAATACTCAGAACGGATGGCATAGATGGTAGCTGAAAAAAGACCACACCCAATAAAACTTTGGCCAGAAAAACGCCTAAAACGATAAATAAGAATGATTAGAAGAAGAAGAAGAAGAAGAAGAAGAAGAAGAAGAAGAAGAAGAAGAAGAAGAAGAAGAAGAAGAAGAAGAAGAAGAAGAATGTAAAATGAATGAGAGAGAGAGAGAGAGAGAGAGAGAGAGAGAGAGAGAGAGAGAGAGACCAAAATGGGGGGGGGGGTGTATTATACTAAATAAATATTGGACTGTAATTATGTGTATTTGCAATACCAATGTGATATGATAAAATACATAGAAATAAATATAAATACTCGTCACCGGATGGTCATTCAGCATTGTCGTGCTCTGAAAAAAACCACACCCAATTAAAACTTTGGCCAGAAAAATCGCCCTTCAAATATCGATAAATTAAAATGATTCTCACTTTATCAAAAAAAACCCAAAAAACTCTCAAACCTGGAATTTCGCGAATTCTTACTTGTTTCCCAGGTTATAGAATTTTTGACAAGATGAGAGTAAATTTAATCGATCGATATTTGAAGGACGGGTTTTCTGGCCAAAATCCTTAATACGTGTTGGGTTTTGTTTTCAGAGTTAGGCAGAATTACTTGCTTTTCTATCGCCTTTTTTTTCCAGCGAATTACAACTCCCATCGGACATGTATCAATGTTATGTTGTACACCAAAATAATGTCAATACTTTTGCAACAAGTGTATTTGATCAACAAGTGTGCTAAAGGCGATTTTACAAGGGGTCCCAAGCCAACAGTAACACTTAACAGATTGGTCAAGACATGACAGCTGTGAGGCGCGATTACACTCATTTTATTTTCCTGACAGACACAACGCCGTTACTGGTCAGGTACTCATTTTACACCTGAGTACAGTGAGAGAATAATGTGAGTAAAGAGTATTTTCAAAAGACTTGGAAGAAAAAAAACCCTGCGCAAATTGGGAATCGAACCAGGGACCTAAACGACCGAAGGCGAGTGTCATATCACAAAACAAAATGAAAGCCTTATTGTGCCAATAACATAAAATCTATAAATCTGGATAATCCACGCGCAAAGCACCTTGCAACACCACCTTTATGTACGACCGTCGTCATAGAAACGAATATAAGCAAGGACGGGCACTCCTTATGGTGAAATAATCAACACCTTAAATTACTAATTACTCCCCTTGCCCACTGTTACAGCCAACTGCTGCAAATCTCCCTTAGCCTTCGAGAGAGAAGGGCAGATTTTACTCTATAGAAACGTATCTAATACTGCCTTCTATGTGAAAAACGGTCGAGCTAAGATGTCGCATGATAATAATAATTATTATGACTATGTTGTGGTTCTTTCACGGCGCAGTTTTTGATAAGGAATAATAACAGTGAATGGTAGAACTGTAATGAGCAATTCGTCCTATTTCAGTTATTTGTAAATGCGTTGGAGTGGCAGTTCGATACTTTGGATCAATACCTACGTGGTACTTATTTACAGGTCTGATAGCCCAAATTGTTATGGGCCCATTGTTCTAATGGAAACACTCTCAAACCAACGCAAAATGTTGTCCATTACAACGATGTTATAGCAAGGCAATAATTGCGTTCGGTTATCATAACTGCAAATAATATGGGGGAAGTAGTAGATCGATACTATGACGATATTACAATATATACCAATATTGTGCTCGGGTTGGAAGGTGTAGGTGGAGATTGGGGAGAGGGGGGGGGTGTACATGTTTTGTTCTTAATTTCGCAACCTTGGGCTTTTATATAAAAGATATAGATAAAATGAAGTTGACGTCACTCAGGTCTTTGTTATTGTTTTTTTTTTTTTTTTGTCATCGATGTTTGTGAGTAATTCTCACTAAATTGTATGAAGATAGTATGCCCTTGGCTTAGAAACTCACAATATTCCATCTGGAAATATAACGGGCTAACACACAAAATGATGTGTAACCTTAAATGTTTATAATATGGATAATGCAGTTTAGTGAGAATCTACTCATAAGCATGGATGGCAAAAAACCAATAACACAGACCTGAGTGACGTCAACTTCGTTCTATCAATTGTATTTGACTTATTTCACGTAAGACTCCTGATTCCTTGTGGAACATAGGGGCGACAACAGCACTCTTCTTCCATCTGACTCGGTTTTTGGAGGCCTTCCTTTAGCCAGTTGGATTCAACCGTGGCCTTCGTAAAGTTATAGCCTGACACTGACCAAAAGATGACGTCAAAATGCCAGTCTTTTGCCACAAAAGAAAATAAATCGTGATTTGTATTCAATAGTTCAACCAATGAAATAACTTGTTTCCATGTGCTCTACTAACGACAACTCACAAGGCGGTGCAAAAACCAAAAAATGACGTCAAACTGCCAGTCCTTTTGGATTTCAGTATCAGGCTATAACATAACGATGGCTCCGATTCAACTCGGTCTCAATGCTTCGTCACAGTGTCCGCTTTGGTCGACCAATCCTCCTCTTTCCTTTTGGGTTCCAGTCCAAAGCCTGCTTGGTGATATTGCTTCCTGGCACAGTTGACGTCACTCAAGTCTTGTTTATTGTTTTTTTTTTGTTTTTGTTATTGTTTTTTTTTTGCCATCCGCGTTTATGAGTAATTCTCACTAAACTGTATTAACCAGACTATAAACGTTCAAGGTTACGCTTAGTTTTGTGTGTTGGTGTTTATTTATTTATGTATATATTTTTTAAATTTTCAAATGCTTTGATGTTTCAACAAAAGGCGCGATAGAAATATGCTTATTAAATATTATTATTATTATTATTATTATTATTATTATTATATTATTATTATTATTATTATTTTATTATTATTATTATTATTATTATTATTATTATTATTATTATTTGGTCCGTTATACTTCCGGATTGAAATGTTGTGAGCTTCTTAGCCAAACGCATACTATCTGATACTTTATAAAATAGCTTTTCTAAGTTATTTTTGCTCAAAGGGAAAACAACATGCTGACAGAAAGGCATGATCTCATGTCAGCCATGTTAGTCGTGTCAGCCTGGACATGACGTCATCATTCTAATGGATTGTGTGGCCTTGATGAGATGAAATGACACGTGAACAATGGCATCGGACAATTGAAAACATTGCCGTGTTTGCGAAATCAATATTCTTAATACTTCATGACCAATAAAAGGATAGAACACGAGAGAATCTCCAAATAGGGAATTTCTATAATTGTTACAATCCGATTAATTGGGATGAGTAGTCTCTTCATTCGTCAGTTTCTGGGAACTTCTTTACATTTTTTAGAAACAGCACTTCACGTGGTCCCTGTGTCTTTGAAGAAGTCTCTGGATTGAGATCATCTTCACAAGCCAAGGGTTATTTCGATCAATTCATTTGTAGATCAAGACTTCAGCTCAAGTGAAAAAAAAAAAGATTTTTGCAAAAATAAGTGAAAACTTTGCTGTCCTCTAAGAAAAAAAATACATACTTGAAATTCTGGACTTGCGAAGTACCAGGTTTGAGAGGTTGTTTTCTTTGGGTTTTTTTGATTTTTTTTTTTTTTTGGCCAAGGTGAGGGTCATTTTAATCGATCAATATTTGAAGGACGACTTTTCTGATTGCATTTATATAGCGCAATATGCACTACACGTGCTCAAAGCGCTTCACAAGGGGTCCCTGGCCAACAACAACACGTAATAGAACGGGACATGACGCTTGTAAGACGATATAAGGTACTCATTTTACACCTGAGTACGGTGAGAGAATGTAGTACAGAGCCTTTTCCAAGGACTCAACCTTGCGCCGAGGGAGGCTCTAACCCAGGACCTTCAGATCCGAAAGAGAGTTGTCATACCACATAGTCGCATAATCGGAAAAGTAGAAGTTGTGACGTCACGCCTGTTTTTTTCCCTCTTAAAAGGTTTTTCTCCCCTGTCAACATAGACAAATTTGCTAAATGGTGGCTAAAATAACTCATTGATGCTTTACAGACAGGTTGTCAGTTGTATTCTGAAAAAACACGTATTCTAAAATTTTGGCTAGAAAACTAGTCCTTCAAATATCAATCAATCAAAATGATCCTCATCTTGTCAAAAACTCTCAAACCTGGGACTTTGCTAAGTTTTATGTTTGAGAGTTTTTGCCAAGATGAGGGTAATTTTAATAATTCTATATTTGAAGAACGTGATTTGTGTCAAAAACATTTTTAAAAAGAATTTCTTTCTTTTTTTTTTTTTTAAATGCATGCCAGTATTGTTCTAGAGTAAACAGTTCACTCATCCTCATATTTGTCCGTTTTCAATTTGTTACAATTGTGGGAATTCGACACCAAATTATATTATCATCGTTATCAATTGTTCAATTAATCTAACATTAAATAAATTAATCAGTCAATCAGTCAACACATCAGTTCTTGGTTTGGCTGTACCATATGAAATATTCAACATTTTTATTGCTGATGGATCGAACGTTGATTTATACTTGTTAGTTCTATATTTGATCTGGCAAAACCTTCTCCTAGATGGTAAAAGATAAGATACGATAAGATATTCTTTATTGATCCTGAATGGAAATTATCATAATGTTTACATCATTCATCGTTATATTAGCACAGATTTATACACTGTCATAAACAAATTGATGAAAATACGAAGCTAATTAACGCAAAATAAACATCAAATATAATAACTGGGTGGGGTTCCTGACCTCCCATGGTGGGCAGGGAGGTACTTACTGCATCTTTTATCCCCCTTCCCAACTTGCTTTCTGTCTTTGTATTGGAATGAGATTACTTGGTTTTGTCCTGGTCCTGGCCAGATGCCCTGGCTGAGAGGGAAACAGTCAAATGTATAGTTAGGTTTGGGAGATAATATTTATTTTCCTTGTAAATCATTTCTCTGTTATGCACGGTATTATGTTTTTTTTAACATTATATATGATTTGTAAAACAATTGATGTATTCTCTAGTTGGGACCTGTGCTTGTGTCTGATGAGACTTTTAGCGATCTCAAACTAAGTACTTTGATATGGCTCTTGGAATCTACATCTGTTTCTTATTTGAACCAAATCCCTTTGTCTTACCTTTTCTTGGGAGCTTTAATTGTATTTCTAGAACTTTTTA
>NC_088373.1:9687497-9707497 GCF_034508935.2 Berghia stephanieae
TTGTTTCCCTATTTAATCAAATCACCATTGTCTTACATTTTCTTGGATGTTTTTTTTTTTCTTCAGCGATAGCAACCCCACACTTCCCCCATTTTTCTCCTTATTAATAGCACTAAAATGACCTGAAACTGTCGCAAGCACTGTAAAACCCCAGAAATTAATAAACAAGCATGCTTTTTTCATTCTTTCCATTAATCTTTATCAAACATCAACACTAGTACTGCATGCTAGAACCACGAACTACGTACGACATCGAACGATTGCGAGAGGCGTGACGTCACAGCGGTTCCACCAATCACCTGCGGCGAGTCAGTCAGCGAATGTCATAGCAACGGAGAACTCGACAACACATCAACAAATCGTCGCCATGGTCGCAACCAACGGCAGCAGGAGTAGGAATTGAGAGAGATAGATAGAGAGAGACGGAGAGATGGAAAGGAGAAGCGGAGACTGGTGACAACAGGGAACAACACACCATACGACAAGAGGGGAAGGGAAGTAAAGCCCTGAGCACTAACGTTTTTGTTACAACACAACAACACAACTAGACTTTGGGATCTCACGGGGTGAACTTTTTTTTTTTTTTTGTATGATAGTGCCCCTTTTTTACTGTCAAGTATCTTTATGGTCTGGTCTGGATTGTGGGTGATTTTTTAAAAAAATCAAAAATTGTTTTTGTTTTTCTTGCTTCATTGTATGTGAATATATATTGTTATTATTATTATATTTTGTTAATAGGTTATTTAATGTACCAGAAGATTAAAAAAAAAACATAAATACAATTCAAACCTATCCGTTCACGACGATAAGAATGGCGGGTGTAGGTTTTTCAGTACAGGCGTGTTACATTCATAAATGCTTTTTGATACGGAATAGGTATAAAGATACATAAAGAGGAAACTAATGTTAATGTTAGTTAATAGGTATATATAAAAATATTGTACTAATTTATTAATTTTTTACCTGAAATTTTTTCCTAAGTCGGTTAGATTTCTTTCGTTTTTCTGTGAAAAGAAAATACCAGTTAAAAGAAAAATACATATTGCTTTTTTTGGTAGATAAAAAAGGGGTGCATCTCTCCCCTCCTCTCTCTCTCTCTCTCTCTCTCTCTCTCTCTCTGTGTGTGTGTGTGTGTGTGTGTGTGTGTTTATGTGTCTAAATATGTGTTTGTGTTTTGTGTGTTTAGCAAGATAGAGATAAATTTGTAAATAGCCAGAAGAGAAAAAATTGATGGATAAATGGATATATGGATGTGGTTGATAGGTGGATTAAGAGATAGAGATATGTAGAGAGATAATTAGACGAATAAGTAGATAATGGGAGAGAGAGAGAGAGAGAGAGAGAGAGAGAGAGAGAGATGGATATATATAACACAACACACACAAGAGAAGAGAGAGAAAGGTATATAAATAATAATAAGACCGACATAACACACTACAGATAGGTAGGAATAGGTAAATAAATAGTAATTATGTAGAGGATGGATAGAATAGATAGGTAGGTAGGGTAAGTAGGTAGGTAATAGTAGATAGTAGTAGGTAGGTAGGTAGGTAGTAGATAGATAGGTAGGTAGTAGGTAGTAGATAGATAGATAGGTAGGTAGGTAGATAGATAGATAGGTAGGTTAGGTAGGTAAGTAGGTAGATAGATAGATAGGTAGGTAGGTAGGTAAGTAGGTAGGTAGGTAAGTAGGTAGATAGATAGATAGGTAGGTAGGTAGGTAGATAGATAGATAGGTAGGTAGGTAGGTAGGTAGGTAGATAGATAGCTAGATAGATAGATATATAGGTAGGTAGGTAGGTAAGTAGGTAGATAGATAGATAGATAGATATATAGGTATGTAGGTAGGTAGATAGATAGATAGATAGATAGATAGATATATAGGTAGGTAGGTAGGTAAGTAGATAGATAGATAGATAGATAGATAGATAGGTAGATAGATAGATAGATAGATAGATAAATAGATAGATAGATAGATAGATAAATAGATAGATAGATAGATAGATAGATAGATAGACAGACAGACAGACAGACAGACAGATAGATAGATAGATAGATAAATACAAATCTATCATACGACCGATCTTTATAATTTAAGCTTATGTGTTATATATATATATATATATATATATATATATATATATATATATATATATATATATTTTATATATATATATATTAACATTTATCATACACAGGAAAAATGGAATAGGAATAGGAAACACTTGCTCAAACGTTCAAACGCGCAATTAAACCTATACTTGTTGTAAATTAACAGCTAGTTATCTGACTCACCCAATAACTGTGGCATTCGTCACATTGAAGTCATACGTGATTTTACATTGAAAACAATCGTGACAACTATTCAACGCCACTTCCACACACTTTCGTCACAAACAGTTGGAATAAAATCATAATAATAATAATATATAGCTTTTATCATCATCATCATTATCGTCATCGTCATCATCGTCCAAACTTTCCAACGTGAGTTGAGGACATTTTGTGAAGGACTTGGTGAACATTATTCCCTAATTTTGAATCGTTTGTATCGAGTCCATTTTGTGAATCAATGGAGAAGTATCTGGGTTTGATTCCGTGATCTGGGTAAGTTGTAAATTATTTATTTATTTTTTTAAATACAAATCTGTTCTCTCTCCCCCCCCCCCCACCCCTCTCCCTTCTCTCTCTCTCTCTCTCTCTCTCTCTCCTCTCTTTCGATCCCTCTCAATCTCTCTTTTTCTTTATCTATCGCTCTTCTCTCTCTCTCTCTCTCTCTCTCTCTCTCTCTCTCTCTCTCTCTTCTCTATCTATCTCTCTTTCTCTCTCTCTCTCTATTTCTTTCTTTCTCTCTCTCTTTCTCGGTCTCTCTCTCTCTCTCTCTCTCTCTCTCTCTCTCTCTCTCTCTCTCCCCCTCTCTCTCTCTCTATATATATATATATATCTCTCTCTCTCTCTATTTCTCTATATCTCTTTTTTCTCTATCTCACTTTCTCTCTCTCCTTACCTCTCTCACACTGTCTACCTTTCCATTTATATATATATATATTATATATATATATATATAAATATATATATATATATATATATATATACACATATACATACACACACACACACACACATATATAATATATATATATATATATATATATATATACATATATATATATATATATATATATATATATATATATATATCTTTTCTCTCTTTCTCCCCCCCCCCCTCTCTCTCTCTCTCTCTCTCTCTCTCTCTTTTTTTTTTTTTTCTATCTTAATTTCTGTCTTTCTTTCTTTTTTTTTTATTTCTCTTTCTATCCTTTCCCAGTTAGATACTTATCGAGACGTAGATACTACCCACTTCCCGCTAGCAAAATTGATATAAATAAATAAATAAATAGCTAAATCTATAAATAAATGAATAAATAAATAAATAAACAAATAAATAAATAAATAATTAAATAAATAAATAAATAAAAAGATAATAAATAAATAAATAAATAAATAAACGAATGAATGAATGAATGAATGAATCAATCAATTAATCATTAAAAATTTAATAACCCAATGATGGTAAAATGTCACTATCAATTTCAAATATCAACAATGATTTCTGGCACCAACGATTTTATTATTGATGTTCTTTTTGCCTTACCTCGTGATTGATTGATTGATTTGGAATAGAAATCGAAATTTCTAAAACAAATCAGGACGCGATTTAGGTCAACCTCTTGGGGTGAAGGACGGCAACTATCAGGGCATAGAACTGAGGGCTGGAGGTTGGGGAAGGGGTGGGGGGGGGGGGGTTGTTATATTGGTCAGGACTGGAAAGGGAGGAAGGGGGGTGGGCCGGGGGGAGGGCGTGAATAGATGGAGATTTGATAATATAGCCATCAATCACATTGACACCAGTACAAATACTTGGCCAAGTAAACGCGAACACTTAAATGAAATCGGTCTGTAAATGTTTTATGAGACGTAAAATGAAAACCTCCCAAGGTTAAATTGAATTTGGTTCTATTTATAGATTGACTGATTATTTGCATTGATTTTGGTTTTGGGGTTTTCTTTACCATTTTTTCTTAGCTATTGTGTGGTTTCCCATAGGAAAAAAGTACTTTTTTTTTTCTTCTTTATCATACTCTTTCCTGTTTTTGGTTTTTTTTTTTGGTATGGGATTGGATTTTCAACTTTTCTATAGACCCCCCCCCCCCCTTTTTTTTTTTTACTTTTCTTTGATTTTGCAGTTTCTTTTTCCATTAAAAGTTATATATTTTATATATTTTTAAAATTCCTCCTTTAATTGACGGTTCCTCTGTGACTTCTTGTTGCTATGCATGTCAATCTATTTACATGGATGCCTTTTTAACTCTCTCCTTACCGATCATTTTCGGTATTTTCCCCTAAAATGGCAGGCTTACCCAGCAAAAAAATTGATCTTTTAAACTCAAACAATATCTCTACGAAACAACTTTATGTTCTTATTAGTTAAACAAAGACCATTGTGATGTACAAAATTAATATGAATAAGAAAAATGTATATTGTGTCGTATAACAAATGTGACGATTTTGCTGCAGGTGGTAAGGAGAGGGTTAACGTTATTTTGTATTTCTTTAAATTCCTCCTTCAATACTCTTCAACAGTCGTAACGTCACTTCCTTCCAAATGACGCATGGTAACTTAGTAACACTGGCTCTAAACTATCGGAACAATGGCGGACGCCGCATGAAATATTTCTCCGGCGATCATAAAAGCGTATCCAGAGGGAAAAAACCACATAAATTTGATCATGTTTTGACTTTTACACATTCTGATCACAAGGCATATGAAAAGTTCTAGCCAGCATGAAAAATAAAAAGTAATGATTTTCTTTGTTTAGAACAAAGATGGCCGCCGTTGCCAGGCGGCGTGACATCAGACTACTGAATCCAATTGATGTTGTGAACTCCTTGGCTAAGCGCATTCTGTCTATAGATAGAATGCGCTTGGCCAAGGAGTTCACAACATTGCCATCCGGAAGTATAACGGACCAACACACAAACTCTGTGTAACCATGAACTTTTATAGTCTGGTTAATACAGTTTAGTGAGAACAACTCACAAACGCGGATGGCAAAAACAATAACAAAGGCCTGAGTGACGTCATCTGCATACTATCTATTGAGAGAAGTGAGTGAGGAAGATTTAAATTAATCAGTTTTATATAATAAGTGGCTACGTGACAAAAGATAGAAAGAAAATTATTCACTAATTTGAAATGAATTTAAAGAGAAGGCTATTAAAAAAAAGTATAATCTAATATTAGAAGTTAAAGTTTTTGTTAACCTACCGAAACCACAACTGGAGTGAGATGTACTCCGTTCTTACTAAAAATAGAACTTTAATAAAATAAATGTGAATCATCGTTTGGCAACATCAACCAAAATACTTTTAGAGGGGAAAAATATAAATAAATGTAATTTCTTTTACACACCACCCCCTCCCCTCGCCTCCGCTCCCTTCCCTTTCCTTCCCTTTCCTCAACAAATTTCAAAAAATGCTCATTGCTTTGGCCTTTAAATTGAATTTTCGTCGTCTGGGTCCCTGGCCACTGGGCTTAACCTATCACTTTGTGGCTATGTGGTCTTGTGGAATGACACTACACTCGCTTTCGGATTGGAATGTCCTGGGGTCGAGCCTTGCTCGGCGTATAGATAGTATGCGCTTGGCTAAGAAGCTCATAATATTGCCATCCCGAAGTATAACGGACCAACACACAAAACTGTGTGTAGCCATGAACGTTTATAGTCGGGTTAATACAGTTCAGTGAGCATTACTCATAAACGCGGATGGCAAAAAACAATAACAAAGACCTGAGTGACGTCATCATCGAACTATCTATAGTTGAATCCTTGGAAAAGACTCTTTATCCACATTCTCTCACCGTACTCAGGTGTTAAATGAGTACCTGCCGTTAACAGCTTCCAAAAGCGAGTGTCATACCAGTTGACCATACAGCCGCACATAATACATTGTACAAAAATGTCAAAGCTCATATTTCTTTTTCTAAACTCACTTTACTCGGTCCAGTTCAAACAAGTAGATTACTGTTTAGAGATGGCAGATCACATATATCGATCGAATAGGCTGTTCTGCCACCCTGTCAAAAAATCCAAATCGATAGAAGAAAGTTGACGTCACTAAGGTCTTTGTAATTTTTTTTTTTTCGTTTGATTTAAAATTTTTTTTTTTTTTTTGCCATCCATGTTTATGAGTGATTCTCATCACACTGTATTAATCAGAATTGTAATTTCAATAATAATAATAATAATAATAATAATAATAATAATAATAATAATAATAATAATAATAATAATAATAATAATAATAATAACAATAATAATAATAATAATAGTATAATAATAATAATAATAATAATAATAATAATAATAATAATAATAATAATAGTAATAATAATAATAACAGACTTTTATAGAACGCACGGTATCCTCAACAATGAAGCTCGTGGCGCTTTACATCAACACAAAACAATATCAAAGAAAGAAGATCTACGTGATATCAAAAAAAAGACATGTTTTCAATGACTTCTTGATCACAGACAATGATTTGGACTCCCGGATGCTCTGTGGAATGGTGTTCCATACACACGGACCAAAATGAGAAAAGGACCGGACCTTGTTCCCGCTTTTATACGAATGCGTGGGAGATCCAAACTGTTTCTTTCTTGTTTTGTCTGGTACCTTTTATATACACTTGTTAAAAATTTCTTCGAATTTTTTCCCCTTCTCTTTGTTGTCTACAAAACTCTTCCATCCGTTAGACATGATATTCCCCCACCCCCTCTTCTTCCCTTTCAATACCGCCCACTACTAGTGTTTGCTGTTGGCTACGGATCCCTTGTATTACGCTTTGAGCACGTTTTGCGGATTTTGCAACATATACATGCTTTATTTTCTCTCTCTCTCTCTCTCTCTCTCTCTCTCTCTCTCTCTCTCTCTCTCTCTCTCTCTCTCTCTCTCTCTCTCTCTCTCTCTCTCCCTCTCCCTCTCTCTCTCTCTCCCTCCCTCCCTCTCTCTCTCTCTCTCCCTCCCTCCCTCTCTCCCTCCCTCCCTCTCTCTCTCTCTCTCTCTCTCTCTCTCTCTCTCTCTCTATCTCTCTCTCTCTCTATCTGCATGACCTGGGCAGCAAGTTGCAGCCTTGGATACCACACAATAATTATATCGACATTTTTTTCTTTCCCTATAGTTTTCCACAAAACTCCGTCTATCCGTCAGACATGCTATTTCTCCCTTATTTTTACAAATCATTATGTCCTATTTTGTGATTCCATTCCCCCCCCCCCCTCCCTCCCTCTCCATCCCCCCCCCCCCCCCCCCGACACCCTTCATTTCAATACAATACCAGCCCATTACCAATGTTGCCGATTGGCTAGGGAACCCTTGTAAAGCGCGTTGAGCACGTCTAGAGGATATTGCGCTATATAAATACTCTAGTTTTTGTTGGGTTTTTAAAAATTCTGCGTTGCCCAGCGTTGCCTAGACACACACTTCTTATGAAGTATTTCGGCGTTATTCTGTTTCCTCTAAGTTTTCTCCAAAATTCGTCCGTCTCTCAGACATGCTATGTATTTTTTTACCTCCCCTATTTATTTTTGAAATCATTATTTCCTCCTTTGTGTTTCCCCCCCCCCCCCCCCCCCCCCTTTCACTCTAGCCTCCCCTAGCCTAGATACACACTTCTTTTGAATTATGTCAGCGTTATTCTGTTCCCTCTAAGGTTTCTCCAAGACTCGTCCGTCTGTCCGACATGTTATGTATTTTTTACCTCCCCTATTAAAAAAAAAAAATCATTATGTCCCATTTTGTGGTTCCATCCCCCCCCCCCCCCCCTTCCCCCACCCCTAACTCACCATTCCTTCAGTTGTCTCCCCTTTCAATACCAGCGAATTACTAGTGTTGCTGTTGTCTAGGGACCGCTTGTAAAACGCTTTGTGCACGTTTAATGGATATTGCCCTATATCAGCGTGCTCTTGTTTGCAGGTCTGATATATGGGTTCAATTTTGTAATAATGGAAATCTCCAAAAAATTACGTAAAATATTGTCGATTACTAGGCACATAAGAAGGTCGATACGGATGTCAGACTTGCATATAGATAGAATGCGCTTGGCTATGAAGCTCAAACATTGCTATCCGGAAGTACAACGGACCAACACACAAAACTCTGTGTAACCATGAACTTTTATAGTGTGGTTAATACAGTTTAGTGAGAACAACTCACAAACGCGGATGGCAAAAAACATTAACAAAGACTTGAGTGACGTCATCATCGAACTATCTATATGTCCACGTCGCTCTATCTGAATGCTCAAGTTTTTGTTTGGGATTTTTTTTTCTGCATTACCTAAGCTGATACACACTTCTCATGAATTATTTCGGCGTTTTTCTTTACCCTCTTACGTTTCTCCAAGACTCGTCTGTCTGTCAGACATGTTATTTTTACCTTCCCCCCCCCCCCCTTTTTTTTTTTTTTTGAAATCATTATTTCCTATATTGTGTTTCCATCACCCCCTCACAAGTCCATTCCTCCAGCAGTTGTCTTCCCTTTCAATACCAGCCCATTACGGGGACCGGCGGTGAGAGGAAAAAGATTTAATGTGATTTAGGGAATGGATGGGTGCTCTTTGAAAACCAAATGGATGTGGTGTGTGTGTGGGGGGGGGGGGGGGGGGGGGGGGGGGGGGATGGGTGGGGGGGGGGGGGGGGGGGGGGGTGGATTAGGAGAGCGAGGGACAGTTGGATGGCTGTATGTAATATTTAAAGTAAATAGTGATGATGATGACGATGATGATGATAATAATAATAATAATAATAATAGTAATAATAATAATAATAATAATAATAATAATAATAATAATAATAATAATAATTATTATTATTATTATATTATTATTATTATTATAATATATATATAATAATATATAATAATAATAATAATAATAATAATAATAATAATACTCTTAAAAGTTAGTGACAGGGTCAGGAAGTGAAGTTTAAGAATCAAAATATCAAGCAGGAATATCTTTTTATTCACGTTTTATTTGAAAACAAAATAAAACAAAAAACAACTTGATAACAATACTATTTACTTCTTGCCGAATTTGAATTCGCAATGTCGCATTTGCTTTTCTATCTATCTATCTATCTATCTATCTATCTATCTATCTATCTATCTATCTATCTATCTATCTATCTATCTATCTATCTATCTATCTATCTATCTATCTATCTATCTATCTATCTATCTATCTATCTATCTATCTATCTATCTATCTATCTATCTATCTATCTATCTATCTATCTATCTATCTATCTATCTATCTATCTATCTAATGAGAGATATTCGCCACGTGCTTACACAGGAAAAAATGCTTACTGTCCAATACACACGTCTTCAATCTTCAATGGCTTGTATTTGCAAAAGGCCCCAATTACGACGTGTATATATTTTTGCAGGTCTGATGACCCAAATTTTTATGGGCTCATTGTTGTAATGGAAATACTTCCAAACCAAAGTAAAATTTGGTCAATGGGAACAATGTTAAATCGAGCCCAAATTGCTTTCCGTTATCAGACCTGCAAATATCTGCACGTCGCTGATAGTCGATATACTAATATACATAATATTTTACGGTCGGGAATCTGGGATAAGCCCCGTTGTTGTAGTTTCTTTGCTTTTTTTTTTTTTTTGCTTGTTTGTTTCATCATCATCATCATTGCCTTTTTCACCCTGGGTCGAGGTATTTATAGGCCACAGACAAACAGTTTCCATCCTTCTCTATCCTGAGCTATCTTTTTAATCTCATTCCAGGTCTTACCACTTCTCTGTATATCAGCTTCTTTAATTCTTCTCCATGTTCCTCGTTTGTTTGTTGTTGGTTTTTTTGGGGGGTTTTTTGATGGTGCTATTTTTTCCCGCCTTCTGTATTCTATTTATAGTCACTGCGTGAGTTCCGCTGCCGCCTACAGTAATATTGGCGGGAAAATCCCCGGCCTGTCTCGTGCCATTCGATATTATTTCAATCCGACACCTGTTTGTATTCGGACCATGACAAAACATCCTAGTCACCTTTGGGAATACAAAATTTCCACTCTCTATAAATGGGAGCGATCTATTTTTTGGTCCGTTATAATTCCGGATGGCAATGTTGTGAGCTTCTTAGCGATAGTTAGATAGTATGCGCTTGGCTAAGAAGCTCACAGCATTGCCATCCGGAAGTATAACGGACCAACACATAAAACTGCGTGTACCCATGAACGTTTATAGTCTGGTTAATACAGTTTAGTGATAATTACTCATATACGCGGATGGCAAAACACAATTACAAAGACCCGAGTGACGTCAGCTTCGAACTATCTATAGATGGAACGAACTTGACGTCATTCAGCTTTTTGTTATTGGTTTTACCAGCCATTTTTATGAGTTGTTCTCACTAAATCAATCAATCAGATTAAAAACGTTCAATGTTACACATCATTTTTTATGTTGATACGTTTTGTCCGGCTGGCGAATGTTGTGAGTATTTTATATAAACAACCAATACAAATGTGGCCTGAACTCTCATAAAAAATTGACTATTTATTTAGTAAGTTTGTTAGCCTGTTAACTCACTCAACCCTAACACCGACTATAATCGTAATAAAACTATTAATGTATATGCTCGTTTTTAATACATCCAAGCATCAGTAATACACTTTATAGTCACCTGGAACAACTACAAAAGACGTCTAACTTCTACGTCATAGCACAAGACCGAAGGACTAGAGCTCGGGTGGTCGCTGGTTCGGATAAGTAAGTAAGTAAGTAAGTAATACATTTTTTCCAATTTTTGAAAAGTAGCAAAAATCTCTAGGATTGAGCGAGTTAAGCTAACCGATATAATAATTCCCTTCCAAAGAAAAAAAAATAGAAAATAAACGAGCTTTTATATAGCGCAACATCCACTAAACGTGCTCAGAGCGCTTTACAAAGGACTCCTCACCAACAGCTACACGTAACATGTAGAACGGGACATGACGCCTGTTAGGCGATATTGCAATTTTTCAGACCGAGAGACAACGCTACATAGCGACCATATGGTCATATGACACGTGAATACGGTTAGAGAATGTGAGTAAATAGTATTTTCCAAGGACTCAACAAGGTGCCGAGCGAGCCTCGAACCCACGACCTTCCGATCCGACCGAAAGCGAGTTCTCATACCACAAGACTACATCACCGTACAAGGCGACGGGTCGCAAATTATAAAGTATGTATAAACTGACCGGCCCAAGACGGACGTTTTTTCAGTGTAACCAAAGCCGTGAAAGGCAAACAAACCAACACCATGTTCGCTATGTGGTCCAGTAGGATGACACTCGCTTTCGGACCGGAGGGTCCTGGGTTCGAGCCTCGCTCGGCGCATAGTTGAGTCCTTGGAGAAGGCCCTTTAGTCACATTTTCTCACCGTGTAAAATGAGTACTTGGCCGTTAACAGCGTTGTCTCTGTCCTAAAAAAAATTGTAATATCGCCCTACACGTGAACTGTTCTGTTGGCTAGGAGTCCCTTTTAAAGCGCTATGAGCACGTTTAGTGGATATTGCGCTGTATGAAATCTCATTCGACACCATACACCTAACACAACAACGACAATAATATGTGTGAATTAGCGAATCAATAAGGACACGGAAAGGCCGATCACGCGATGATAAAACTCGGACATGTCAATATCACGCGGAATTATATTAACATTAACATTAACATTAACATTAACGATTGTGGGGAAAATCAAAATTTTACCATTTATTTTTACTTCATGGAACAGAAATAATAATAATAATAATTTTTAACAGCTGATAAACCGGCCTCATTTAGGTTTTGGTTAATCTTGGGTTTTCCCACGAATTTTATACCTGATTTTGTTTTCTTTCTTGCTTTCCTTCTTTCTGTCTTCAGTCCACACAAACACACACACACACACACACACAACATATATATATATATATATATTAATATACACACACCACATAATATATATATATACACACACACACAATATATTATATATATATATATATATATAATATATACACACACACACAATATATATATATATATAACACACACACACACAATATATATATATATATATAATATATATATATAAGATAATATATATATATATATATAATATATATATATATATATATATAATATAATAAATATATATATTTATATATATATAGAGCCGGATAAAACGTATATCACACAAAAGTACTTATTGATGCTGTGCGTTTCGCTAAAAACAACCCTCAAAACATTGCTGGATATAGATGGTTCGAAGATGACGTCACTCGTGTCTTTGTTATTGTTTTTTGCCATCCGCGTTTATGAGTAATGCTCACTGAACTGTATTAACCTGACTTTAGATAGTATGCAGATGACGTCACTCAGGCCTTTTTTATTGTTTTTGCCATCCACGTTTGTGAGTTGTTCTCACTAAACTGTATTAACCAGACTATAAACGTTCATGGTTACACAGAGTTTGTGTGTTGGTCCGTTATACTTCCGGATGGCAATGTTGTGAACTCCTTGGCCAAGCGCATTCTATCTATAGGCAGGTTAATACCGTTTTGTGAAAATTACTCAATATACGGATGGCAAAAATCAATAACAAAGACCTGAATGACGTCAACTTCGAACTATCTATAGTCCGATTGATAGAATTTAGTGAGAACTACAAATAAAAAAGCCTGGCAAAAAGCAATTATAAACAGGTGAATGACGTCAGTTTCGTTCTATCTACAACCAGGAACATTTATTGAATTAAAAATTATTTTTTTTTTAGTGTGAGTAGTCCTCAATATCGTGTTCACTATGGTGGACACAACAAAGGGACGCAACTGGTAAAAACGCTTAGAGAGGGAGGGAGGGCTGTCGGTCAGTTTTTGGGATTCCCAATATTCTTCAACAGTCATGACGTCACTTCCTTCCTAATGTTGCATGGTAATTTATTAACACTGGCTCTAAACTATCGGAACAATGGCGGTCGTCCGTATGAAATATTTCCCCGGCGAGCATAAAAGCGTATCCAGAGGGGGAAAAAAACACATAAATTTGATCATATTTTGACTTTTACACATTCTGATCGCAAGAGATGTGAAAAGTTCTAGTTCTAGCCAGCATGAAGAATAAAAAGTAATGATTTTCTTTGTTCAGAACCAAGATGGCCGCCGTTGGATTCAATAGTCTAATGTCACGTAGCCCAGCAACGGCGGCCATCGTGGTTCTAAACAAAGAAAATCGGTACTTTTTATTCTTCATGCTGGCTAGAACTTTTCAAATATCTTAGTGATCAGAATGTGTAAACGTCAAAACATGATCAGATTTATAATGTTTTTTTCCCCATCTGGATACGCTTTTATGCTCGTTGGAGAAATATTTCATAAGGGCGTCCGCCATTTTCCCGATAGTTTAGAGCCAGTTACTAAGTTACCTTGCGTCATTACGAGGGAAGTTACGACTGTTGAAGCGTATTGGAACCACTTTTGGTTGATGTGAGTGGTGATACGAGAAAGTGACGTCACGCCTTTGGATCCCTATTAAGCTTTTGTTTCGATTTTGTCGCAGGCAACCTTGTACACATTAAAACTGGGAAATCCCATTGATTAGTACACAGGATAATAACCGCCTGTGTGCCATTATTAATAAAAAGCCGTGGCCATCCCCACATATCACGTGATCACGTGATTCCTTGACCAACACCTGCTGCTCGATGTGTAAACAAGGGCTGCTAGATTATGGCTAAAGTTCATGGTGGCCAATTTCGACTTCAAAAGTGACCAAAAATAGAACACGGCGAAACACCGTTTTCCCTCTTGAAACTCGAAAAGACCAAATAAAAAAAAAAATATTTTCAAAAGAAAACAAAAATTTGATAAGATAATAATGATAATAGTTAATAATAGAAACACGATTCTCTGTATGGCTAAATTTTTGCCAAAATCGGCCATGGACTTGGCCATCTGGCAGCCCTGGTGTTAACAAGAACTGATAACAACTGACTGAACTCTGACAAATAAAAACACACATTTTCATTCTTGGCCACACCACATTTTAATAAAATAAATTGAGATTTTATATTGTGCAATATCCACAAAATGTTCCCAGAGCCCGTTACAAGGTGTCTTCGACCAACAGCAACACGTAACATGTAGAAAGAGACATGACGGATGTTAGGCAATATTACAATTTTTCAGACAGAGACAACGCTGTTTTTGGCCAGGTACTACTAGTTTTACACATGAGTACGGTGAGAGAATCTGAGTAAAGAGCCTTTTCCAAGGACTCAATTATGCGCAAAGCATAAAAAACAAAAAACAACCCCCCAAAAAAAAACAAGATACGGTCATCAGGGGTAACTTTGCCTCTTTGAAATTAGAGCATGTTAAATTAACCCAACCTTGTTGTAGTTATTGTTCTACCTGTTAGAAGACTTGAATTTTTATCAAAGGAAATGCTTGCCCCAATGATGATGATGATGATGATGATGATGATGACGATGATGATGATGATGATGATGATGATGATGATGATGATGATGATGATGATGATGATGATGATGATGATGATGATGATGATGATGATGATGATGATGATGATGGTGGTGATGATGATGATGATGATGATGATGATGATGATGATGATGATGATGATGACGATGACGACAACAAGATTTGTTTAGCGCATTTTATCGAGTCCTCAAAGCATTTCACAAAGTCAGCAGGGTTCTCGGAAATCAAGTCAGTTCAGGAATATCACCTACGCTATTTATAGATCCAAGTCCGGTAATTAACTGAACATGACGTAGTTGTCGCTCTTGTAATTATTAGACACACAGCTTGGATTATGGCCCTTATCCAATTATTATCCAGACAGCTCACCAGACGGTCCACTAATCTGTATGACGTCAAAGGAGAAGTCCTAGTATCAGGCTGTTGAAGTTATGCGCTTAGCCAAAAAGCTCACAACATTCGCCAGCCGGATATAACCGTAGCCATGGTTAACGTATAGATAGAATGAAGTTGACGCCATTGTGGCCTTTGTTATTGTTTTTTTTGCCGTCCGCCTTTATGAGTAATTCTCAATAAATTGTATCAACCCGTAGCCATCGTAAAATTATAACTTGACACCGAAACCGTAGCCATCGTTAACTTATAGATAGTATGCGCTTGGCTCAGAAGCTCATAACATTGCCATCCGGAAGTATAACGGACAAACACACAAAACTGTGTGTAGCCATGGACGTTTATAGTCGGGTTAATACAGTTCAGTGAGCATTACTCATAAACGCGGATGGCAAAAAAACAATAACAAAGACCTGAGTGTCGTCATCTTCGAACTATCTATAGCCTGACACTGACCAAAAAATGACGTCAAAATGCCAGTCTTTTGCCACAAAGGAAAACATATCGTGAGTTGTATTCAATAGTTCAGCCAATGAAATAACTTGTTTCCATGAGCTCTACTAACGACAACTCACTAGGCGGTGCAAAAAAACTAAAAATGACGTCAAACTGCCAGTCCTAGAGGGTTCCAGTGTCAGACTATACTATGTTAACGATAGCGACAGTCATGAAGTTGAAGTTTTGCACTTAGCCAAAAATCTCACAACATTCGCAGCCGGATAAAACGGACCAACACACAAAATTATGTGTAGCCTTAAACGATTATAGTCTGGTTAATACCGTTTATATGTATAGATAGAATGCGCTTGGCCAAGGAGTTCACAACATTGCCATCCGGAAGTATAACGGACCAACACACAAACTCTGTGTAACCATGAACTTTTATAGTCTGGTTAATACAGTTTAGTGAGAACAACTCAAACACGCGGATGGCAAAAACAATAACAAAGGCCTGAGTGACGTCATCTGCATACTATCTATATATGTATGAATATATATATATATATATATATATATATATATATATATATAAATAATATATTTTATATATATATTCATCTCTCTCGCTCTCTCCCAATCTCTCTCATTTACTCTCTCTCTCTCTCTCTCTCTCTCTCTCTCTCTCACGGTATTAATCAATAAGATTCCATTTATAGCTAACAGACCATATCACAATGAACAGGCCAGACAATCACGTCGCCGAAAAACAAAACCCCTTGGCGTGAAATAAATTAATACCAACTCATATAATATCTACCCCATTACGGTAAATGGAAATTACAAATCGTGGTGAGTTGGAACGGAGCCCTCGTAATCTCATGGCTTGATCGCAGGCATTCATCGTGAACTCACAGCCTGATACTGACCAAACAATAGAATTCAGTTGTCTGATGTCACGTCCGCCCAGACAGCAACAGCGAGCAGCGTGTTTCTAAACAAAGAAAATCAGTCCTTTTTTATTATTCATGCTGGCTAGAACTTTTCATATGTTATATGATCAGAATGTATAAAGGTAAAAACATGATCAGATTTATAATGTTTTTCTCATCTGGATACACGACTTCTATGCTCGTCGGAGAAGTATTTCATAAGGGCGTCCACCATTATTCCGATAGTTTAGAGCCAGTTACTAGGTTACTATGCGTCATTACGAGGGAAGTGACGTCATGACTGCTGAAGCCTATTGGAACATAGCCTTCGTAAACACATGGCCTGATCGCAGCCATCGTTAACTTATAGGGAGTATGCGCTTGGCTTTGAAGCTCACAACATAGCCATCCGGAAGTATAACGGACCAACACACAAAATTGCGTATAACTATGAACGTTTATAGTCTGGATAATGCAGTTTAGTGAGAATTACTCATAAACGCGGATGGCAAAAACCAATATAAAAGACCGGAGTAACGTCATCTTCGTTCTATCTATAGCCTGACACAGAGCAAACAATTATGTCAAATGACAAGTCTTTGACTGTGACTTGTTTGACTTATACCTCTTGGCTCCTGGCGGAGCACAGGGCTCAACAGCACGCCTCCATCTTCTTCTGTCCTTGGCACAGACCTTTGCCTCACTCCAGGTAAGATTGGAGACACACCTATCTTGGTGAAGGCTTCTCCTCCAAGTCTGTTCTGGACGACCCGGTATCCTCTTGCCCTGTGGGTTCAATTCGAGAGCCTGCTTGGTTATATTACAGGGCTCTTTCCGCACGGTATGGCCAACCCATCGCCACTTTGGCCGAAGAAGAAATCAAATCGTGAGTTGTATTCAATAGTTTAACCGAGGAATCACTTGTTTCTTTCAAAATTTCTTAACAATTGTCCCCAAAATGTCTAGAAAATTTAGTAACTTTTAGAGAAAGAAAGAAATAAGATTTTAGGCACACCAATACTGTAAATGTCCCAAACATCAAAACAACCCATTTCGGTAAACAGTCCTTTCGTGCGAAACGGTTACTTTTACCGACACTGTCTATTCGAACCCCCGGAATGTTTAATAATCTTTAAAAGTATAGATAGTATGCGCTTGGCTCAGAAGCTCATAACATTGCCATCCGGAAGTATAACTGGCCAACACACAAAACTGTGTGTATCCATGAACGTTTATAGTCGGGTTAATACAGTTCAGTGAGCATTACTCATAAACGCGGATGGCAAAAACAATAACAAAGACCTGAATGACGTCATCTTCGAACTATCAATAGAAGGAAGAACATTGACTCAGCTCGTCGTTATTATTGTTTTAAGACAGGCATCTTAATTATTTGTTATCACTAGATTGGGCGGGGGGGGGGGGTCCCGATAGCTCAGTTGGTAGAACACTCGATTCACACGTAAAGAGAGCGAGATCGATCCCGGGTGCAGTCGAGATTTATTTCTGCCCCCCCCCCTTCGCCCCCCCCCCTTCGCCCCCCCCCCCCCACCCTCCAAGGTGTCCTCCACCCAGCAGAGAATGAGTGGTTGAGTCTGTTAGATTTAGCAACAGTTTCTAATGGGGCTCACACTACTACTGTATTATGACGATCGACCCAATCAGCAAATTTTTATATTTGGCGGAAACGACTTTGCGATTGACTAGCGTCCTATCCAAAGGATAGCAATCAATTGCTATTGTCCGTTTCAAGCTATGGAAACAGGGATAAACTCCGGCTCCGTGGGCCAAATGGATCTGAAGGACTTTTATCAATCAGACGATTAACGTTTAAGGTTACACATAGGTTTGTGTGTTGGTGCGTTATATGCGGCTGGCGGATGTTGTGAGTATTTTACCTAAACGAATAACATCAATATCTAATTTTTACACAAAACGTATTTAGTTTGATGAATATTTAAATGGGATACTATTTCCTGTTTACTTTGAGTTTCACCCTGGACTCATCATTACCTCGTCGTACCTTAATTGATACAGAATCGATTCGAAATGGCACATGTCTAAATATCGATTTTACAATTAAATTATCGGTTTTGAAACCACTTTACTGCCATACTCTGGGGAAAAAAATGTAGTATTTCAAAATTTGGACAGAAAATTTGTCTTTTACATATTTGATCGATTTTAATTACACTGGCATTAGCAAAAAACGTCTCAAACCTGAGACTTCGGGAAGTCTGTCTTCAAATCCCAGGTTTGAGAGGGTTTTTTTTTTGCCAAGATGAGTGACATTTAAATTGATAGATATTTGAAGGACGAGTTTTCTGGCCAAATTTTTAATTACGCGTTTTTCCAGTGTACGGCAGTTAACTGATTTTTTAAAAAAAAGTATTTTCTATCAACATTTAATTTCTTTCTTTCTTTTCCTCTATAAATAAAACAGACCTGACGTCACTCAGGTCTTTGTTATGATTTTTTTTTTTTTTTGCCATCCATATTTACGAGTAATTTTCACTAAACTGCTTATAAACTTTCAAGGTGACACAGAATGTTGTTATATTTCCGGATGACAATGTTGTGAGTTTCTCAACCACACGCTCAGCATCTATAAATTCTATTACGCATCTTCTTTGATTCACATGTAAACAACTTTCTACCACTGTCTACCGCACCTCTCCCATTTCCCCGTGATTAAAAAATATTAGATTTGAATACAAAGAAGATTTTTTTTTTTAAACGGTTGTTTTTCGAATTCTTTGATTCGTTTAGCCCTTATATCGATTTTAATTTTACGGTTGACATTTAGCAATTTCCGCCTGTTCAAGATGAAAGGAAAAATTGACGCAAATTTAATTTTGGGTATTAATTAGGGTTCCTTTCTCTCTCTCTCTCTCTCTCTCTCTCTCTCTCTCTCTCTCTCTCTCTCTCTCTCTCTCTATCTCTCTCTCTCTCTCTGTCTTTCTTTCTATCTCTTTCTCTTCTCTCTGTCACTCTCTTTTTCTTTCTTTCTCTCTCGCTCTCTCTCTTTCTCTCACTCTCTCTCTCTCGGTCTCTCTCTCTTTTTCTTTCTTTCTTTCATTCCTCTTTCTCTCTGTCCATCTCTCTTTCTTTATCCCATCTATCTATCTATATATCCATCCATCCATACATCCATTCATCCGTCCATCCATCTATCCATATATCTATCCATCCATCCATACATACATATATCTATCCATCCATCCATCCATCCATCTATCCATATATCTATCCATCCATCCATACATCCATCTATCCATCCATCCATCCATCCATCCATATATCTATCCATCCATCCGTCCATCCATATATGTGCATATCTTTCTATCTCATCAAGCCCATAAAGTCCCCATTCATATCCCAGCCATCAATGTTGTCGGATGTGTCATGACGCCCAATCAGGGCATTCCTACTACACGTCACAGAGTGAAGGCATCGCCTCGTTACCCATCGATCCCCATGATCCCATGTGTTTATTATCTCAGATGTCACTCCATTACCCATCTCAACGCCCCCCCCCCCCCCCCCCCCCCCCCCCCCCCCCCCCCCCACCTCCCCTCCCCCAGTCCTCCATTTAACCTCCCAACGTCTGATCCGTCCTAAACTCA
>NC_088373.1:9712497-9719997 GCF_034508935.2 Berghia stephanieae
TTTTCATCATATGTCATGTGATCAAAATGTATAAAAGTCAAAACATAATCATTTTTATAATGTTTTTTTCTCATCTGAATACACTTTTATGCTCGTCGGAGAAATATTTCATAAGGGCATCCGCCATTGTTCCAATAGTTAGAGCAAGTTACTAAGTTACTATGCGTCATTACGAGGGAAGTGACGTCATGACTGTTGAAGCCAATGTGCGTTTTGTTTAAAAAACTCATAATATTTCGACAGCCGAATATAACATACCAACACACAAAACTATCTTTATGTATCTTAAACATTTATATAGATAGAATGCGCTTGGCCAAGGAGTTCACAACATTGCCATCCGGAAGTATAACGGACCAACACACAAACTCTGTGTAACCATGAACTTTTATAGTATGGTTAATACAGTTTAGTGAGAACAACTCACAAACGCGGATGGCAAAAACAATAACAAAGGCCTGAGTGACGTCATCTGCATACTATCTATAGTCTAATTAATAGTATGGGGATGATCTATCTTAACTTTCCATTTTCTCGAGGTCATTGGTCATTGCAAAATGTGTTCAAAGCCGCCGACATAGTGAAAAGTGTTCACGGCTTTGGAAATATCTAACATCACGACTGGTCATGTTGTTCAGCTTGACACATGGGTATGTTTACAACTTTCATAAACAAAACAGTGTGTTTATATTTGTTTCGAAATATCCAATCGTTGGACAGCAACAAATCATGTGATTAACGACCAGGTTGGAAGAACACATAAATATAGATAGTATGCGCTTGCTTAAAAAGCTCACAACATTGTCATCCGGAAGTAAAACGGACCAATGCACAAAACTATGTGTAACCTTAAACGTTTATAGTTTGGTTTAAACAGTTTAGTGAGAATTACTCATTAACGCGATGGCAAAAAAGCAATAACAAAGACCAGAGTGACGTCAACTTCATTCTATCTATAGATCGTTCCAATTGAGTGAGGTTTTCTCGTAAAAATACTTGTCTGAAACCAATAACAAAAGGGCTGAGTGATGTCAGTTTCGTTCTATCTATAGGAGGCGGAATTCGTTCACGGGCTCAGTTACTTTACCGATTTTCCTGTCTTTCCTTTCAGCAATCCACTAAAATGAAACCCACCCGATATTAAGAGCTTTACTAAAACGTCTGGAAGATGGTGCAAGAGCAATTTCTTTATTGCCGACATTTGACACAACTCTTTAAACCCCCCCCCCCCCTCCTCCTCCTCTTTTTTTCTATTTCTTAGGGGGGAGGGAGGGAGCGATGGTAACTTGGTTGTCATTTTTGTTTTGGATATAAATTCGATTGATATGAAACTTATTATTGTCAATTTCAAATCGGTTTGATTATTTGAAAGACAGATAAATAGATGATTAAATAGATAGATAGATAGATAGATAGATAGATAGATAGATAGATAGATAGATAGATAGATAGATAGATAGATAGATAGATAGATAGATAGATAAATAGATAGATAGATAGATAGATAGATAGATAGATAGATAGATAGATAGATAGATAGATAGATAGATAGATAGATAGATAGACAGATAGACATACAGTCAGACAGACACACACAGACAGATAGACAGATAGATAGATAGATAGACAGACAGTCAGACAGACAGACAGACAGATAGTAGTAGATATATAATATATATATATATATATATATATATATATATATATATATATATAATAGATAGATAGATAGATAGATAGATAGATAGTAGATAGATAGACAGTCAGACAGACACACAGACAGACAGATAGACAGATATATATATATATATATATATATATATAATATATATATATATAGACACACAGAGACAGATAGATAGATAGATAGATAGATAGATAGATAGATAGATAGATAGATAGATAGATAGACAGACACACTGATAGACACACAGACATACAGATAGACAGATAGATAAATAGATAGATAGATAGATAGATAGATAGATAGATAGATAGATAGATACAAACCAGTTTTTAAATTTGTCATTCAAATATCGATAGATTTAAATGACCCTCACCTTGGCAATAACTCTCAAACCTGGGACTTCGTTGGTCGTCATTAAAGTATGAGGTTTGAGGGTTATTTTTTGTTTTTGTTTTTGTTTTTGTTGCCAAGATGAGGGACATTTAAATGGATGTTTGTATTTTCCCCCCGTACTGAAGTTAACGGATATTATATAGGTATATAATATATCATATATGTATGTATATTAACAATTTTATACCAATTCGTATAGACCAACAATGTAAAAAGTTATGTTGATTAATGTCTGCCTACCCCCCCCCCCCCACACACACACACAAACACACACATACACTTTGTAACTACGTCATAAGGACTGACAGATGCTGACGTCACAGAAAAGATCCAGCAGCAATGCCGTGTCGTGTTTTGTGACGTCAACTTGTCGTCGGCTGACATTGCATGTCGTCACAACTGATCAACAAGACATTAGAAAAGTGCGGACACATTTTACTTTTACACTGAAGGCTGGGTCAGTTGGGAATGTTGAAATCAAATGTAAAGCTATAAATAATATGCGCTTGACTAAGAAACTCACAACATTGCCATCCGGAAGTATTACGGGCCAACACACCAAACTATGTATAACCCTTGACGTTTATAGTTTGGATAATGCAGTTTAAGATAGAAGGAAGTTGAGGTCATTGTTTTTTTGCTATCCACGTTTATGAGTGATTATCACTAAACTGTATTAACCAGATTTAAAACATTGAAGGTTACACATAGTTTTGTGTGTTGGTCGGAGACACCCGACTCTAAGCACTTAAATTACAAAGTTTCAAAGTTTATTCAATCTTAGGCTTTCGCCAATAAATCAACAATTTGATGCCAACATACATGAAAGTGGAAAAAAAAAGGTAAATGGAACCAAAAAATAAACTGATACACCACACAAAAATACAACAATCATAATAACATCAACACGTTCAATAATAATAATAATAATAATAATAATAATAATAATAATAATAATAATAATAATAATAATAATAATAATAATAATAATAATAATAATAATAATATATAAATTAATAATAATAATAATAATAATAATAATAATAATAATAATAATATAATATAATAATAATAATAATAATAATAATAATAATAATAATAATAATAATAATAAATAATAATAATAATAATAATAATAATAATAATAATAATAATAATAATAATAATAATAATAATAATAATAATAATAATAATAATAATAATAATAATAATAATAATAATAATAATAATAATAATAATAATAATAATAATAATAATAATAATAATAAAATAAAATAATAAGTAATAAGAAGAAAAGAAGAAAGAAGAAAATGAATGAAGAAGAAGAAGAAAAAGAAGAAAGAAGAAGAAGAAGAATAAGAAGAAGAAGAAGAAGAAGAAGAAGAAGAAGAAGAAGAAAAGAGAAGAAGAAGAAGAAGAAGAACAACAACAACAACAACAACAACAAATCAAAACAACAACAACAACAACATACAAGATATACAATAATAATAACAACAATAATATACCATCATCCCTACACCCAATCATCACGTTACCACCACACCATTACCATTATCACTACCACTATCACCATCACTTTTACATTTCCAATCAGTTTTTCTCATTAAAAAATAATAATAATAATAATAATAATAAAAATAAAATATTGATACCCATCACAACAGACCTCCTCACTACCACGAAAATTCCCGTAGTACTACGGCTAAATCCCGAGCTGGATATAATAAAGGTTTTTAATTAAATGTCATTTCTTGAAAACGAAGTTCTGGTGCCAGAGCTACCACATAGAGTTAATACAAATTACTTTGGCTGACACATACTCATTCACACACACAGACACACACTCACACACACACACACACTCAACATACACACATACACACACGAACGCACAACAGAACAGATACCAGACGCTCATCTTGCTTCACATATCCATCTAATAAAATCGAAACAGATATATCTATCTTTTAAGCGAACGAACGTTTAAAAATTGACAAAATATACTTCTCATCATATTATCTATAGATAGTATGCGCTTGGCTAAGAAGCTCATAACATTGCCATCCGGAAGTATAAAGGACCAACACACAAAACTGTGTGTATTCATGAACGTTTATAGTCGGGTTAATACAGTTCAGTGAGCATTACTAATAAACGCGGAGTCAAAAAACAATAACAAAGACTTGAGTGACGTCATCTGCATACTATCTATATATTCGCTATTTGTAGTTCCATTCATCACAACATAATACCGTTTGACACGGTGGGTCATAGTTATTTGTTTGTTTTCCTCCTCACTCATCCATCCCACCCACCCACTCACACATACACACACCCACACACACACAGACACACATACGCACAACATACATACATACACATAAAACAGCCATTATAGATAGTTCAAAGATGACGTCACTCAGGTCTTTGTTATTGTTTTTTGCCATCTACGTTTTTGAGTAATGTTCACCGGAATGTATTAACCTGACTATAAACGTTCATGGATACACACAGTTTTGTGTGTTGGTCCATTATATTTCCGGATGGCAATGTTATGAGCTTCTTTGCCAAGCGCATACTATCTATACAAATCCAGTTTATTTTGTTTTGTTTTTTTCATGAAGTAGTTCGATCGTACCCCCCCCCCCCCGCTTTTTCCTCCTCACTCATCCACCCATCCCACCAACCCACACATACACCCACACTACACAAACACACAAATACGCACGCACACATACACCCACACACACATATACGCACAATATACATTCATACAAATAAAACAGCCATTATACAAATCCGGTTTATTTTGTTTGTATATTTTCATTAAGAAGTTCGTTCGTATCCCCCCCCCCCCCCCCTTTTTTTTCCTCCTCACTCATCCACCCATCCCACCAACCCACAAATACACCCACACACACTACACAAACACACACATACGCACAACATACATTCATACACATAAAAATGCCATTATACAAATCCGGTTTATTTTGTTTGTATATTTCCATTAAGAAGTTCGATCGTATCCTCCCCCCCCCCCTTTTTTTTTTCCTCACTCATCCACCCATCCCACCCACACCCACACACACACACACACACACACACACACAAACACACACACACACACACATACGCACAACATACATTCATACACATAAAAAAAGCCATTATACAAATCCAGTTTATTTTGTTTATATTTTTTCATGAAGTAGTTCGATCGTATCCTCCCCCCCCCCCTTTTTTTTTTCCTCCTCACTCATCCACCCATCCCACCCAAACCCACACATACACCCACACACACATACACCCACCCACACACACACACACACACACACACACACACACACATACGCACAACATACATATATACAAATAAAACAGCCATTATACAAATCCAGTTTATTTTGTTTGTATATTTCCTATGAAGTAGTTCGTTCGTTGTCCTGGTCCCAGTGTTGTTTTAATGATTACAGATTACTCGAAATCAGGTCGGCTCAGACAGTTAAATCGGATAAGTACATCAAGACGTCCCTATTAACGAGTTATCTCCCTCCCGTACTCTGGACAGATACGTATTTAGAAATTTGGTCAGAAAACTCGTCCTTCATTAATTTATCGATCGATTTAACTCTCTCCTTACCAGCCATTTTCAGGATTTTCCCCAAAACTTCACACCCAACTACACACAAAAATATATTTTTTTTATCACTCATACATAATATAGATACAGTAAAGTTCTTGCGATACAGAATTTCTTTTGCAAAACGTGCACTACAAACACTTCATTTTCTTTAAATTTTATGATGTACGAAAGATATTTAAATAAGAAAAATGTTGGTTGTATCGTAACGAATGTGACGATTTTCCTATGCGTGGTAAGGAGAGGGTTAAATTACCTTCATCTTGGACAAAGTCCCTCAAACCTGGGACTATGATATGGATCGATTTAAATGACCCTCATCTTGGACGAAAATAAACCTGGGACTGTTATATGGATCGATTTAAATGACCCTCATCTGGGACAAAAAAAAACCCTCAAACCTGGGAGGGATATGATATCACTCACTCACTCAATCCTCTCTGTGGCTGCTGGCACTTGAGGCGATGCAAGGGATCTCCACATGGTGCTGTCAGCAGATATTTTTGGGGCCCTCCTGAGGGACAGACAGAACTCTCTACTTTAGGTCCCTCTCTACGGTTTGTCTCCAGGTCTCCTTGGGGGAGGCCTCGCTTCCTCTTTCCTTGGGGTATGATATGGATCGGCATAAATGACCCTCAACTTGGACGAAAATCCTGAAACCTGGGAATTTGATATGGATCGGTTTAAATGACCATCTTGAACAAAACCCCTCAAACCTGGGACTTTGATATGGAGCGATTTAAATGACCATCTTGGACAAAACTCCTCAAACCTGGGACTATGATATGAATCGATTTAGATGACCATCTTGGACAAAAAAAATCATCAAACCTGGGACTTTGATAAAGATCGATTTAAATGACCCTCATCTTGATAGAAGGTTAAAAAAAAAGTAAAGGTAGACCAAGAAAAACATATTTGAAAAGTTTGAACAGCTGGGTGACAAAGAAAGAGAAGAGAAATATTAGTTTTTTTAAAAGTTATCTGATAAGAGAGATGAATGGCGTACAATGATCACCGATGTCTGGTAAAGACTTGGTACTTGAAGAAGAAGAAGACCTACAGCAGTTAGCTGGTTAAACATTGACAGACATTACTTTAAACTCTGTGTGTATGGGGAGAATCTATTGGATTAACTCGTTCAACCCTAACACCGACTATATCCGTAGTTTACCCAGGTTACTCTCACCCCATGCCTATTTATTTCATTTTTCTGAGACGAATTATCGGCGTAGTATCAAAGCTAATGTTTTTAGTTTTTACGTGTTAATGGTTGTTGAAAAAAACTATCTATGCACATGCTCATTTTTAACACAGTTTGTCCAATTTTGAAAAGTAGCAAATATCTCTAGGATTGAGTGAGTTAATGTGTGTGTGGAAACGTCAATATTGTTACTTTTTCATATTTGTAAAATCGTCTTGTACTCTGAAAGGGTTTGATAAGTATATGATTCAATTGTAAGGAGTCTCTGATTCGATCCCAATTTAATGACTATTTGTTTACATTTGTTTTAGGCTATTGAGTTATTTTCATTTATTATTTATCATCATCATCATCATCATCATCATCATCATCATCATCATCATCAACGCCATTACCATCATCATCATCATCATCATCATCATCATCATCTTCATTTTCACCCTAATCATTATTGTCGTCGTCTTCGTTGTAGTCGTCATCACATAATCATCATCATCATCATCCTCATCATCATCATCATCATCATCATCATCATCATCATCATCATCATTATGATCATCATCATCATCA
>NC_088373.1:9724997-9727497 GCF_034508935.2 Berghia stephanieae
AAGAGTAAATGTAGACCAAGAAAAACATATTTGAATAGTTTGAACAGCTGGGTGACAAAGAAAGAGAAGAGTAATGTTAGTTTTCTGAGGTTATCTGATCAGGGAATGGCGTACCATGCTCACCGATGTCTGGCACAGACTTAGTACTTGAAGAAGAAGAAGGGGAAAGTTTGTCCCATATGATCTATTCCAAGGGAAGACAGGAATAAATAATCCAGGCGTCAACCGCACTGCAGAGCCACAAATTGAGCTAAGGCGAGGTGGCTTGCTCAAGGTCACAAAGCGCAGAGGCAGGTGATCGAACTCGGTACATTTCGGGTAGGAAACGAAGACCGTACCGCTGAGCCACGCTGCCCCGTCAGATATCTGCTTAGTGACTCATCTATATTCTTTCAATGAATGTCAATAACATGTTAACGCGCTTTGAACACGTTTAGTGGATATTGCTCTATATAAAATCTCAATTTAATTAATTTATATTTAATTTCATTTAATTCAATTTAATTAAGTTATGACTTACTTATCCGAACCAGTGACCACCTGAGCTCAAGCCCTTCGGTCTTGTGCAATGACGTGGAAGTTAAGACGTCTTTTGTAGTTGTTCTGTGTGACTATACCGTGTGTTACTGACGCTTGGAATCTTAATATATATCACTAGCCCTTCGGTCTTGTCCCATGACGTAAAAGATAGACGTCTTTTGTATTTGTTGTTCTTCGTGACCATACAGTGTGTTACTGATGCTTGGGTTTGCTGGGAAAACCCACACCCACTTACTTATCCGAACCAGCGACCAGCTGAGCTCTATCTAGCCCTTCGGTCTTGTGCCATGACGTGACATTTAGACGTCTTTTGTAGTTGTTCTAGGTGACCATAACGTGTGTTACTGATGCTGGGATTCTTTTTATTTTTTGTGCGGCTATGTGGTCTAGTGGTATGACACTCGCTTTCGGATCGGAAGGTCGTGGGTTCGAGCCTCGCGTTCGGCGCATAGTTGAGTCCTTGGAGAAGGCTCTTTACTCACATTCTCTCACCGTACTCAGGTGTAAAACAAGTACCTGGCCGTTAACAGCATTGTCTTTGTCCAAACAAAAATTTATAATATCGCCTAACAGGCGCCATGTCCCGTTCTAAATGTTACGTGTTGCTGTTGGCCAGGGACCCCTTGTAAAACGCTTTGAGCACGTTTAGTGGATATTGCGCTATATAAAAGCTCAAGTTTTTTTTTTTTTAAATATATATATATATATTACTAGGCTGTCGGTCTTGTGCTATGACGTAAAAGTTAGACATCTTTTGTAGTTGTTCTAGGTGACTATACAGTTGTGTTACTGGTGCTTGGATTTAGTGGGAAAACCCACTTACTTATACGAACCAGCGACCACCTGAGCTCTAGCCCTTCGGTCTTGTGCCATGACGTAGAATTTAGACGTCATTTGTACTAGTTGTTGTTCCAGGTGACTATACAGTGTGTTACTGATGCTAAGAATCTTAATATATCGCATTGGTTTTTCACTATAAAAAAAAACATCACCATTCATATTAATATTAATATTTTAATTATTTCAATTCTTTGTCGATCAACTTATTACAAAACAATTTCTGTAAAAGTTCTAATCGTATGTAAATCGGGTGAAAAAGAAAAGAAAATAGAATATCAACTATTGACTTAGACAACCAAGAAACGAGAAAATCTATTCAAATATTATCGGTTATCAATTATCGATATCAAACAACCGATTAATTTATTAACAGACAGGGCGCGCAATCGCTTCTTTTAAGAAATCGATAAATCACTTCGCCGATATAAGTTCGTTCTAGGTACAAGTCTAGCAATTATTATGGGCTGATTTAATTCTTTGTCGATCAATTTATTACAAAACAATTTCTGGTCACGTTCTAAATGGTCTAACAGTGTGTAAATCGGGTTAAAAAAAAAGAAAAGAAAAAGAAGATAGAGCATCCACTATTCACTCAAACAACCAAAAAACGAGAAAATCTATTCGAATGTTATCTATTATCGATTATTGATATCAAACATCCGATTAGATTTTCACCAAACGATTTGACTTACTCACAAATCGCTTCTTCTAAGAAATCGATAAATCATATCGTCGATATAGCTCAATCCATGTGCAGGTCTGATAACCAAACGCATGGATCATGGGCTGATTAAAGTAGCCCTTCAGAGCCAATAGGCTGATTAAAGTAGTCCTTCAGAGCCAATAGGCTGATTAAAGTAGTCCTTCAGAGCCAATAGGCTGATTAAAGTAGTCCTTCAGAGCCAATGGGCTGATTAAAGTAGTCCTTCAGAGCCAATAGGCTGATTAAAGTAGTCCTTCAGAGCCAATAGGCTGATTAAAGTAGTCCTTCAGAGCCAATAGGCTGATTAAAGTAGTCCTTCAGAGCCAATGGGCTGATTAAAGTAGTCCTTCAGAGCCAATAGGCTGATTAAAGTAGTCCTTCAGAGCCAATAGGCTGATTTAAGTAGTCCTTCAGAGC
>NC_088373.1:9729997-9732497 GCF_034508935.2 Berghia stephanieae
TACACATGTGTCAAGCTGAACAAAATGACCGATCGTGTTGTTAGATATTTCAAAAGCTGTTGACACGTTTCACTATACGGGCCGCTTTGAGCACATTCTGCAATGTGACCAATGACCTCGAGCACATGGAAAGTTAATATAGATCATGCCCATTATTTCAAAACAGTATAGATAGTATGCGCTTGGCTAAGAAGCGCATAACATTGCCATCCGGAAGTATAACGGACCAACACAAAAAAAAACTGTGTGTATCCACGAACGTTTATAGTCAGGTTAAGTGAGCATTACTCATAAATGCGGATGGCTAAAAACAATAACAAAGACCTGAGTGACGTCATCTTCGAACTATCTATAGAAGGAACTTAAATGACATCACTCAGCTCTTTGTTATTGTTTTTGGCCAGCCATTTTTATGAGCAGTTCTCATTAAATTGTATAAAAGTTTAAAGTTACACATAGTTTTGTGTGTTGTTACGTTATGGATGTTTTGAGCTTTATAACTAAATGCATAGCATCAATACTGCCGTACTCTGACAAAACCAGTATTTAAAACTTTAGGACAGAAAACTCGTCCTTCAAATATTGATCGATTAAAAATTGATCCTTATCTTGGCAAAAACTATCAAACCTGGGACTTCACATACAAACACATTTTTTTACAAACAATTATGATATCTTCTAGTGCTTTGATTTCCCAACCGCGTGCTTTAGAAACGATGATGATGATGATGATGATGATGTTGATGATGATGATGATGATGATGATGATAGGATCTTGTCTCTTGCTGTTACGTGTTGCTGTTGGTCAGGGCCCCTTTGTAAAGCCTTTGACCACGTTTAGTGGAAATTAAGCTGTATAAAAACTCGTTTAAAAAAACGGATGTTGATGATATATCTTTGTTTTTTACATATTTATGTATATTTTATTGCTGAGTCTTGACTCAGATTTATAGGTAAAGTCAATAATGTATTTTTATCTTTTATATTTGACACCAGATATCAGTGACACGGTCACCTGCAAGGCTTTATAAAAGCACTAGATTACAACAGTCAACACACCTACACACAACACACAGACGTGTACATACACATACTCATCTACCATCATGGGAAACGGGTCGTCTTTCGAGCAAGTCAGAACTGTACACTTGGAGATTAATGGCAAGGAGGAAAAGGTAAGATGTATTATGTGTATATTGCTATTTTAGACAGGTACCCATTCACACCTGAGTCCAGTGAAGTAGTTTGTGTAAAGGCTAAATAATGCTGGGGTTAGAAGTTTACAATAATATTTTCTCATGCGGTTCTCATACGCCTTTATCAACACTGTTCATAGATTGACTAGACTTATTACCTGTAAATGGCTCTGAAAGACAGGTACCCATTCACACTTAAGTCGAAAGGGGGTAGTTATGTGTAAAGGCAGCATATTGCTGGTGTTAGAGTTTAACAGTAATGGATACTTATACGGTTCTAAACGCCTTTATCAACAAGGATTATCGATTTACTAGATAATAACGGCTTTTATGGACAAGTACCCATTCACACCTAAGTCGAAAGGGGTAGTCATGTGTAAAGGGAACATAATGTTGGGGTTAGTGTTTAACAATTATGGGCACTCAATCTGGATGAAAGTATTTTTTTCAACAATAGGCTTCAACAGTCGTGACGTCACTTCCCTCGTAATGACGCATAGTAACTTAGCAACTGGTTCTAAACTATCGGAACAAAGGCGGACGCCCTTATGAAATACTTCTCCGACGAGCTTAAAAGTTAATCCAAAGGAATAAAGCAATATACATCTGATCAAGATTTGACTTTTATACATTCTGATCACATGACGTTTAAAAAAGTTCTAGCCAGCATGAAGAATAAAAAGTACCAATTTTCTTTGTTAAGAACCAAGCTGCTCGTTGCTTGGCGGACGTGACATCAGACTATTGAATCCTATTAACAATGTTGCGAGGAGGTCAGGATAGTATTATAGTAAACTACTATTATATTTCTTGTCGTCAGGGTGGATTCCAAAATCAACGAATCAAAACTTGATGCTATTTTTAGCAGTTTTGCCAATTCTAAGTAGTCTGATTAGAAAGATTAACAGACGTAATTCGTTCGATGGATATTACAATGACTCTGATTAGTGGAGTTTGACCGATATCATGGAATGACGTCATTGGTTTGTTTAGCTTTTGATTTGTGGCATTGATTTCAAATTATGTGTACTCACGTTATGATGACGTCATAGCATCTATTTCTAATTTGATAATTTCTCAATACTAGTAAAAAGCCCTCAATTTCGCGGGGAAAGAACTATTTTCATTCGATACTGTACTCACCATCATTTAATGAGGGCAGATTGGTAAACAACGTTGTCTGTATAATTTGGTATATCTTCGGTTGATTTCTCTATGTGGCCCAATAATATATTAAAATATATATTCCCTCAACTAACCCCAAGAAAAAATTAAACCTTGCAGCTTTAATTAACCCCAATAGG
>NC_088373.1:9737497-9739997 GCF_034508935.2 Berghia stephanieae
CGGGGTTTTTTTTGTTTTTTGTTTGTTTGTTGTTTTTTTTTTTGTTTTTTTGGTTTTTTTTTGGTTTTTTTTTTTTTGTTTTTTTTATATTTATTTAGTGGCTATGTGGTCTTGTGGTATGACACTCGCTTTCGGATCGGAAGGTCCTGAGTTTGGCGGAGAGTTGAATTCTTGGAAAAGGCTCTCTACACACATTCTCTCACCATACTTCGGTGTAAAATGAGTACCTGACCGTTGTTTCAGTCCAAAAAAACACAGGGGGAGGGGGGAGTGGTGATAACCATAATTCATTGATTTTAGAGGGTTTTGTTATTTTTAATCCTCCCAAAATATAAATAGGGGTATTTACTATAGGGCATTTTTCCTTCTAAATCTCTCACTCTCTTTTGTTTATATTTTTTTGAGCCAACTAAATCTGTCCAGCTTATAAATAAACCACCATATTAGCCACATCAGTACGTAAAAACCAGTGATGTCAAAGACAACCCCACTCTCCCACTCCCCGCACCCCGCTCCTCAAATCACGGGATAACTAAGCCGATAATGACAACCTGTTAATAATGTATATATGTATATGTAAGTATATATATATATATATATATATATATATATATATATATATATATATATATATATATATATATATATAATGGTGTACTTAATGACACAGGGAGTAGTCTTTCTACCACGTCTTCACGCAATTAATTAGGTATAGAATGTTTAGGGGAAAAAACAATCAAAACATAACAATTTTATCTCACTTTGTCATGAAATTATATATATATATATATATATATATATATATATATATATATATATATATATATATATATATATACGAATATCCACCGATTGAAATGCCATACAGTCGTCTTGTCAAAAGCTCTAAAATTTGTCTTTCATGTTCATGAAGTCCCAGGTTTGAGAGCTTTTGACAAAACGATAGACATTATAATTGATCGATATTTGACAAATGAGTTTTCCGGACAAAATTTAAGATTTATTATGCGCCGAGCGATGCTCGAACCCTGAAACCTTCCTATCGAAAAGGGATTGGCATACCACATGGGCACATACCCGCGCAATAAGTGTTTTTTTTAAAACTTTATTTTCTGACTGCGACAGAAAAATAGAATACCATTTCACGATTATCGTATTTCTTAAAAATCAACAAATAATCCGCTATCGTACCAACCGACCATCAGTGCATTATACATGGTCGCTACACGGTCACCATAACAACCGGTATGTGTTTACGCTGTTGCTAAGCGTGTCGGCCATCTTTTCACCTCTGGACTCGATAACATGGACAGGATTAACAATCGCACATTGACGCTTTCCAGCTGCTACGGATAGCGATGTAGCCAGATTAAATAGATACATAAATAAGATATGAAATATTATGAAGCGCATTTCCACGGATTCACCATGCTCAATGCGCTTCACAGTGATTAAGTCTTTCCTTACCGATCATTTTTAGTATTTTCTCAAAATGGCAGGCTTACGCAGCAGAAAAATGGATTTTTTAAAACTCAAACAAGCTTTCTACAAAACAACTTTATGTTCTGTCTACAAAACAACTTTATGTTCTTATTAATCAAACAAAGATCATTTTTCAAATTTTGTGATGTACAAAATAAATCTCAACAAGAAAAATGTATATTGTGTCGTAACAAATCTGACGATTTTGATGCAGGTGGTAAGGAGAGGATTAATTTATTCCCCCAAACAGGCCGTAGGTAAACCTATCCTCATTACTTACAGTACCAGTATCCTATTAAGCGTCCGTTTTGTACTAATGCTCTAACAATGCCCGTCTTTGCCTATAGCTAGGTACCCATTCACACTTTAGGCGAGTGGGGTAATATGTGTTTAGGTGCATTTTACCCAGGAACTCAATGTCGGGACTATAGTTTTCCACGATGCCACTTGTCCGGCCACTAACCGCGCCTAAAATCGCTTGATTTTGTGACAAGACGAGACACCGTACCGCTGAACTATCTGAAAGACTAATTAATTTGTCTATTTAACTGAAGAGATTTCAATTTATAGAAGGAACGAAAATGACGTCACTGTTTTAGCCATCCATTTTAATGATTACTTCTCACTAAATTCGATCAAAATAGATGTTAAACGTTCACGGTTGCACGACATACTTTAGTGTGTTGGTACATAAACTCCAGCCGATGGATGTTGTGACTATTAGAACTCATTGATTGGTCAAAAATCTACGGGTTAATTGTGCCGTACTCTGAAAAAAAAATCGTTTCAAAAATTTTGGCCAGAAAACTCGTCCTTCAAATATAGATCGATTTAAATTTTAAATGACCCTCATCTTGACAACAACAAAAAACCCTCAAACCTTGGACTTTGCACCATTCCTGGCTCGACTTGTTAAATGTTGCTTTTGGCTTGGGATTTCTTATAAACTGCTTTGAGCACATTTAATTTAGTTGATATTACATTTTATAGATAGTATGCGCTTGTCTAAGAAGCTCAT
>NC_088373.1:9744997-9749997 GCF_034508935.2 Berghia stephanieae
TACCGGTAGCCAACACACCACTCACAACATGACAACATTGAAGATACCGGTAGCCAACACACAACTCACAACATGACAACATTGAAGATACCGGTAGCCAACACACCACTCACAATATGACAACATTGAAGATACCGGTAGCCAACACACCACTCCCAACATGACAACATTGAAGATACCGGTAGCCAACACACCACTCACAACATGACAACATTGAAGATAACGGTAGTCAACACACCACTCACAATATGACAACATTGAAGATACCGGTAGTCAACACACAACTCACAACATGACAACATTGAAGATACCGGTAGTCAACACACCACTCACAATATGACAACATTGAAGATACCGGAAGCCAACACACCACTCACAACATGACAACATTGAAGATACCGGTAGCCAACACACGTCTCACAACATGACAACATTGAAGATACCGGTAGCCAACACACCACTCACAATATGACAACATTGAAGATACCAGTAGCCAACACACCAATCACAACATGGCAACATTGAAGATACCGGTAGCCAACACACCACTCCCAACATGACAACATTGAAGATACCGGTAGCCAACACACCACTCACAACATGACAACATTGAAGATACTGGTAGCCAACACACCACTCACAACATGACAACATTGAAGATACCGGTAGCCAACACACCACTCACAACATGACAACATTGAAGATACCGGTAGCCAACACACCACTCACAACATGACAACATTGAAGATACCGGTAGCCAACACACCACTCACAACATGACAACATTGAAGATACCGGTAGCCAACACACCACTCACAACATGACAACATTGAAGATACCGGTAGCCAACACACCACTCACAACATGACAACATTGAAGATACCGGTAGCCAACACACCACTCACAACATGACAACATTGAAGATACCGGTAGCCAACACACCACTCACAACATGACAACATTGAAGATACCGGTAGTCAACACACCACTCACAATATGACAACATTGAAGATACCGGAAGCCAACACACCACTCACAACATGACAACATTGAAGATACCGGTAGCCAACACACGTCTCACAACATGACAACATTGAAGATACCGGTAGCCAACACACCACTCACAATATGACAACATTGAAGATACCAGTAGCCAACACACCAATCACAACATGGCAACATTGAAGATACCGGTAGCCAACACACCACTCCCAACATGACAACATTGAAGATACCGGTAGCCAACACACCACTCACAACATGACAACATTGAAGATACTGGTAGCCAACACACCACTCACAACATGACAACATTGAAGATACCGGTAGCCAACACACCACTCACAACATGACAACATTGAAGATACCGGTAGCCAACACACCACTCACAACATGACAACATTGAAGATACCGGTAGCCAACACACCACTCACAACATGACAACATTGAAGATACCGGTAGCCAACACACCACTCACAACATGACAACATTGAAGATACCGGTAGCCAACACACCACTCACAACATGACAACATTGAAGATACCGGTAGCCAACACACAACTCACAACATGACAACATTGAAGATACCGGTAGCCAGTACCGGTGTATATACGCTGTCGGCATAAATTCTTAACTTTATATTTATACATTTTTATACACTTTCCATTTTTAGATGAATAAAGTATATTATTATTATATTACAGCCGCACTTGCTTTTACTTCCAAAATAATCCTAACAAAACTAAACAACAACAACAACAATAACAACAACAACAACAACAAAACCAAATTCCAGATATGTACTGCCAAATTATATCTCGGGGATATGAAAACCTAAGACCTTCCGATCTGAGGGCGAGTATCATAACACAAGACCACATAGCCGCACTCACTTTTGCTTCCAAAATAATCCTAACGAAACTAACCATCATCAACAACAACAACAACAACAAGCAACAACAAAATACAATTCTAGATACTGCCAAACATCCTCGGTGACTCGAAAACCTAGGACCTTACGATCCGAGGGCGAGTGTCATATCACTGGACCTTATAGTTGCACTTGCTCAATAATCCTAACAAAACTAAACATAAAACAACAACAACAACAAACAACAACAACAACAACAACAGCAACAACAACAACAAAATTCCAGATATGTACTGCCAAATTTTATCCTCGAGGACTCGAAAAACCTAGGACCTTCCGATCCAAGGGCCACAATCATACCACAAGACCACATAGCAGCACTCACTTTTGCTTCCAAAAAAATAATCCTAACAAAACTAAACATCAACAACAACAAGCAACAACAAAACACAATTCTAGATACTGCCAAATTATAACCTCGAGCACTCGAAAAACCTAGGACCTCCCGATCCGAGGGTGACTATCCTACCACAAGACCACATAGCAACACTCACTTTTGCTTCCAAAAAAAAAAACAATCCTAACAAAACTGAACACAACAAACAACAACAAAACATAATGTCAAATACTGCCAAATAACCAGATCGGTTCTCTCAAATTGAATTAAATCTTCCTACGACATTCCAGAATTTCAGCTCGCGGCTGCTCAAGATTAATTTAGATTATGTCTTTTGTGTTCTTTTTTTTTTTTTTTTGATTTTTTTGTTTTGGTTTTGTTTTTGTGTGTGTTTATTTCCCGTCTCCATTATCCTTTGATGTAGGTTTAGACGAAAATAGATAATATAAATGTCACTTTGTTTGTTTGCTTGTTTGTTTGGGGTTTTTTTCCTTCACGAACGAGAACAACAGACAACAAGAACCCTAAGATCCTTTTGATCATCCTCATGCCATCAGTTTAAAAAAATAATTCAACTAAAACCCCCATTTTGTTTCAAATGTGATGAATTGATTTATCTGTTTGTTTGTGTAGTTGTATATATATTTCAATTGATGTCAGTGTAAAGGGCTTTGTGTCTGTCTGTTTACACGAGGTAAAGAGTTCTAATTATATGCGCTATTTATTATTATTATTGTTGTTGTTGTTGTTGTTGTTGTTGTTGTTGTTGTTGTTGTTGTTGTTGTTGTTATTATTATTATTATTATTACTATTATTATTATTATTATTATTATTATTATTATTATTATTATTATTATTATTATTATTATTATTATTATTATTATTATTATTATTATTATTATTATTATTATTATTATTATAACGATTTCTTATTTTAAGGAAATGACATCAAGTTTGGAATTGCATAAATAAAATAAAATTTCCATTTATTTATCCCATATGGGAAATTTGTCTTTAGGCTCTATTCCAAGACTAGTCTGGAATAACCCAGGCGTCATCCGCAGTGCAGCGCCGCAAAATCAAGCTAGATCGAGGTGACTTGCTCAAGGCCACACAGCGCAGCGGCGGGTGATCGAACCCGGTAAATTTCGGGTACGGAGCAAAGACCGTACCGCTGAACCATGACGCCCCCCCCCCCAATAAATATCGACCAAGGTCACGTTAGTCAAGGTCAATATGAACAAATTACCGTAAAACAAATTATTTCGATCGTTGGCAATGAAAATTATTTGTTATCACCAAATTACTATAAAAACAAATTATTCGATTGTTGGCAATGAAAATAATAATTATTATTATTGTCAAAATCAAATTTTAAAAAAAATTATACATAAAAGAAGACGGAATTTTTTTTTTTTTAAAACCATCACATTCCGGAAATCAGTGTAGAATGAACTTTATTTTTCCATAACACGATGAGCCTTTCCGCGCGAGAAAGGCTGCATCTTTATGAAGAAACGCGATAATGAAATACTGTTAATTTAAGGTGAAAATGAAACTGAAACACGGCGACGTAAACAAGGAACAAATTAGAGCGTGATCAAGACGGATAACCCTCGGGGAAATCAAGGGCTTGAAAATCGATATACAAAAACTTTAATGAGTTGTATCCCTTGATAAAACGAGCCGTTCACAAACAGGTTTCTGATTTACATTGATAAAGTCCTTGATGGTTGTGGTTTGATTGTGGCGGGAAATAAACAAAGTGAAAATGGTACCTCCTATAGATAGTTCGAAGATGACGTCACTCAGGTCTTTGTTATTGTTTTTTTGCCAACCGCGTTTGTGAGTATTGCTAACTGAACTGTATTAACCTGACTATAAACGTTCATGGATACACACAGTATTGTGTGTTGGTCCGTTATACTCCCGGATGGCAATGTTATGAGCTTCTTAGCCAAGCGCATACTATCTATAGCGCATATATATATATATATATATATATATATATATATATATATATTATGTGTGTGTGTGTGTGTGTGTGTGTGTGTGTGTGTGTGTTTGACCGACAATGGATTACGCCGACTGAAGAAGTGTAAAAAACACAGAAACGAGTCGTCTCGGCCACAAAAATGTGAGTGAAAATTTGCATTATATATTAGCTCTAACCACAATTATCTAGCACTTTTGTACCCACAAGTACCCACCAACACCCATAAATATATATATATATATATATATATATATATATATATATATATATATATATATATATATATTATAAAAACAACAGCCATAAAATAATAGTAATCAACTTTTTGGTAAACGGAGCTATTTATATAAAATAATCAAGTATAATTAATTATGATCAACATCTACAATATTGTTTCAAGCATTCGCTCTCATATCTGATGAGAGCGACTGCTCGAAGCAATATTGTAGAAGTTATCATAATTATACTAGAGATACATATATATATATATATATATATATATATATATATATATATATATATATATATATATATATATATATATATATATTCCATGAGGCATTCCATGAAGAAATAGTATTGATAATTCATGAAACTAACATTTGATATCGACAGGAATCAGCCTTGTTGTCCAAAAACTACCAAAGTGAGGGGTAGATAATCTTACCCAAGGGGAAAAAACCCCACAAAATGTGAGCCCAATATGATACCGACTGGAGGTGGTGGGTTTCACAAAA
>NC_088373.1:9759997-9779997 GCF_034508935.2 Berghia stephanieae
GTGATGATGAGTGATGTGTGATGATGATTGATAAGATTGGTGGTGGTGGTGGTGGTAGTGGTAGTTGTGGTGTGGTGTGTGGTGTATGATGAGGTGTGGTGGTGGTAATGATAATAATGATGATGATGGTGGTGGTGGTGGTGGTAGGGTGATGATTATGATGATGGTGATAATGATGATGATGATGATGGTGATAATGATGATGATGATGATGATAATGATGGTGGTGGTGGTGGTAGTGGTAGTTGTGGTGTTGGTAGTGATAATGATGACGTTCAGACGTGCTACCATTACACCACAGAAACCCCCGGTAGTTGGGACAATTTTAATACCTATTTTCTTCACAATGGTACGCGGTTTACGGCCGGCAATCAGAAGGTCTGAGGTTCGATCCCCAGTCGACGCCGACTGACTTTTTGGGATGTTTTTTTTTCTTGTATTTTTCTTTCTTGCTTTGCCTGGCACCTTTCATTCAGTTCTTTATCTTATTGTATTACTGTTTTGTATTTTTAGACTTTCTGGTAATTCTGTACTCGATGGTAAATATACAACAGTGGCTTTACGGAACAATGTTGATCCCAACCCTATTTTTTTTAAAGAATAGATTAGAAAGATTATATTTACTTGAAAGCATCAAGAGAGATTTAAAATTACGTCATTACTTTTTGTTGTGGATATGCTAGAATTGCGTAGAATGAATTATACTCGCAATGAAAGTCAAACGTCAAATAAGCTTTTCTTGGTATTAATTTGAGTCAGGGGGGATGATAGACTTAGCCTGAAATAAAAAGAAGGTTTGCGAGTTACTCGTATATCAGTCTGTAAAAAATAGTTTTATAATTTTTAGATTTGCCAGTAATTCTGTGCTAGATGATATAAATTGTACATTGGCTATTCGGAACAATATTCTATTTTTGTTTGTTTGTTTGTTTGTTTGTTTTTAAGGGTTTGCAACACATTAAGGTCATATCAGCGCCAGTAAAAAAAAAAAAGAAGAAAATGGGATAGTAAAAAGTTCTATCATTAAAATTATAACAGCCAAGAGAAAGTAAGACAAAGGGGAACTGGGAATAAATAGGGATCCGATGTAGAATCCAAGAGCATACCATCAATGTACTTAGTTTGAGATCACCTATAGATAGAATGCGCTTGGCCAAGGAGTTCACAACATTGCCATCCGGAAGTATAACGGACCAACACACAAACTCTGTGTAACCATGAACTTTTATAGTCAGGTTAATACAGTTTAGTGAGAACAACTCACAAACGCGGATGGCAAAAACAATAACAAAGGCCTGAGTGACGTCATCTTCGAACTATCTATAAGTCTTATCTACCGGTTTTGCAGCTCTTTCGACACGTACCTTAAGGTCATCTCTGGGCCAAATGGTATAGTCATAAGACTCTCGCCGGTCAAAGATGGCGTCACTCAGGTCTTTGTTATTGTTTTTTGCCATCCGCGTTTATGAGTAATGCTCACTGAACAGTATTAACCTGACTATAAACGTTCATGGATACACACAGTTTTGTGTGTTGGTCCGTTATACTTCCGGATGGCAATGTTATGAGCTTCTTAGCCAAGCGCATACTATCTATAGATTGACTTGGGATCAAACAATAATAGAAACTTTATTTTTTTTAAAGTGAGCACTTATATAGCGCAATATCCACTAATAGTGCCCAAAGCGCTTTATAAATGGTCCTTGACCAACAACAACATGTAGAACGAGACATGACGCCTGTTAGGCGATGTTACTTTTTTTTCAAAGACAGCGCTGTTATTAACGGCCAGGTACTCATTTTACAGTTGAGTTCTGTGAGAGAATGTGAGTAAACAGGGCTCAATTATGCGACGCTCAGAGCGGGACTCGAAACCACGACCTCCGATCCGAAAGCGAGTTCCATACCCACAACAAAACCACATAACCGCACTATTTTATTGCGCTATATAAATTATTATACTCCAGTTTACGTCTGAGTCTACCAAGCCTCGCATTTTCACCCACCCACCCAACCAGCCCCCTCCCTACCTCCCCCCATCATTAACTCTCTCCTCTCTCTCTCTCTCTCTCTCTCTCTCTCTCTCTCTCTCTCTCTCTCTCTCTCTCCTTACCGATCATTTTCAGTATTTCCCCAAAAATGGCAGGCTTACCCAGCAGAAAAAATGATTTTTTAAACTCAAACAATCTCTCTATAAAACAACTTTATGTTCTTATTAATTAAACAAAGAACATTGTGATGTACAAAATAAATCTGAATAAGAAAACGTGTATATTGTGTCGAAACAAATGTGGCGATTTTGTTGTAGGTGGTTAGGAGAGGGTTAAACCCCCCTCCCCCCCCCCCCCCCCCCCCAAAAAAAAAGCAAATCATGGCACTCTGTTTGATTGGGATGACAGCACTGTGGGAAGCTTTGGCTCCCAAACAGGTGTGTGTGTGTGTGTGTGTGTGAGTGAGTGGGTGTGTGTGTGGGTGGGTGGGTGTGTGTGTGTGGGTGTGTGTGTGGGTGTGTGTATGTGTGTATGTGTGTGTGTGTGTGTGTCGACGTGAAAACGTTTCTTCTTTTATCAGTGCCAGGAAGGCCATAGACCGGATTTGTCATGAAAAGGCTCTTTACTTATAATATTCTCTCATCGTAGTCCTACAGAGCCATGAGGCCCATGGAGCCGGAGTTTATCCCGGTTTCTATAGCGTGAAAAGGACAATAGCAATTGCTTGCTACCCTTTGGATAGGACGCTAGTCTATGTCAAAGTACTTTCCGCTGGATATAACAGACCCAGCTACCTATTTACTGCTAGGTGGACAGGGAGATCAGGAAGAAGAAAACAAATCTCGACGGCACTCGGGATCGATCTTGGTCCCTTTGCGTGTGAAGCGAGTGCTCTACCAACTGATCTATCGGGACCCCCATTCTCTCATCGTACTCTGGTGTGAAACGAGTAATCATTGGTCGTTAACAGCGTTGTTTCAGTTCGAAAAGAGAAATTAGTGTGATATCGCATAACAGACTTCATGTCGCTCTATCGCGCGATCTAAATGCTCCAATACGCTTCAACAGTCATGACGTCACTTCCCTCGTAATGACGCATGGTAACTTAGTTACTGGCTCTAAAACTATCGGAACAATGGTGGACACCTTATGAAATATTTCTCCCTGGGTGGGAATCCTGACCTCCCACAGTGGGCAGGGAGGTATATGCTGTGTCTTCTATCCCCCCATATCCGTTTTCCAATTGTTTCCTGTCATTGTCTTGGAATGAGATTACTTAGTTTTGTCCTGATCCTTGCCGGAGTTCCTTGGCTGGGAGGGAAACAGTCGAATGTATAGTTATAGTTTTGGGAGATGATATTTTTTTCCTTGTAAATCATCTCTCTGTTATGCATTGTATTATGTTTAGTTTACATATTATATTATATGATTGATCTTAAGATCAATGGTGAGAATATCAATAATATAAGATATGCAGATGACACAGCACTAATTTCAGACTCAAAAGAAAATTTACAACTACTCCTCAATAAAATAGTCACAGAGAGTGAACGTATGGGGTTATACTTAAATGTCAAAAAGACAGAATGCATGGTTGTATCAAGGAGAGAAAGAAATCCAATATGCAACTTAATAAGCAATGGAAAAACTATAAAACAAGTTCAGGCATTTAAATATCTTGGATACATAATAACTTCAGATGCCAGATGCAACACAGAAATAAAAGGAAGAATTGCAATAGCTAAAGATAGTTTTAATAAAATGAGTCTAATTTTTAAAAACCACGATATCTCAATGACAACAAAGCATAGGGTTTGAAAGCCTACGTATGGTCAGTATTATTATATGGCTGTGGAAGCTGGACAATTGCAGAAGACATTAGAAAGAAACTGGAAGCAGCAGAAATGTGGTTTCTTAGAAGGATGTTAAGAATCTCATGGACAGAGAAGAAAACTAATGAAGAAGTATTAGAGCAAGCTGAAACTAAAAGGCTATTAATTCGTACAATAAGAAAAAGACAAATGCAATTTTTAGGACACCTAAATCGACATAAATGTATTGAACATCTTGCTCTCACGGGAAAGATAGAAGGTAAAAAGAGTAAAGGTAGACCAAGAAAAACATATTTGAATAGTTTGAACAGCTGGGTGACAAAGAAAGAGAAGAGTAATATTAGTTTTCTGAGGTTATCTGATCAGAGAGATGAATGGCGTATCAGGATCACCGATGTCTGGCACAGACTTGGTACTTGAAGAAGAAAAAGATTATATGATTGGTAAACATTTGAGTGTATTCCTCTTAGTTGGGACCTGTGCTTGTGTCGTGTCTGGATGAGACTTTTAGGTGATCTCAAACTAAGTACTTTGGCGGTGTGCTCTTGGAATCTACAACTGTTCCCTATTTGATCCAATTCCCCTTTGTCTTACCTTTTCTTTTGTACTTTAATTGCAATTCTAGAACTTTTTACTATCCCATTTTCTTCCTTTATACTGGCGCTGATATGACCTTAATGTGTTGCAAGCGCCGTAAAACCCTTAAAAACAAACAAAAACAAAGATTTATCCGACGAGCATAAACGTGTATCTAGAGGATAAAAACATTATAAAATATGATCATGTTTTGACTTTTATACATTCTGATCACATGACATATGAAAAGTTCTAGCCAGCATGAAGAATAAAAAGTACCGATCTTCTTTGTTTAGAACCACGCTGCTCGATGTTGCTGGGCGACGTGACAACCAATTTACGGGGTGAGTTTATCTATCCCCCTCCCCTTCCCCATCCCCCCCCCCCCCCCCCCCCCACTCACTCCCACCGACCCCAACAAAAAAAAAACAAAAAACAAAAAAAAAAAAACCCAACAATCTGGCTCTGTATTTGAATAGTAAAACAACATTGTGGAAAGTTTTTGGTTCCAGATCAGATGTGTGTGTGTGTGTGTGTGTGTGTGTGTGTGTTTGTGTATGTGTATGCGTGTGTGTGTGAAAACGTGTCTTCTTTAATCAATGCCAGCCAAGCCATAGCATAGACCGCAAGTTTCGTGACGATCGATGTCCCATAATGCAAAACAAATAATTATTTCTTTTTCTTTTTTTTTTTTTTGTCATAGTGGGAGACATGAGAAATACTACGGAGTACAATAAAAGTACACGATAGCCCCTGGGCAGGGGGTGATACTGTCAGGGTTGGTTGCCAGATGGCCGCGTATGTGGCCAAAAAAAAAAATGTTGACCGAATTTGGAGACAAGGACAATCATTTTTTTAAAAACTTGAGCTTTTGTATAGAGCAATATTTACTAAGCGTGCTCAAAGCGCTTCCATTTGTGTCCCTAGTAGCTTTGTTTGCTTTGCTTCATTTTTTAATAAAAAAGTTGACCAAATTTGGAGACAAGGAGAATCATATATATTTATTTACTTGAGCTTTTATATAGCGCAATATACACTGAACGTGCTCAAAGCGCTTTCTGTTGGGTCTGTTCCCTGAAGCTTCATAAAATCTTTCAGCCACACAAACGTTTTATAAGTTTCTTCTTGTGCGCCGGCTATGTGGTCTAATGGTATGACACTCGCTTTCGGATCGGAAGGTCCTGGGTTCGAGCTTCGCTCGGCGCATAGTTGAGTCCTTGGAAAAGGTGCTTTACTCACATTCTCTCACCGTACTCAGGTGTAAAATGAGTACCTGGACGTTAACAGCGTTGTCTCTGTCAGAAACAAAAATGGTAATATCACGTATCAGGCGTCATGTCTCGTTCAGCATGTTTCGTGTTGCAGTTGGTCAGGGACCCTTTGTAAAGCGCTTTGAGCACGTTTAGTGGATATTGCTCTCTATAAAATCTCAAGTTTTTTCTTTTTTTTTTTTTCTAAAAATGTTCATCCACACAAACTTTGCATATGTTTCTTCTCTACTTTAACGTTGGAGGGTACATACGGTTTAATCTTTCTGTGTAACAAAACTTGAATCATGACGCAGAAAAAGTAGTCCGTCAGAGGCATTAGGTCCATGGAGCCGGAGTTTATCCCGGTTTCTATAAGCGTGAAACGGACAATATCAATTCCTTGCTACTCTTTAGATTTATGAACGCTAGTCTATCGCAAAGTACTTTCCGCCAGATCTATAAGATCCAGCTACCCAATCACTACTGGGGGGGGGGGAGGAGGAGGTCAGAAAAAGAAAAAAAACCTCGACTGCACCCGGGATCGATCTCGGTCAATTTGATTGTGAAGCTAGTGCTCTATACTAACTGAGCTATATTTATCCTCAACTATCATCAAGGCTAGCCGAAATATTCTATAAAACACATAAAATGAGGAACTCCTCGCATGAATTGTCGGCACTATATTTTGTCGCACGTCTTTAATAATAGATGATATATAACCTAATGCGTCACAAATTATGTGCACTATTATATCATAAAACGCCACGATCGTCCTTGGATTCCCTGGGCAGTGATACTTGTGAAGTTAAATGAAATGGAATAAAGCGATATATCGATTCGAACACAAAATCGATATTAGATGGCTAGTGTGCTGTTAATGATAATTAATTTTAAAAAATAAATAAATAAAATTCCCTTTATTTATCCAACAGGGGAAATTTGTCTTTAGGGTCTATTCCAAGGGAAGACTGGAATAACCCATGCGTCAGCCGCAGTGCAGCGCCGCAATTTGAGCTAGGGCGAGGTGACTTGCTCAAGGCCACACAGCGGAGCCGCGGGCGATCGAACTCGGTACCTTTCGGGTACGAAGCAAAGACTGTACCGCTGAGCCACGCAGCTCCATAATGAAGTGAGGAATGGTTGGGATCTAACCGACGTGCACGTATATGCAGGTCTGATAACCCAATTTCTTATGGGGCTCATTGTTGTAATGGAAATCTCAAAAAAAAAAAAAAAAGAATTGACGCAAAATATTTTCCATTACAACATTGTTAAACTAGGCCCATTCTTGGATTAGGATGTCAGACCTGCATATATGTATGTACACGTCGGTTCGAACCAATGCCGGGGTTGGGTTCTATTTATCCAAAGCATTTATATAGCGTAATATCCACTAAACTTGTTCCATGCGCTTTACAAGTAGGGGGTCGGTCTCAAGCCAACAGCAACACTTAACATGTAGGATGAGACATGACATGACGCCTAGAGGCGATATTATTACTTTTTTCCCGAGAGAGACAACGCTGTAAACGACCAGGTACTCATTTTACGCCTAAGTACGGGTGAGAGAATGTGAGTAAAGAGCTTTTTCCAAGGACTCAACTACCATGCGTCGCTCAGAGCGGGTTTCAAACCTTAGACCTTCCGATCCTAAGTTGAGAGTTATACTACTAGACCACATAGCCGCATAGGCTTGTTTTGTTTTTGTTTTGTTTTATATATATTTTTTTTTCGGATGACGTCAGGAAGGTCAAATGAAAACATTTTAATTAATCAAGGGTAGTTTTTGGTTGAATTCTCATTGAATTCATCAATCTTTTTGGAATTAGCGAAATCGATTTAAACATAAATCGATATTAGATGGTTGTTAGAGTTTTGTTAATGATAATGAAGTGAGGAATGAATGGGTTCATTCAACGCCAGGTTGTGGTTTGGTTTGTTTGTTTGTTTGTTTTTCGCTGATGTCAAAGAGGTCAGATGAAAACATATTAATTAATCATTAATTATGGGTAGTTTTTTTGTTTTGTTTTTTTGGTCTTCTCACTGAATTCTTTAAGTTGTTTTTGATTTAACGAAATCGATTTGAACATGATGATATGATATGATATAAGTCCAGATTTATGTAGGCTTTAACAGCCTTTTATCTGCTCTTGTGCATTCGTGAACGTATATAATTCAAGTCTCTCAAAACTGGGCATGCCACATAGTGGAAGGAGGTGTCTGAATTTAACTTTACAAACAGTATTTTTCTGTTTCACAATGAGCATCAAGACGGCACTTGAATGCCTGCAATGACGGGGCGTCGACAACTGTTGCAGGCAGGCGGTTCCATTTGTCGACTACCCTAACAGAGAAAAATAATCGATGTTAGATAGTTAAGGAGCCGTTAATGATAATGAAGTGAGGAATGAATGGGCTCTTCAATGCCAAGTTGGGTTTTTGTTTGTTTTGGGTTTTTTGTGGGGTTTTTTCGTTGACGCCGAAGAGGTCAGCTGAAAACATTTTAATTGATTATTAATCATGGGTAGCTTTTGGTTTTCCCTATTTGTTAAAGAATCGATTAATTCTCTCATTACCGATCATTTTCAGTATTTTCCCAAAATGGCAGGCTTACCCAGCAGAAAATGGATTTTAAAACTCAAACAATCTCTCTACTAAACAACTTTTTGTTATTATTAATTAAACAAAGATCATTGTGACCTACAAAATAAATCTGAATAAGAAAAAATGGATATTGTGTCATAACAAATGTGACCATTTTGATGTCTAGGTGGCAAGGAGGGTGTTAAAAAGATTATCATTACTTAACAGTATCAAGAGAGATTAAAAATTACGTCATCCATTTTTGTTGTGGATATGCTAGAATTGCGTAGAATAAATTATACTTGCATTTAATGGCAAACGTCAAAAAGGAATGAGTGTTACGACCTATCAGATTTTCTTCGTATTGATTTGAGTCAAGGGGGATGATAGAAATAACCTGAAATAAAAAGAAGGTTTGCAAGTTACTTGTCTATATCGGTCTCTAAAAATAGTTTTATAATTTTTAGATTTGCCAGTAATTCTATGGTCGATGATATAAATTTTACATTGGCTGTTCGGAACAATGTTTATCCCAACCCTGTTTTTAAAAAATATATTATAATAGATTTCTCAGCGCACACTTTAGCGGGTATTGCGTCTACTTAAAACTCACTATTTTCGCTTTCCGTGTTGCTGAAGATGTTTAAATAGTCCTTTTCTTTTATTTTCTTACTAACTTTTCATTTTTAACTAACCAATAAAATGATAATTTTAAATAGTTGAGCTTTAAACTAGTTGAATTATTGGTTGAAGACAACGTGCAAATATATTCAGGTCTGATAACCGAACGCAAGTATGGACTTGTGTTAACCTTGTTTTAGTAATGGAGAGTAAAATTTGTAATGTTTTGATAGTATTTCCATAACGGCAATGAGATCATATTTTAAGGTCTGATAACCCAATTCATTGTGGGCTCATTGTTGTAATAAAAATCTCAAGAAAAATGACGCAAAATCGTGTCCATTACAACAATGTTAAACTAGGCCCATGATTGCATTCGGATATCAGACCAGAGAATATCTGCACGTTGTCTTAAAGAATAATTAAACTGTCAGACCTGCATATGTGTGTACACGTCGAACCATAACAATTTGGTTTATCAGACTTGCAAACATTTGCACGTCCGTTGAAGAAATAGAAAACGAATATAGGAGATTTCTTTAAACTAGAGCTAGAGATTTTATTTAGCGCAGTATCCACTAAACGTGCTCAAAGCTGTTTACAAAGAGTCCCTGACCAACAGCAGCACGTAACGTATAGAACGAGACATGACGCCTTTTAGGAGATATTACTTTTTTTTTAGCTGTTAACACCGCTATTAACACCGCTGTCAACGGCCAGTTACTCATTTTACACCTGAGTACATCGACAGAATGTGAGTAAGTAAAGAGCCTTTTCCAAGGAATTAACTATGCGCCGTGCGAGGCTCCGAACCCAGGACCTTCCGATGATCCGAAAGCGAGTGTCATCCCACAAGACCACAACATAGAGTTAGAGAGGTTGATGCCCTTTGTCTTGCCGGGGTTTTGAAATCAACAGGCAGTCAGTCAGCTCGGGGCGATTGATGACATTTTTAATAGGTTGTAATGGAACACTAAATAGGTAAATGGGTATTTGTATGAAAGGCACGCTTAGAAAGATAAAGATGATGATGATGATGATGATGATGATAATGATGATGATGATGATGATGATGATGATGATGATGATGATGGTAATGATAATGATAATGATAATGATAAAAATGATAATGATAATAAATAATAATATAATAATAATAATAATAATAATAATAATAATAATAATAATAATAATAATAATAATAATAATAATAATAATAATATAATAATAATAATAATAATAATAATAATAATAATAATAATAATAATAATAATAATAATAATAATAATAATAATGATAATGATGAGGATCATGATCATGATGATGACCGAGAGAATGATGATACTACCACCGCTACTGCAACTACTACCACTACCACTACTACAACCATCACTATTACTACCACCACCACTATCACTACAACCATCACTATTACTACCACTACCACAACTACTAATACTACTACTACTACTACTACTACTACTACTACTACTACTACTACTACTACTACTACTACTACTACTACTACTACTACTACTACAACTACTACAACTACTACTACTACTACTACCACCACCACCACTGCCACTACTACCACCACTACTACTACTACTACTACTACTACTACTACTACTACTACCACCACCACTGCCACTACTACCACCTCTACTACTACCACTACCACTACTACTAATACTACATCTACTACTACTACTACTACTACTACTACTACTACTACTACTACTACTACTACTACTACTACACACATACCACTCTGCTACTACTATCACACATACTACACACTACTGCTACTACTAATACTACATCTACTACTACTACTACTACTACTACTACTACTACCACTACCACTACCACTACTACCACCACTACCACTACCACTTCTACTACTACTACCACTACTACCACCACTACTACAACTACTACTACTATTAATACTACAACTTCCTTCACCACCAACACGGAATCAATCAGTTTAAGGAAATAATTAAGCCTTCCACCAACCACCCAGCCATTCATAACGCAAGCCAAGCCTGGCTACTAAGAGCCAATTAAACGACAGTTTTTTCCCGCTTCATCATTGTGCCCAATCGATAAGGATTTATCATTGAACGCCTCCCCCCCAACCCTCTTCACGTGGGAAGCTGAATTGTGTGTACAAATCTACCTGTTGTATATAATATCTTTACTGTCCGTGATTTTTAAAAAACGTGTATATATAGCTCAAAAATCTCTGAAAACGTATTTGTGAAACAGTGCCGAAGCAAGATAGAAAAGGATTTATCATTGAACGCCCCCCCCCCCCCCCCCCCCCCCCCCCCAAACCCTCTTCACGTGGGAAGCTGAATTGTGTGTACAAATCAACCTGTTGTATATAATATCTTTACTGTCCATGATTTTTTAAAAACGTGTATATAGATAGTATGCGCTTGGCTAAGAAGCTCATAACATTGCCATCCGGAAGTATAACGGACCAACACACAAAACCGTGTGTATCCATGAACGTTTATAGTCAGGTTAATACAGTTCAGTGAGCATTACTCATAAACGCGGATGGAAAAAAACAATAACAAAGACCTGAGTGACGTCATCTTCGAACTATCTATAGAGCTCAAAAATCTCTGAAAGCAAGATAGAAAATACGAAAGAAAAAAAAGAAATCCCGAAAAATCAGTCTTCTTCGACAGGGGATCGAACCAGCATTTTGGTTCCTCCTCCTTCTCCTCCTCCTCCTCCTCCCCCCCCCCCTTCTCCTCCTCCCTCCTCCCTCCCTCCTCCTCCTTCTCCTCCTCCTCCTCCTTCTCCTCCTCTCCCTTCCTCCTCCCTTCTCTCTCCTCCTCCTCTCTCCTCTCTCCTCCTCTCTCCTCCTCCTTCTCCTCCTCCTTCCTCCTCCTCCTCTCCCTTTCTCATCCTCCTCTCTTTCCTCCTCTCTCCTCCTCTTCTCCTCCTCCTTTCTCCTCCTCTCCTCCTCTCCTCCTCTTCTCCTCCTCCTCCTCATCCTCCTCCTCCTCCTCCTCCTCTTCCTTATCATCCTCTTCTTCCTCCTTCTCATGCTCCTCCCCCCCCTCCTCCTCCTCCTCCTCCCCCTCCACCATATCCTTCTCTTCCTCCTCCTTATCATCCTCTTCTTCCTCCTTCTCATGCTCCTCCCCCCCTCCTCCTCCTCCTCCCCCCCCCCTCCATCTCCTCTTCCTCCTCTTCCTTATCCCCCTCTTCCTCCTCCTTCTCCTCCTCTTCCTCCTTCTCCTCCTTCTCCTGCATTGTGCCCTAGAATCAGGACACCCAGTATTAACATTGTTTGACAATCCATTTCCTTTGACATCTGTCAGGATTAAAGATTTCTCACCTCATTTTGCAATACCACACACACAAACACACACAAACACACACAAACACACACACACAAACACACACACACATACACACAACACACATATATATATATATATATATATATATATATATATATATATATATAATATATATATATATATATATACTCATACCCACCCGAACATCACATCATTCTATAGCTTGAAACGGATAATAGCAATCGCTTGCTTTTCTTAGGATAGGACTCTAATCTATCGCAAAGTACTTCTCGCCAGTTCTAACAAACCCAGCTACCCAATTACTGCTGAATGGATAGGGGGATCAGAAAAACATATCTCAACTGCACCTAAGATCGACTCGGCCCCTTTGCTTGTCAAGCGACTGCTCTACCAATTGAGCTATCCCCCCCCCCCCCCCCCCCCCCCCCCGCAGCCTATTATTTGTCAATACTTTCCCATTGAGACGAGGTAGATGTACATTAAATGAACTCTTGACGGGCTGTCCGGCGTTAGTAAAATATCTGTTGACAGAGAGATTGCAACTTAATACCAAAGGAAATTCTTATCATTATTATTATTATTATTATTATATTATTATTATTATTATTATTATTATTATTATTATTATATATTATTATTATTATATTATTATTATTATTATTATTATTATTATTATTTATTATTATTACTATTATTATTATTATTATTATTATTATTATTATTATTATTATTATTATTATTATTATTATTTTTATATTATTATTTATTATTATATTATTATTATTATTATTATTATTATATTATTATTATTATTATATTATATTATTATTATTATTATTATCATCATCACTACCACCTCCACCATCATCATCATCATCACCATCATCATCATAATCATGACCATCACCATCATCATCACCATCATCATCATCATCATCATCATCATCACCATCATCATCATTATCATCACCATCATTATCATCATCATCATCATCATCATCATCATCATCATCACCACCATATCTTCGTCAACACCACCTCCACCCCCCCCCCCTCACCACCACCACCACCACCACCACCACCACCACCACCACCACAACCACCACCACCATCATCATCCCTATCAACATCCGTTAGAAAACAAGTCTAAATCCCCTTGTATAATCCAAACTAAACACACATTCCGACTCACCAGCTCCCACGAGAAATTTCCCACCTGCTTTCTTCTACAATAAATTACATGATCCACAACAAACACAAAATAAAATCATTTCCAATAACAAATTAATCTGGCAACAACTGGCAAAACGCTTTTATATATATATATATATATATATATATATATATATATATATATATATATATATATATATATATATATATATAATATATATATTAATGTATGATAATACCCACAAAAACGTGAGCGTTTATATAGTGCAATATCCACTAAAAGTGCTCAAAGCGCTTTACTATGGTCAAGCCTGTGGTCTAGTGGTATGACACTCGTTTTCGGATCGGAAGGTCCTAGGTTCGAGCCTCGCTCGGCGCATTATTGAGTCCTTGGAAAAGGCCCTTTACTCACATTCTCTCACCGTACTCAGGTGTAAAATGAGTACCTGGCCGTAAACAGATTTGTCTCTTTTGGGGAAAAAATTGCGCAATATAGCCTAACAGGCGTCATGTTTCGTTCTACATGTTACGCGTTGCTGTTGGTCAGGGACCCCTTGTAAAGCGCTTTGAGCACGTTTAGTGGATAAAGCGCTACATAAAATAAACAAAACATCTCAAGCTCAATTAATGCATTTTTATTGGGTTTTTAACAAAAGTTTGATTATTAAGATTTACTCGATCTTGTCCAGTGAAAATCTTAAATCAATACCGAGTGTTTATAACCGAGTAAATGTAATTCAATTTTATTATTGCACCCTATCAGAGGGAGAGGGGAGGGGGGGGAGCAGCCTGGCTCAGCGGTACGGTCTTTGCTTCTTACCCGAAAGGTACCGAGTTCGATCACACGCCGCTGGCCTGTGAGGCCTTGAGCAAGTCAGTCACCTCGCCCAAGTTCAATTTGCGGCGCTGCATTGCGACTGACGCCTGGGTTGTTCCAGTCTTCCCTTGGAATAGATCCTAGAGACAAATTTCACCAATGTGATGAATAAAGGGAATTTTATTTATTTATTTATTTATTTATTTATTTATTTATTTATTTATTTATTTATTTATTTTTATTTTTATATTATTATAAATGTCTATCCCCTGGATGGGGTTCCTGATCTCCCGTAGTGGGAAGGGAGTTACTTAATGTGTTTTCAATCCCTCTATATCTGTTTTCCAACATGCTTTCTGTTTTTGTCTTACATTCTGTTTTACATTCTGCCCCAACATTGATGTTGTCTGTTCATCATCTCGTGCTCCACAACCCCATCCCACCCTTTCCCAACGTTGACCTTTAAAAAAACTATCCATCATTATAGATAGTTCGAAGATGACGTCACTCAGGTCTTTGTTATTGTTTTTTGCCATCCGCGTTTTTGAGTAACGCTCACTGAACTGTATTAACCTGACTATAAACGTTCATGGATAAACACAGTTTTGTGTGTTGGTCCGTTATACTTCCGGATGGCAATGTTATGAGCTTCTTAGCCAAGCGCATACTATCTATATTATTAGTTACTATTGAGTTCATTTCCGTTTTTGAATGTTTAAATACGTACCGTCAACTGGGGTCACTTCGCCTTCAGGGGTGACTTTGTCTCTATAGAGTTGGACAAACTAGATTATGCTTAATTTTATAACAGTTATTTATTTCTTTTGATGAAAAATCAAGTCCTCTAATAAGGAAAATAACTGCAAAACATGCCTGAGAATACTCAAAATGCTCCAAATCGGTTGAAGCAAAATCACCCGAGAAGCAAAATCACCCCGAGAAGCAAAATCATACCAAGATGCAAAATCGCCCCAGAGATGCACAATCACACGAGATGCAAAATCACACCGAGAAGCAAAATCACACCGAGATGCAAAATCACCCGGAGAGGCAAAATCACCAGGAGAGGCAAAATCATTCAGAGAGGCAAAGCCACCCCCGTTGATGGCGGTCTCTCTTTTAGAAGTACGGCAGGTAACTGTCTAATATGACTTCTGTTTCTATCAATGATAATAATGTATTTTTCTTTCTATTTCATTTCCTCTTCAGCGGATAATGACGCTCTCCAAGCAGTGCTTTCCCACGTAGCTGATCAACTGAACAGGTATGTAGAGATGTTAAATTTTATGTTATTTACACCTCTGCATTGCGAAAGGAGGGGGGGGGGGGGGGGGGGGGGGGGGGGGGGGGGGGAGGGGGGGGGGGTCGAGCGAAAGGAAACTCCTGATAGCTCATTTGGTAGAGCACTCGCTTAACACGCAAACGGACCGAGATTGATCCCAGGTGCTTTGTCTGCACTGTTTTATACAAACTTTTTTTCATATCTTTATCTTACACCAGTGCCGTCTCCCTTATTTGTTCCTTTGATCATTCACCTGCTCTGTAAAATTGTATGCCTTTATAAATAGATTCTCGGTACAGTTTCCCTTAACCCTTTGTAAATTCAGAGATTTTCCTCTGTTTTAAAACGTTTTCTTTTCCCTGGATATTGTACTAGCGCCCAAAGGGCTGCATGTCTCGTCGCCCTATGTATGGAAATTTACACTGTTCCATAATCTGGGGATTTTAATAAGAATTTTGAGAGTTTATAGGGCAGCGAGTGATTATAACCGAGTAAACATAATTCAATCTTATTATTGCACCCTATCAGAGGGAGAGGGGAGGGGGGGGGGGGGGGGGCAGCCTGGCTCAGTGGTACGGTCTCTGCTTCGTACCCAAAAGGTATCGAGTTCGATTAATCGACTCGTTGTGTGGCCTCGCTTTAGCTCACTTTGCAGGGCTTGACTGCGGCTAACGCCTGGGTTATTCCAGGGTTATTTGTAATTTTGTAATTTTGGTTTTATTTATGTTTGTCCTTTATTTATGTTTGTTGGGGTTGTGTGAGTGTGTGTGTGTGTGTGTGTGTGTGTGTTTGTGTGTATGTGTGTGTATCGTTTTATTTAATTGTTTTTTTTTGTTTGTTGTTTTGTTTTGTATTTGTTTTGTTTTGTTGGGGTTTTTTTTTTTGTTTTTTTTTTTTTTTTTTTTTGGGGGGGGGGGGGCGGTGTGACTTTTTTACGAAACCCGCCGAAACCCGCCGAAACCCGCCGAAACCCGCCGAAACCCGCCGAAACCCGCCGAAACCCGCCGAAACCCGATGAAACCCGACGAATCCCGACAAAGTTATGGGAAGTAGGTGGCTGTGGGGAGTGAACCTAGAACTCAGGGAAGTGTACACCATTGGGGAGTGAACCTGGGACTGGGTTTCGGCGGGTTTCGTAAAAAAGAACCAGTGCTTTTTTACGAAACCCGCCGAAACCCGCCGAAACCCGGCGAAACCCGACAATATACAGCAAAGTTATGGAAGTAGACAACTGTGGGGAGTGAACCCGAGACTCAGGGAAGTGTACACCAGTCGGGAGTGAACCTGAGACTAAGTTTATCGGCCGGTTTCGGCGGGTTTCGTAAAAAAGAATTAGTGCTTTATTACGAAACCCGCCGAAACCCGCCGAAACCCGACAATATCCGGCAAAGTTATGGGAGTTTGGCAACAGTGGGGGGTGATCCTGGGAGTCAGGGAATTGCACACCAGTGGGGAGTTAACCTGGGACTGTGTAAAAAGGATATCAGTGGGAAATAAACCTGGGACTAAAGGGACATGGATACCATTGAAAGTTGAAGCCGGATATGGGAATTGAGTACCAGAGGAGAATGAACCTGACACTATAGAAGGTGGGCGCCAGTGGGGAGTGAACCTGGGATTCAGGGAATTGCACACCAGTGGGGAGTTAACCTGGGATTGTGTAAAAAGGATATCAGTGGGAAATAAACCTGGGACTAAAGGGAGATGGATACCATTGAAAGTTGAAGCCGGATATGGGAGTTGAGTACCAGAGGAGAATGAACCTGACACTATAGAAGATGGGCGCCAGTGGGGAGTGAACCTGGGATTCAGGGAATTGCACACCAATTGGGAGTTAACCTTGGACTGTGGGAGATGGATAACTGTGGGTATCCGAGCCGAACTATAGGAGTTGGGTGCCAGAGGAGAATGAACCTGACACTATAGAAGGTGGGCGCCAGTGGGGAGTGAACCTGGGATTCAGGGAATTGCACACCAGTGGGGATTTAACCTGGGAATATGTAAAAAGGATATCAGTGGAAAATAAACCTGGTACTAAAGGGAGATGGATACCATTAAAATTTGAAGCTTGGTATGAGAGTTTGGTACCAGAGGAGAATGAACCTGACACTAAAGGAGGTGGGCGCCAGTGGGGAGTGAACCTGGGACTATGTAAAAAGGATATCAGTGGGAAATAAACCTGGGACTAAAGGGAGATGAATACCATTGAAAGTTGAAGCCGGATATGAGAGTTTGGTACCAGAGGAGAATGAACCTGACACTATAGGAGGTGGGCGCCAGTGGGGAGTGAACCTGGGACTATGTAAAAAGGATATGAGTGGGAAATAAACCTGGGACTAAAGGGAGATGAATACCATTGAAAGTTGAAGCCGGATATGAGAGTTTGGTACCAGAGGAGAATGAACCTGACACTATAGGAGGTGGGCGCCAGTGGGGAGTGAACCTGGGACTATGTAAAAAGGATATCAGTAGGAAATAAATCTGGGACTAAAGGGAGGTGGATACCATTGGGAGTTAAAGCCGGATTTGGTAGTTGGGTACCAGAGGAGAGAGAAACCTGACACTATAGGAGGTGGGCGCCAGTGGGGAGTGAACCTGGGACTATGTAAAAAGGATATGAGTGGGAAATAAACCTGGGACTAAAGGGAGATGAATACCATTGAAAGTTGAAGCCGGATATGAGAGTTTGGTACCAGAGGAGAATGAACCTGACACTATAGGAGGTGGGCGCCAGTGGGGAGTGAACCTGGGACTATGTAAAAAGGATATCAGTGGGAAATAAACCTGGGACTAAAGGGAGATGAATACCATTGAAAGTTGAAGCTGGATATGAGAGTTTGGTACCAGAGGAGAATGAACCTGACACTATAGGAGGTGGGCGCCAGTGGGGAGTGAACCTGGGACTATGTAAAAAGGATATGAGTGGGAAAAAACCTGGGACTAAAGGGAGAAGGATACCATTGAAAGTTGAAGCCGGATATGGGAGTTGAGTACCAGAGGAGAATGAACCTGACACTATAGGAGATGGGCGCCAGTGTGGAGTGAACCTGGGACTCAGGGAAGTGCACACCAATTTGGAGTTAACCTGGGACTGTGGGAGATGGATAACTGTGGGTATCCGAGCCGAACTATAGGAGTTGGCTACCAGAGGAGAATAAACCTGACACTATAAAAGGTGGGCGCCAGTGGGGAGTGAACCTGGGAGTCAGGGAATTGCACACCAGTGGGGAGTTAACCTGTGAATATCTAAAAAAGAATATCCGTGGGAAATAAATCCGGCTTCAACTCCCAATGGTATCCATCTCCCTTTAGTCCCAGATTTATTTCCTACTGATATCCTTTATACATATTCCCAGGTTAACTCCCCACTGGTGTGCAATTCCCTGAGTCCCAGGTTCACTCCCCACTGGCGCCCACCCCTTTTGTGTCAGGCTCAATCTCCTCTGGTACCAAGCTTTCATATCCGGCTCAACTTTCAATGGTATCCATCTCCCTTTAGTCCGAGGTTTATTTCCCACTGATATCCTGTTTACATAGTCCCAGGTTCACTCCCCACTGGCGCCCACCTCCTATAGTGTCAGGTTCATTCTCCTCTGGTACCAAACTCTCATATCCGGCTTCAACTTTCAATGGTATTAATCTCCCTTTAGTCCCATGTTTATTTCCCACTGATATCCTTTTTACATAGTCCCAGGTTCACTCCCCACTGGCGCCCACCTCCTATAGTGTCAGGTTCATTCTCCTCTGGTACCAAACTCTCATATCCGGCTTCAACTTTCAATGGTATTCATCTCCCTTTAGTCCCAGGTTTATTTCCCACTGATATCCTTTTTACATAGTCCCAGGTTCACTCCCCACTGGCGCCCACCTCCTATAGTGTCAGGTTCATTCTCCTCTGGTACCAAACTCTCATATCCGGCTTCAACTTTCAATGGTATTCATCTCCCTTTAGTCCCAGGTTTATTTCCCACTCATATCCTTTTTACATAGTCCCAGGTTCACTCCCCACTGGCGCCCACCTCCTATAGTGTCAGGTTTCTCTCTCCTCTGGTACCCAACTACCAAATCCGGCTTTAACTCCCAATGGTATCCACCTCCCTTTAGTCCCAGATTTATTTCCTACTGATATCCTTTTTACATAGTCCCAGGTTCACTCCCCACTGGCGCCCACCTCCTATAGTGTCAGGTTCATTCTCCTCTGGTACCAAACTCTCATATCCGGCTTCAACTTTCAATGGTATTCATCTCCCTTTAGTCCCAGGTTTATTTCCCAATGATATCCTGTTTACATAGTCCCAGGTTCACTCCCCACTGGCGCCCACACCCTTTTTTGTCAGGTTCATTCTCCTCTGGTACCAAGCTCTCATATCCGGCTTCAACTTTCAATGGTATTCATCTCCCTTTAGTCCCAGGTTTATTTCCCACTGATATCCTTTTTACATAGTCCCAGGTTCACTCCCCACTGGCGCCCACCTCCTTTAGTGTCAGGTTCATTCTCCTCTGGTACCAAACTCTCATACCAAGC
>NC_088373.1:9784997-9794997 GCF_034508935.2 Berghia stephanieae
ATGTGGTCTAGTGTTATGACACTCGCTTTCGTATCGGAAGGTCCTGGGTTCGAGCGTTGAGTCCTTGGAAAAGGCTCTTTACTCACATTCTCTCACCGTACTCAGGTGTAAAATGAGTACCTGGCCGTTAACAGCGTTGTCTTTGTCCGAAAAATTGTAATATCGCCTAATAGGCGTTATGTCCCGTCCTACATGTTAAATGTTGCTGTTGACCAGGGACCCCTTGTAAAGCGCTTTGAGTACGTTTAGTGGATATTGCGCTATATAAAAGCTCAATTTAATTTAGAGCACTGGCTTCACACACAAAAGGACAGAGATCGGTCGCCGGTGAAGTCGGGGTACATTTTTTTCCAGATCCTTCTGTCTAGTCAGATGTGATTGGGTAGTTGGGTCTGTTAGATCTGGTGGAAAGAACTTTACGATAGACTAGCGTCCTATTATAAAGGATAGCAAGCAATTGCTATTGTCCGTTTCACGCTATAGAAACCGGGATAAACTCCGGCTCATTATAATGGCTTATGTTGTCGTACTCTGACAGAAAAAAAAAACATTAAAAATAATTTGGGTCCGAAAACTCTTCCTGCGCTTTATTATAAAGGGTCCCTGACCAACAGCAACACGTAACATGTAGAACGAGACATGACGCCTGTTAGGCGATAATATAATTGTTTTATCCGACAGAGACAACGCTGTTAACGGTCAGGTTCTCGTTTTACACCTGACTACGGTGAGAAAATGTGAGTAAAGAGCCTTTTCCAAAGACTCAACTATGCGCCGATCGAGGCTCGAACCCAGGACTTTCCTATCCGAAAGCGAGTGTCATATCACAAGACCACATAGCAGCACATGACCACCGTTATGATATGTGACCCTTCGCCTCAAAACGGTATTAAGTCGGGTTGGTTAAGATATTGAAAATTGAATTTATAGCCAAAAATATCAGACTTGTGTTGAGTTTGTATGTTTGAATGGATACCATATTTTAAGGTGCTAATGCCAACAATTTATATTTTTGACCAGTTTAACATTTAATTCGGCTTTTAAGCATTTGGTTCGTTCCGACATAAAACCGTTTTGAGACGATGGGTCACATATGTCAATAGAAAATTCGAAATACGCACCAAGTAGTTAGTTATTCGAAAACAATGTGTAGGTGTGTATTGTTGTATTTTGTGTCTTGGCAACGAAAACATGTCAATCATGCGTCATGAATATGTATGAGTTGACGATCATTGAGTCTGGTATAGATGCTGTGCACGTGGCTAAGAAACGCACAACATTGCCATCCGGAAGCATAACGGACCAACACACAAAACTATGTGTAACCTTAAACGTTTATAGTCTGGTGAATACAGTTTTGTGAAAATTACTCATAAACATGGATGGCAAAAATAAACACTAACAAAGACCCGAGTGACGTCACTTTCGTTCAATCTATACGAACGAGGAAGTTTTGACGAAGGTAGGAAAAAGGAAGGATATTGATAGATACCATCAGAAAGAGGCAGTTTTCGTTTCTGGGAAATGTGTGGAGAAGAGACGGAATTGAAAAGTTGGTAACATCTGGGATGATCGAAGGCAAGAGAGCTAGAGGAAGGCAGAGAATGACAAATCTAAATAACCTAAGAATGGCCAAATGTGATTTAAAAAGCAACACCGATTTCATGAGCACCGCAGAGCGTGGAGACAGCTGACCGGCTACGTGCTCAAGAGTACAAGCCACCATGGATGATGATGATGATGTTGATGAGTCTGGTATAGTGACGTCATTCATCGTGTGATTCCCATGTTCACAGTTCATGACGGGTCTGTCTTGTTCTCACCTATATCAAACCTATAAATAGATGCATAGTTAACCTGTACATCAATCAGCGTAATATATATATATATATATATATATATATATATATATATATATATATATATATATATATACATATATTATTTTGCAATGCTTAATAATACGATCTAAATTGCTCCAAATCAAACTGGTTATTTCTGGGCCAGGGGGGTTGGATTTTGTTAAAAAATACTTCTTGTTGTTTTGTTTTGTTTTGTTTCTTTTGATTTAAAGTAATTTTTAAGCTTTCGAGTTTTACAAACTACGGAACAAGCACTGGTGTTAGATAAATATCTGCAAAAATGTGTAGGAAACAGCACCAAAGTCAGCAGGAAAGAAAAATATACTGGGGATAACAAGACCCCCCCCCCCCCCCCACCAAAAAAAAAAAAAATAAAAAAAAATACAAATAAAAAAAACAGTCTATCTTGACTGTTTGGAAACTTGGATTTCATAGTTTTGTTTTAATTATTTAGTTACTTATTTTATTTCATTTTATTTCTGATTTATCTGATTCTTTGTCATACACTTTATTTATTTTTTTTTTTACCCTTTTTTTAAATAGAATTTTAAGATTTATTTATTACAAAGTACTTTCCGCTCGATGTAACAGACCTTAATACCCAATTGCTGCTGGATGGACAAAGTTTTCAGATACACGCACAAACACACACGCAGATATATATATATATATATATATATATATATATATATATATATATATATATATAATTATATATATAATGTGTGTCTGTGTATGTGTGTGTGTGTGTGTGTGTGTGTGTGTGGAATATTGAAGACAAATTCCGTAAAATAATCAAAATTTTATTAATAAGAAATTAACATTTTTAAAATGACCAAGTTTGTTATTTTAGGTCTATTTTGTACTTGACAAATATTGCTCACGACAGCGGAAGCCATAAATTCTGGAACTTCCGGTTTAAGCTGATTTATTGGTTTTTGCTCTTCTCTTAATGTCAATCAACATTTTTAAGCTGTGGAAACGACAGGACATTGATTTGAGCATCCCCGAGGAGTTGAGTTGTGGCGATGTTCATAAACAATGGCTGTTCTATATTAACTAATTAACTGGGGGAGCATTCTATAGAGAAATACGTATTTATAAATTTGGCCAGAAAACTCGCCCTTCGAATATAAATCGATTTAAATGACGATCATCTTTGCAAAAGATTTTAAACCTGGGTCTTCGGGCAAGATCTTCCTTGAATTCCAGGTTTGGGTTGTTTTTTTGTTTTTGTTTTTTGTTTGTTGTTTTTTTTGTTTTTGTTTTTTTTTTTGCCAAGGTGATGGTTATTTAAAACGATCGATATTTGAAGGGCGAGTTTTCTGGCCAAATTTTTTAAAATGTGTTTTCCGGAACACGGAAGTTAAGTTGTTAACGTTTTTATTCTTCCTATTGTTGTAGTTGTTGTTGTAGCTGTTGTTGTTGTAATGGCAAATCGTGAGCCGCTCATTGTTTCGAAAACGTTTGCACTGTGTGATCTCATCGAGTTAAATCTTTCATTGATTTAGAAAACATTCATTACAATGTCCTATCTCCACCTCTCTCTCTCTATCTCTCTCTCTCTCTCTCCTGTCTCTCTCGCTTGCTCTCTCTCTCTATCTATCTCTCTCTCTCTCTCCCTCTCTCTCTCTCCCTCTCTCTCTCCCTGTGTGTGTGTGTCTGCCTGTCTGTCTATCTGTCTATCTATCTATCTATCTAACTTTATATCTATCTATCTCTCTCTATATATATCTATCTATCTCTCTCTCTCTCTCCACCTTTCTCTCTCTTTTTATTTTTCTATTCTCTCTTTTCCTCTCTTTTTATCTTTCTGTCTTATCTCTCTCTCTCTTTCTCTCTCTCAATCTCTCCCATTCTCTCTTCTCTCTCTGTTCTCTCTTTCTCTCTAGGCTCTCTCTCTCTCCCTCTACCTCCCCCCCCTCTCTCTCTCTCTCTCTCTCTCTCTCTCTACCAATTAAGATATTTACCACGGTTTGGAGTAAACATCGATGTTTCAGGCCTATATGACCATCATCAGGACTTTGTAGAACATGTAATCAACACACCAAGCATGTATCTGTCTATCTATCTATCTATCTATCTATCTATCTATCTATCTATCTATCTATCTATCTATCTGTCTGTCTGTCTGTCTGTCTATCTGTCAGTCTGTCTATCTATCTATCTGTCTGTTGTCTGTTGGTCTGTCTGTCTATCTATCTATCCAGACATTTATTTTATCTATCTCTCTTTATATATATATATATATATATATATATATATATATATATATATATATATATATATCCATCTATATTATATCTATCTATCTATCTATATATCCATCTATCTATCCCTACATACACACAGTTATATTTCTGCCCCTTGCTGTCTCCCATCCCTTCCCCCCCCCCCCAACCCCCACCCCCAAGTCCACCTCAACATTATAAATATTTCAATCTCTCCCTACCTCCCCTTTCCCTTTTCTTTTCATCCCTTCCCTTCCCTTCCCGTTCCTCCCTATGGCCTCTCCATTCCAATTTGATAACAATTTAATGACATTATTTTGTTTTCGTTCCATTCCCTCCAATCAGAGTGTTCAAGATGGACGAGACGAAGAGTACGTTAAATCACAGAATCAACTTGTTAGAAAAACGTCTGGAAAGTAAGCAATTTCTAATATTGTCTCCCCTTTCCATAAATGTGACCTATCGTCTCAAAACGGTATTATGTCGGAACGAACCAGATGCTTAAAAGCCGAATCAAATTTTGAACTAGTCAAAATTATCAATTGTTGGCATTAGCATCCTAGAATATGGTATCCATTCTCCCTAATAAAACATACAAACTCAACACAAGTCTGATATTTCTGGCTATAAATTCAGTTTTCAACATCTTAACCATCCCGACTTAATACCGTTTTGAGGCGAAGTGTCACAAATACTAACGCCTAGTGATAATCCAACAGTTTGTCACCCCAATCTGTCAATCCCAACTCGATTCAACAGTCTGATGTCACGTCCGCCCAGCAACGATCATCTTGGTTCTAAACAAAGAAAATCGGTATTTTTTATTCTTCATGCTGGCTAGAACTTTTTCACATGTGATGTGATCAGAATGTATAAAAGTCAAAACATGATCAGATTTATAATGTTTTTATCCTCTGGATACACTTTTATGCTCGTCGGAGAAGTATTTCATTAGGGCGTCCGCCATTGTTCCGATAGTTTAGTTTAGAATCAGTTACTAAGTTCCTATGCGTCATTACAAGGAGAGTGACGTCATGACTGTTGACGCCTATTTTATCTAAACATAAGGTAGACAAGATTTCCTCGATCACTCAATAAATGTTAGGCTTATATAAATTACAGAATTTGTAGTCTGGCGATTGCGGGCTTCTAAACGGCTATGTGGTCTAGTGGTATGACACTCGTTTTCGGATCGGAAGGTCCTGGGTTCGAGCCTCGCTCGGCGGATAGCTGAGTCCCTGGAAAGACTTTTTACCCACATTCTCTCAACGTACAAAGGTCTAAAATGAGTACCTGGCCGTTAACAGCGTTGCCTCTGTCGGAAAAAAATTGTATTAACCACTTACGTGTTGCTGTTGATTAGGGACCCTTTGTAAAGTGCCTTGAACACGTTCAGTAGATATTACGCTATATAAAACTCAGTTTTTTTTATAAAATTAAAACTTTTCCCGGTTTTTTTTCTCGACCCGATATTTTGCCTCCTAAATAACTTTTATCTTTTACCTTGAGCCATGTGAAGCACAATGTAATTTCCTGTTTGGAATTGATAAAGTTCATTTTATCTTATCTTATCTTATTTTATCTTATTTAACCAGTTGAGGGACTCAAGGCTGTGGAGATTGATTTGGAATTGATAAAGTTCATCTTATCTTATCTTATCTTATCTTATCTTATCTTATCTTATTTAACCAGTTGAGGGACTCAAGGCTGTGGAGATTGATTTGGAATTGATAAAGTTCATCTTATCTTATCTTATCTTATCTTATCTTATCTTATTTAACCAGTTGAGGGACTCAAGGCTGTGGAGATTGATTTGGAATTGATAATGTTCATCTTATCTTATCTTATCTTATCTTATCTTATCTTATCTTATCTTATTTAACCAGTTGAGGGACTCAAGGCTGTGGAGATTGAAAAATGCAAATCAGAAATCTCTTACATCAGAGACCAGCTGTGGAACTCTCAGAAGAAGTAAGTGTTGTAGTCTGTTTAGTGCACTTGGCTCAAAAACTCACAACTTTGCCATCCGGAAGTAATACGGACCAACACACAAATCTATGTGTAACCTTAGACGTTTAGTCTGGTTAATACAGTAAAGTGAGAATTACTCATAAACGCGGATGGCAAAAAAGCAATAACAAAGACGGGAGTGACGTCAACTTCATACTATCTAAGACTTTAAAAACGTTGTGAGCTGTGAGTTGTTTAACTTAACGCACAGCATCAATTGATTTATTATTTATTTTGTTTGTGTTAGTGAGCGTGGTTCATTGACACACACACACACACACACACACACACACACACACACACCTCGACATCGTTAACTTATGTGAGACCTACTGTCTATGCTGAGTATTCTGCCGTTGTTTAAAAAAAAACACAGTATATGCAATATTAACCAAATAGCACACACTGTGTTCTTTAAAAAACGGCAGTATTATGAGAGACTGTCGTTTCTCAAACGCTTAAAAACCCGAGGTAGGTATCAAAATTAGTAGGAAACTCAAATTGTTTTTCTCTATATAAAAATCAATGTGTGGAAATCTGATTCATTATACACGATACTGAGTGAAAACGTTGAAAACAGTCGTCAAATGTAATGGAAGATTCGATTTGATTAATTATGTCGGATGATGTGGACTATCGGGTTGCCCCTTTGCCTATAAAACACGATGAATAAAACGCTAAATACGAATGAGATATGGAAGAATAAGGCGAATAATGTCGCCTTAACTACGCTATTCCCTCATCTTTCATTCATGTATAGTGTTTTATTCGTGTTTTTTTTTGACAAAGAGGAAACCTGAAACGTCCACATCACATGTCTTCCTAAGTTAAATTGAATCTTTCATTCCATTTAACTATTGTTATTTATTTCTTCGAGTTTCAAGCAGCAAAGTTTTTATTGGATTAACTCACTCAATCCTAGAGATTTTTGGTTCTTTTCAAAATGGGAAGAAATGTATTAAAATGAGCATGTACCTACATGACATTGTGTATATAGTTTTATTCAACTATCATTAACATGCAAAAACTAAAAACATCATCTTTGATACTACACCTATAATTTGTCTCATAAAAGCGTGACACATAGGCATGGGGTAAAAGTAACCCGGGTAAACTACGGCTATAGTCGGTGTTAGGGTTGAGTGAGTTAAGACTGCACATCAGAAAGTCCAAAATATTGATCAGGAGTTGGGGAGGAGAATGAACGTAACAAAAGCCAAAATCATTAAGACCAACAAATAAAAATAAATAAATGAAATTCCTGTTATTCATCCTACATGGAAAATTTGTCCCTAGGGCGTCTTTTCCAAGGGAATAACCCAGGCGTCAGCCGCAGTGCTGTGCTTTAAATTGAGCTAGGGCGAGGTGACTTGCTCAAGGTCACACAGCGCAAGTGGTATTCGAACTCGCTACCTTTCGGATACGAAGCGAATATCATACCGCTGAGCTACGCTATCCCATCCCAATAACAAATCACAAACACAACTGACGCTTTGAATTGAAGACTTAGAGGATGTTCAGGCGTTCACTTATCTGGGGAGCAAAATCACTAGGAATGGAAATTCAGAGGCTAAAATTTTAGAGAAGCTCTCTAAAATCCCTCCGGATTTTAGAGGCTCTTGGAAATATTTTGATGTTAGATAAGATGTAGACCAAAACAATGATCATGTTTGTCAACTCCAACATCATCTCTACGTTGCTGTATGATGGTAAAACATGGAAGCTGAAAAAGGGCATTTGTAAAAACATTGGCACGTCCCAAATCAAGTGCTTGGGGATGATATTGAGGATATTCTGACCAGAAACCAACCAAACAGCGACTTGATGAAGATCAGAGCCTGTATTTCTTCTTGTGAAGAGAAGATAGAAGTGGACTAGTCGTGTTCTCTGGATGAATCAAGACACCAGAGCGACAATCGCACTCAGAAGGACACTGCAGGTAGCAAGGAGGAGAGGAAGAGTCTTTAAAGACGTGGATAATGACCTTGGAGCGTGACATGAAGATCCAGAAGTAGACTCTGGGGAGATTTGTTGAAGATGGACACTGCAGGTAGCAAAGAGGAGAGGAAGAATCTTCAAAAACGTGGATAATGACCTTGGAGCGTGACATGAAGATCCAGAAGTAGACTCTGGAGAGATTTGTTGAAGATGGACACTGCAGGTAGCAAAGAGGAGAGAAAGAGTCTTTGAAGACGTGGAGGATATGACCCTGGAGCGTGACATGAAGATCCAGAAGTAGACTCTGGGGAGATTTGTTGAAGATGGACACTGCAGGTAGCAAAGAGGATAGGAAGAATCTTCAAAGACGTGGATAATGACCCTGGAGCGTGACATGAAGATCCAGAAGTAGACTCTGGAGAGATTTGTTGAAGATGGACACTGCAGGTAGCAAAGAGGAGAGAAAGAGTCTTTGAAGACGTGGAGGATATGACCCTGGAGCGTGACATGAAGATCCAGAAGTAGACTCTGGGGAGATTTGTTGAAGATGGACACTGCAGGTAGCAAAGAGGATAGGAAGAATCTTCAAAAACGTGGATAATGACCTTGGAGCGTACATGAAGATCCAGAAGTAGACTCTGGGGAGATTTGTGGAAGATGGTAGCAGACCATTATGGTTGGAGATCTTCTGTGTCGGACTTATGAGAAGCTTCAAGAGGATACGAAAACATTTAGTAAGAGGACGAGTCACGTTTTAATAGTTATTAAACTTTGGTATGGGTTAAAATGAAATTAGCTTTAGTGAATTGTATCCGCATTATGACAACTATCAATGTGATAAAGATGGTATTTTGCATGATCCGTATCATTAAGCTTTAATTGAAATAACTTAAAGGTAGGATATGATGATGATGATGATGATGATGATGATGATGATGATGATGATGATGATGATGATGATGATGATGATGATGATGATGATGATTATGATGATGATAAAAATAATAATGTTAGAAATACAAAACTAAAATTTTAAATTACAGTAAAATCAATAACAAATATTTTTTGCCACAAACAAAACCAAAACTACCATCAATGCCGCCCATCCACTCACCCACCCACCCACCATGATCATTATACATGAAAACCATCATCACAACTCCTACCCCCCCTACCCCCTTTCTACAACAACCCCTACCCTACCACCTACCATCCCTACCACCAGACCCCTAACAGGAGGGCAATCTTTCGACCACTATTACAGCTCAATTAGTGACGAGCGGAAGATCAGCCTCAAGAAAGATATTCTAAGTTATCCTAAGGTAAGTAAGTTTGTGTGCGGCGATGTGGTCTTATGGTGTGACACTCTTTTCGGATCGGAAGCTCCCTGGGTTCGGGCCTCGCTCGGCGCATAGTTGAGTCCTTGGACAAAGGCTCTTTACTCACATTCTCTCACCGTACCTGGCCGTTAACAGCGTTGTCTCTGCCCGCACAAATTGTAATATCGCCTAACAGCCATAATGTCTCGTTCTACATGATAAGGGTTGCTGTGGGTCCTTGTAAAGCGCTTTGAGAACGTTTAGTGGATATTGCCCGATATAACCACTCTAGCTCTAGTTTAGTCGCATCAATGTACTGGTGTACTCTTACCAAAACACTTTTATTTTCATTTCCACCAATATCAGTTCAAAAATCAATTGATTTCAATTATCTTCAAATGCCATCAGCCTAAGACTTTATCAGGGGTCATGATAGCTCAGTTGGTAGAGCACTCGCTTCACAAGTAAAGTGACCTAGATCGATCCGGGGTGCAGTCCATATTTTTTTTAATCTCTAACTCCCCCCCCCCCTTGTCTACCCAGCAGTGATTGCGTAGCTGGGTTTGTTAGATCTGGCTGATAGTTCTTTGCGACAGACTAGTTGTCCTCTCCTGGGGGTAGTTAGAAATTGTTATTGCCA
>NC_088373.1:9804997-9884997 GCF_034508935.2 Berghia stephanieae
TTGTAATATCCTCACTGTATCCGGATGGTCAATAACATATTTTTAATCACATTTTTTCCCTGTCAGGTACCAGATCAACGCCCGTACAGATCTTGCTATACGCTACAACGATATCTCACCTCTAGAGAACCACCACTGTGCAGTCGCATTCCAAATCCTTTCCAACCCCGACACGAACATATTCGCCAATGTGGACAAAGAAACCTACAAGAGAATCAGAGCAGTATGTTTGTTATCTCGGATTATCTCCCATATCGTCCTTGTGTTGTGTTCGACGATTATCTCCCATGTTGTCATTGTATTGTCATTTCGGGTTATTAAATTAGAAAAAAAAAGTAATACACTGATAAACTTCCCTTTATTAATCAATGTTGATATCTGTCTTTAAGGTTTATCTAGAAAAATAGAACCCAGATACTAAGGCATTAGCCGCAATGCAACGCCGCGCAACGCGATGAAGTTTCATGCTAAGGGAAACTTAGTGTTGAACCCATGACCTCAGGAAGTCGGGGAGAGAAGACTCTAGTCAGATTACGGTTTGAAGCGATTTTTTTTTTTGGGGGGGGGGGGAATAGCTCACACGGTAGAGTCACCATCTCCCCGGCCAGGCGGAGTTGTCATACCAGTAAGGTCGCGGGTTCGAGCCCCCATTTCCGCCGCGAAGTTTTTTATTCTCTGTTGTCTTCTGACACTTTCCTACTCACTTCATTTCTTGTTAAGGGAAACTTAGCGTCATGATGATTAATTAATTTCCCACGATGTCATCACAGGGTATCACGATGCTTATCTTGGCCACGGACATGGCCAGACACGCCGAGATCATGGAGAGTTTTAAGGACAAGGTGGCCGCTGGATTTGACCACAAACAGAAGGACCATCTGGATACAGTGAGGATATTACAACTCTTCTCTCTATTATCGTCATTATTTACATCATCCTCATCATCGTCCTGATCGTCATCTTCCTCAGTGTCATCTTCATCATCATCATCATCATCATCATCATCATCATCATCATCATTATCATCATCATCATCATCATCATCATCATCATCATAATCATCATCATCATCATCATCATCATCATCATCATATCATCATCATCTATCATCATCATCATCATCATCATCATCATCATCATCATCATCATCATCATCATCATCATCATCATCATCATCATCATCATCATCATCATCATCATCATCACCATCATCATCTTCAGCATCATCACCATCATCATCATCATCTCCATCTTCATCTTCATCATCATTATCATCATATCATCATCATCATCATCATCATCACCATCAACAGCATAGCATCATTATTCATCACTATTCTCTTACTTCTCTTTCTATTACGCCCCCCGCTCCTCCTCCTACTTCCCCTCCTCCTCCTCCTCTCCCTGCTCCCCCCCCCCCTCCTCTTTCTATTCTTCTTTTTCCTCTTCTTTCTCTCTTTCATTCTTCCTTTCTTCCTTCCTTTCTTTCCTTTTTCTTTCCTTCTTTCTTTATATTTTATCTACTCCTCCTCCCCCTATTCCTACTACTGCTCACCCTCCCCCCCCCCCATTATACCCAAGCACTAAAATTTGACCATAGTCTTGCAACTGAGATTAGTCGTGAATTAACCCTCTCCTAAACACCCATAGGAAAATCGTCACATTCGTTACGATGCAGCCAACATTTTTCTCATTCTGATTTCTTTTGCACATCATAATATTTGAACAAAAATGTTTGCTGTAAAGTATATTGACATTGTGCTGAAGAGCTCGTTTCGCAGGAAAAAAATATGTATAGCAATAACTGACAGCTTTTATGTTTGACTGAAATAAATCTTCTTCTACTTCTTCTTCGTTCCTTTGATGGACATCTATGGCTGCAGTCCGATATCTGCTATGAAGTCTGTGGTCCGCTTTAGGTCCTCAGCCTCACCATAGAGCTTTGTGTTGAGTGTTGTAGGGGTGACCCAGTGGTTCGAACGTTGCACGTTGTATAATGGGCAATCAATAAGCACATGTAAAGTGGTTTCATGGTCGGTTCCACATGGGCAATAAGGGGTTGTTCCAATACCTAGCTTTGTAAATAAATCTAATTTAGTATAGGTTGGGTGTCAAGCTTTGGGGACAATCCGGAAAATGGCCGGTTAGGAGAAAGCTGAAAGTCAAGAGATGTAGCTAGAACAGTGCTGATGGTTTTCCTCGGATCCGCGGAAATCCGCGATTTTTGTATCAGATGAGTAATTTCCTCCTTTGAAAAAAGACATTTTCCTCAATCAAATTTTCTAGCTTTGAGAGATTTGATGTGTGGTGGAGCAAAGTGGTGCAGCTTCCCCACTATCCAGAGGATAGCTAGAGTAGTTTATCATCCTAATGACTCTAAAAGTGGGGGTTAGTGAAGTAAACATGCGGCGTAAAAAAACCATTCATAATATTCCTCCTTTTTCCCTTTTTGTCACCATCAACACTGAGCTAGAACCACTGGGGTCATAGTTCAAGATTGAAATCAAACACGCATTTTTTCCCTTTATTTCCCTTCAGTTAAAGATGGTGCTCATCAAATGTTGTGACATTTCCAACGAAGTGAGACCAATGGAGGTCTCCGAGCCTTGGGTTGACTGCCTTCTGGAGGAATACTTTAATCAGGTGAGTTAAAACCAGACACTGGGTGGCGTTCCTGGCCCCCATAGTGGGCAGGGTGGCACTTACTGTTTCTTCTATCCCCCGGTATCTGTTTTCCAATTTGCTTTCTGTCTTTGTCTTGGAATGAGATTACTTGGTTTTGTCTTGGCCCTGGCCGGATACCCTAGCTGGGAGGGAAACAGTCAAATTTATAGTTAGGGTTTTGGGAGATGATTTTTTTTCTTGTAAATCATCTCTTTGTTATGCATTGCAATATTTTTGCTGTACATATTATTTGTAAACATTTGAGTGTGTTCCTCTTAGTGGTGACCTGTGCTTGTGTCAGGATGAGACATTTAGTTGATCTCAAACTAAGTACATTGATAGTGTGCTTTTGGAATCTAAATCTGTTCCCAATTTGGTAAATTCCCCTCTGTCTTCCTTTTTCTTTGAAACTTCAGTTGTAATTCTAGAACTTTTTACTATCCCATTTTCTTCCTTTTTACTGGCGCTGATATCACCTAAATGTGACGCAAGCGCCGTAAAATCGTTAAAAACAAAAAACAAACGAAACCAAACAACTGATACATCTTGGACGCTCAAATGGAAAACAGCTTTTGAAAAAACGTCAAAGTGATACACATTTAGCTGCTAGAAGCTTTGAGAGAGGGAGGGGGTGGAGAGAGAGAGAGAGAGAGAGAGAGAGAGAGAGAGAGACAGAGAGAGAGAGAGAGAGAGGGCAATGCTGTTACCAGCCAGGTACTTATCTTACACATGAGTGTGCTGAGAACAATCTGATTAGAATGTTTGTTTTTACAAGAACTGAACTTTGCGCTATACCCCTGTGTGATTTGAACCGGGGTCTACAGGTCATAGCTTAATGTTATATACTTTGCATACTACTATACTGGACCACAAAACCAAGCAGCGAAACTCGGTTACTGACTTTCCTTTTCTTAAAGCCATTAAAAAATTAGTTAGATTAAAATATGTACTACACTTTTGTCCTCTAGTTTTTGCGATTTTATTTTATGATCATGGACAGGGATCGATTTTTGTTTGTGATTATTGGAAATACACAGTATTGTGTGTTTGAAATACACAGTATTGTGTGTTTGAAATACACAGTATTGTGTGTTTGAAATACACAGTATTGTGTGTTTGAAATACACAGTATTATGTGTTTGAAATACACAGTATTATGTGTTTGAAATACACAGTATTGTGTGTTTGAAATACACAGTATTATGTGTTTGAAATACACAGTATTGTGTGTTTGAAATACACAGTATTATGTGTTTGAAATACACAGTATTATGTGTTTGAAAAACACAGTATTGTGTGTTTGAAATACACAGTATTATGTGTTTGAAATACACAGTATTGTGTGTTTGAAATACACAGTATTATGTGTTTGAAATACACAGTATTATGTGTTTGAAATACACAGTATTATGTGTTTGAAATACACAGTATTGTGTGTTTGAAATACACAGTATTGTGTGTTTGAAATACACAGTATTATATGTTCGAAATACACAGTATTATGTGTTTGAAATACACAGTATTATGTGTTTGAAATACACAGTATTGTGTGTTTGAAATACACAGTATTATGTGTTTAAAATACACAGTATTGTGTGTTTGAAATACACAGTATTATGTGTTTGAAATACACAGTATTATGTGTTTGAAATACACAGTATTATGTGTGATTGAAATACACAGTATTGTGTGTTTGAAATACATAGTATTATGTGTGATTTTCTGGTTTAAACTATATTTCAGAGTGATAGAGAGAAGATGGAAGGTTTGCCTGTAGCCCCATTCATGGACAGAGATAAGGTCACCAAACCGACAGCACAGATAGGTTTCATCAAGTTTGTTCTTATACCCATGTTTGAGACGGTGGCACAGGTGAGGTTGCGAGCTGCCTAATGACAGTGGTGGTGGTGTTGGTGGTGGTGGTGTATTTGATTGCGATGATGACGATAATAATAATAATAATAATAATAATAATAATAATAATAATAATAATAATAATAATAATAATAATAATAATAATAATAATAATAATAATAATAATAATAAATAGTAAAAATAAAAAATTAAACATTTAAAAAAAATAAAAATACAATAATAATATAATAATAATAATAATAATAATAATAATAATAATAATAATAATAATAATAATATAATAATAATAATAATAATAATAATAATAATAATAATGTTGTTATTGTTGCTGTTGTAAATATTGTTGATCGATGATGATGATGATGATGATGATGATGATGATGATGATGATGATGATGATGATGATGATGATGATGATGATGATGATGATGATGATGATGATGATGATCTGGGCAGGAGGTCGCTTGCTGTGCCTTCTATCCCCTTATAATATCTGTTTTCCGAGTTCCTTTCCTCGCTCGGCGCATAGTTGAATCTTTGGAGAGGCTCTTTACTCACATTCTCTCACCGTTCTCAGGTGTAAAAAGAGTACCTGGCCGTTAACAGCGTTTTCTCTGTCCGAAAAAAAATTTTTAATATCGCCTAAAAGGCGTCATGTCTCGTCCTATATGTTAAATGTTGCTGTTGACCAGGGATTCCTTGTAAAGCGCTTTGAACCCGTTTAGTAGATATTGCGCTATATAAAAGCTCAATTAACGTCCTTCCTTGATTAAATTTAAAACTGTCATCATTGGTTTGTCATTTAGGTATTTACCCCTATCGATGCTGTCATGGTCCAGCCTCTTAGAAACGCCAAGGATCGATACGAGGAAATGAAGATGGCAGAGGATTCACAAAAAGAGGTGAGGACCGGTACTCTTCTTCATTCAAAGTAGGCTCATGGTTTTCCTTGTATCTACAGTGGAATTCTGATAAAGCCAACACTTTGAGACCTGAAAGATTGGTTGACTTTAAGCAAGATTGACTTTATCCATTGTCGATGGAACACGCTTATATAAAGAACAGAAAGTATGTGACCAACAAGAGAATGATTGGATGACTGGGTGGGGTTCCTGGCCTCCATAGTAGGCAGGGTGGCACTTACTGTGTCTTCTATCCCCTTATATCGGTTTTCCACTTTGCTTTCTGTCCTTGTCTTGGAATGAGATTACTTGGTTTTGCCCTGGCCTTAGCCGTGGTTCTTGACTGGGAGGGAAACAGTCAAATGCATAATTATTGCCTTGGGAGATGATATTTTTTTCCTTGTAAATCATTTCTCTTATATGTACTGTTATATTTATTATTTTGAATAATGTAAGCATTTGAGTGTGTTCCTCTTAGTGGGATCTTGTGCTGGTGTCTGGGTGAGACATTTAGGTGATCTCAAACTAAGTACATTGATGGTGTGCTCTTGAAATCTACATCTGTTCCCTATTTGAATCATTCCCCTTTGTCTTACTTTTTCCTCGAGTCCTTTTAATTGTACATCTAGAATATTTTCATTATCCAATTTTCTTCCTTTTTACTGGCGCTGAATTGACCTAAAAGTGTTGAAAGTGCCGTAAAACCCTTAAAAACAAAGCAAAACAAAACAAAGATTGGATGACTATAATCAAGATTGACTTTATCCATTATCAATGGAACACGCTTATATAAAGAACAGAAAGTATGTGACCAACAAGAGGTGTTCGCTTTAAGCAGAAGTTGACTTTAATGTCAGAGTGTTGATTTGATGCAGATTCCACTGTATCAAAATTTGTAACGAACTTTCAAAACCTCTTAAACATGAAGCATCAAAGAATTTTTATTGTATTGCATGTCGTTTTATAAAGTTTTGGTTCATATATAATATGAAGGGAATGTGTTTGTCACTCAGTATGTGCTTTGGATTTATCAAACACTGAATTTCTATTTTGCATAAGGACAACTAACGACGTAATTAACATTTCTAAAGGTTTGATTGTTTCTGCAAGTGAAATAATAAATGATTGTGTAAAATATATGTTTTTCCTAATGGCATAGTATCGAGCTATCTTACTGTCAGCACAATTCATACAGATTTAATACATTGTGTTACTGTTCCAAGATCGTATCTCAATGCTACATGAGACTCTTAAAGATTTTTTTTTAAATTTTACTTTAAATTGTGTTTTAGAGCTGTGTCGTATACCACCTCGTTAATGTGAATGAAATTTATGACCTTGACTTGCATCTTATTCATTAGATTGTTTAGTTTGATCTCCCAAATTGTTTTGACCATTCTTGCAATGAAAAACTTCTCAAACTTAACACGATTATCAAACAAGCAAAAGAAGATGAATTAAAAGCAAACATAAAGCTGCATATTACAAAATATCAAAAGATGTCCTTTATTTTTTATTGCCCCAAGTAAAATGTAAGATTTATTTCTATTTTTTTCCCCCAGAAGAGTTCCACCTGACGCCAGTCGAAGCGACCAAGCGTCGTTAAAAAAGGAACTATCGACTCTGACAAAGAAGGAAGTAAGGAGGAGGAAAAAACTACGAAAACACCGCCGTCAAAAGAAGAGGATAAGAAACAAACCGCAAATAAACATGACGAGGATAATAGTGATGCAAGCTTGAAACAACGGTATCGCAAGATAAGCAACAGCAACGGTGGTGGTGACAATAAAGATAAGATTGAACCAACTGACTGCAAAAGCAACAGCAATAACAACAACAACAACAACAACAACAATAATGATAACAAAGATGAGAACAAACATATTGACTTGAAGAAGGAAAATACTCTAGACTCAAGTACGGAAGAAAACGTTAATAGTAGTGTTGATGGCGGGAGGCAAGAGAGAGGTGTACAGCAGCTACAACGACAACAGCTTGTAGAGAGAAGTAATAATAATATTAATGGTAATGATGACGATAAGATAAGAAAAGATGACACGGGGGATGAAGACAAAGACAACGACGCATCAACAGCAGCAGACAATAATGAAGGTAAAAGGAAAGATAATTCAGCAACTTCCAATTCGAACATTGCTGCTGCACCAGTGGGGTCGACTGTCACATCAGCTACTACACGTCCTCTTAAAAAGAACGACATTAAAGAGACTTCGAGCGCTGATGGAGCCGGAGTTGACGGTAATAATGGGCGGAATTCTAACAGGGATCGAAGTGGAAGCATTGGAGGAGATATTGGCGCTGGTAATAGTAGTAAGAGGGGTGATGGTGGTGGTGGGAGTAGAAGAAGAGAGAGAAGTATAAGCTTGAGTGGTGGAAGTAGAGCAGGTAGTGCCGGTGGTGGTGGTGGTGGTGGTGGTGGTGGTGGTGGTGGTGGTGGTGGTAGTAGTAGTGTTAATGTGAGTTCACCTAAAAACCAGCAATCTAAAAAGGGTAGAAGTAGTAGTAGTAGTGCAGGGAGGAGATTGAAGGATTATAGGTCACCATCTTCGACCCCGGTCAGAGCGGTACATGATCGTTCTCCTCTTGCCAATGAGGCTGGCTCAAGGGAATTAACTCCTATAGATCTGTGATGATTATTTAACTTTTATATGTTGTTTTAATGGTTATCTCCCTTGTTAAAATGCCTTGATACTTCGTTTTGAAAAGTTCATATTATTATGGGGATGAATGATGCATGTATAAATGTTTTATGATAAATGATAAAGGAAAAAGAGAGTCACCGGTTGTGATAGTTTTGGTGGTGTTGACAAAGAAGACGAAGATGATTATGATGGCGATGATGATGATGATGATGATGATGATGATGATGATGATGATGATGATAACTGAATTCACGTGATGTTATTGATATATTGTTCCGCTTCCGTACTTAAAAAACTGAAATAAAATAGAGAAAACTGCGGACTGTTCAAATAATTATTATTTGTTATTTAATTAAATAAATTAAACAAACAGATGTTGGATGATAATTAATAAAAAAAAATCACTTATTTAATTAATTACTTGTTCAATTTATTTATCAATTTAGTTATCAATTTATCATTAAGATAAATATTTGATGAAATTGTAATAATCATATGTATTGTTATTAATAAAACAGTAATGATAATAAGTAGTAATAGTATTTAAAATAATAGTATTGACAATATTAATGATGATAATAATAATAATCATAATAAAATAATAATAATGATAATAATAATAATAACAATAATAATAATAATAATAATAATAATAATAATAATAATAATAATAATATAATAAATAATAATAATAATAATAATAACAATAATAATAATAATAATAATAATAATAATAATAATAATAATAATAATAATAATAATAATAACAATGATAATGACAATTTACAGTAATAACACATTGTTCATTGTAACGATCATGTGCTGTTTGAATATAAAATCAGATCTCATGAGCCACACAATATATATTATAATATATATTTTATATATATTATTAATATATATATATATATATATTATATATATATATATATATATATATATATATATATATATATATATATATATATATATATTTTATATATATATAAAGTCACACAATATATTTATACTCATTTGACTGACATTCTAACAACATCAGTTGTTGACATTATGTGTTTTTGTCACTTCCAGTGGGGAAGAAAAGTGTGATGTAAAACAAAATCTGGTTCCTATTTCATTCGAAGTGTAAAACCACTCTTTGTGTAATTCATATTCTGGTGTCAGAGTGATTGCATCTTATTTTCTAGCCTAAGTATATTATGCTGGTTGTCAATAATGATCGTCCATCCTCGCTCTTTTACGTCTCGTAAACCTGAGAATCTGCCAATACATCCTGCTTCTGAAATAGTTATGTCACGTGATCACCTTTATGTAACCTGTTCATTCTGTTTGGGGTTCCTGACCTCCCATAGTGGGCAGGGATGTACTGTGTCTTCTATCCACCTATATCTGGGTGGGGTTCCTGACCTCCCATAGTGGGCAGGGATGTACTAACTGTGTCTTCTATCCCCCTATATCTGTTTTCCAACATGCTTTCTGTCTTTGTCTTGGAATGAGATTCCTGGCCCTGGCTGGAGTCCTGGCTGGGAGGGAGACAGTCAAATGCATAGTTATTGTTTTTGGAGATGATATTTGTTTCTGTTGTGTATTATTATATTTGTTATTTTGAATATATAATGTAAGCATTTGAGTGTATTCCTCTTTGTTGGATTTTGTGCTTGTGTCAGGATGAGACTTATAGGTGATCTCAAACTAAGTACATTGATAGTGTGCTCTTGGAATCTACAAGTGTTCCCTATTTTAACCGATTCCCCTTTGTCTTACGTTTTCTTGTGAGTTTTAACTGTAATTTTATAACTTTTTACTATCCCACTTTCTTCCTTTTTACTGGCCCTGATGTGACCTTAACCCTCCCCTTACCAACTATAGGAAAATCGTCACATTTGTTACGATACAAATTTCTTTTGTACATCATGAAATTTAAAGAAATTGAACGGTGTGTTGAAGAGCATATTTTGCTATAGAAATTATTTATCTCAATAACTTACTGCTATTGTGCTTGAGTGATAAAAAATCTATTTTTGTGTTAGTTGGGTGTGAAGTTTTAGGGAAAATCCTGAAAATGGCTGGTAAGGAGAGTTAATGTTGTGCTAGCGCCGTAAAACCCTTAAAAAAACAAAACAAACAAAACAGACTGGTTACATACACACTCCCAACGATTTAGGAACCAAAAGATTAGAGGGTTTGGCGTCACAATTTTTCTTCCCTATTAATTGTTATGAATATATTTTATTTTTCAGTGACCATTTAATTGTAATGTTGATTATATCGTGTACTCTCATTCTAATAGCAGAATTTAAAGATGTTCCGATAATAATTGGTTCAATAGACGGAAGACAAATTTTTATAAAACAACTCATGTTGTCTTTTGGGGGGGGGGGGGGGGTGGTATTTGTGTGGGGGGTTTTTTCTTACATAATTTGGATGTCCATCGGTTTTGCAAAGGCTCTATTTTATCATTGTACAAAATCTATATCTTCCGGTTGTTTCTTTGGTCTCATTAATTTTAATCTTCAAAACGTTTGTTTTGTTTTTATCTTATTTCTTGTTTTGTTTTGTTTTTTGTTTGTTTTTTAAAAATGTTTTCTTTGTGGCTTTTGACTAGTTATTTTTTGTTTTTGTATTTTTGTTTGTTGGTTTTTGTTTTTTTTAGGGGGTGGGGGGGGGGGGATACAGGATCCAGTCATTATCATGAGTCATCAATTGTGGTTTATGATCCGCGCTAAATTAAAACGCATGTTTATATAACCAAATAACGTACTTTAATCCTATACTGTGGCATTTATCAAGATCCCATTCAAATGGACGGTGTATGTTTATCTTATCTTATTGATCACAAAGAGCTTTAAAGGGATTTATAAAGATTTATAGCTTTATGAGGGGATTCCCGATGTGGAGTCGAACATTTTTTTGTATATTAATTTTATCAACAGTGAGTTGTTTGAAGCAATGTGAATTGTTTTGAAAATATAGAATAAATTAAATTATGTACATAGAATTAAGTATTTATCTTTGAATGTGATGAAAATTAATTACTGGTAACAAAAACGTATAAACATTTTCATGTAGATAAAATAAAACTTAAAATGCAAATCGCATTTGAAATGAAAAAAAAATGTAAACGATAGAGGAATCATTATGATGATGTCCAGAATTTTAAGGATTTAACCATCAAAACAATATGTAAGTGTATTTTTTCATGTACGTCTCAAATATGTTTTTATCATTAATTTTCATGACTTTTATGATTATAACAGTATGATTAACATTAACATGAAACATGACTTCGCTCATTACACATCGATAACTTTGACCATCCGTCCATTTTCTAGTCTCAACTCGATTTACGTACCTACTTAATAGAATATAATTTATTAATTTCATGTTTTGCTTCCCAAATTAATTAATTTTACCTACTTACTTACTAAATCAATGTGCGAAACTCGCAGATGAGAGAGAGAGAGAGCTGGCGAACCATGATATCCAACGTCGTGTCCGACATGGAACATCGGTAAAAACTTACTTACTTAAACCTCATGAGGTCATGGGGCTTATAATAAGGCATCTACCAAGGACTTCCATTTCTGTCTGTCAGTTGCGTGGACATCGAAGTTTTTCCAGGTTAGGCCGGCCTCTTTAATTATCAAGCTCTTCATCCATGGATCTTTCTCCGTGTTTCTTTGGGACTGCCTCTCCGTCTCTTGCCATTCAATTCAACGACTACATATTCTCATGTTATTGATGTTTATTTTATTATTTTTTTTTTGTCGGTTTTCTTTTTGTGGAGGGAGGGGGGGTTGTTTTTTGTTGTTGTATTTCGTCAAAAAAAGGATACCAGTCAGAAATGATATATAAAGTAAAAATATGTCAGGTTGTTGTTTTTCATTTTTGTATTGATCATCATTATCAAGTCGAAAAACAATGGTTGCTTTAATTCAGCAAAATAATCTGGCCAACGATAGGCTTTGTATTGCCAGAAAGTCAGAGTAAAAGAATGAAAATACAATCCAACCCGTGTAAGACGGAACTAAACGGGCACTGGAGAAAAATCTATTATAGGACAGGTTTTCGTCTTATACCGATTTTTAAAAAAAAATCTTTACGAAGGATTATAAAATGCACAGCACATGATTATACGAGATAATCATAATGATTATAAAATACTTAAATGGAATTTGATGTTTTTTTTTTCTAACCTGAAACAGAAATGAGAAAATTATAACAACCTAAAAATTCATATAATTCGGCAAAATTAAAATGGAGTGACTGGTATCCTCCATAACTCACTCAATCCTAGAGAGTTTTGCTACTTTTCCAAATTAGAAAAAAAAGTAGTGTATTAAAAATGAGCTTAAACATAGATAGTTTTATTCAACTATCATTAACATAGAAAAAAACTAAAAACATTAGCTTTAATACTGCACCTATAATTTGTCTTAGAAAAATGTAATAAATAGGCATGGGGTAAAAGTAACCCAGGTAAACTACGGATATATAGTCAGTATTAGGGTCGAGTGAGTTTTAATAAGGCAAACATAGGAATCCATATTATTATGGGTTATTGTAATGGCACTCAGAGGCAGTCACTTATGTTTCAAAAGTTCTTCCCTCAACATCATACACTCTTAAGTTAAGTAGGACGAATGTTTCAGTTATACATTGTATTCATGAGATGGAATAAAAACTGGAGAATATTTCTTTTAAAAATTGATCTCGTTTATAATAAAAGTAATATGATTTTATTTAGTTGTTTTTTAAATGTTCTTTTTATATTTTTCATTCCAATTTTTTTTTACATATCTAATTGGAGTAGATTTTAAAAACATGGTTCTTACATTGCCTATAATATTACTGTGACTATAAATTTGCATTTATCAGTTTTTACTTTAGATTTTTATTCAATTTCTTTCCGAGTAATTATTTGATATTGTTATGAAACGAATGTTTTTGTGTATGATAATATGGTTGATATTATACAAGTTTGTTATAGAGAATCTCCTTTGAATAAAAACTCAATCATAAGTGGGATGTGAAAATGTCAAATTTATTCATCCCCGGGTTATCGTAACGTTTATGAATAAAATTTGTTGTGATGTCAATTATAACAATATCGCGTACTTGTTTTTTTTTTGTTTTTTTTTTTGTTTTTTTTTTTGTTTATTAAGTTCTTTATTCTTTTGGTGTGTTTCAAAGGGGATATTTTTATTGGTGTACTTTGATTATTTTTATTATTATTATTATTATTATTATTATTATTATTATTATTATTTATTATTATTATTATTATATTATTATTTATTATTATTATTATTATTATTATTATTATTATTATTTATTATATCATTATCATTATTATCATTATTTTATCATTATTGTTATTATTATTTATTATTATTATTATTATTATTATTATTATTATTATTATTATTTATTATTATTATTGTTATTATTATTATTATTATTATTATTATTATTATTTTGTTATTATTATTATTTTATTATTATTATTATTATTATTATTATTATTATTATTATTATTATTATTATTGTTATATTATTATTATTATTATTATTATTATTATTATTATTATCCTTATCATTTGATATAGCGCCTGTATCCACAGATAGTGCTCAGAGGCGCTTTACAATGGTTTTATTTTTATTATTATTATTTTTTTTTTTTTTTGGTATCACACAAGTTCATTCATTCGACTACAGAATCACCACAACAGCAGTGTCACACTCATTTCTTTTGAAAGAGTTTTCATCGGAGCAAATCTAACCCCGCGATCAAGTCAGGTAAAAAAAAAATTCAATTCACGACTATTTTTTCTATTTTTGATGAATTTGTTAATGTATTAAAACGTCTTCGTTCAAAATACATTTCATTCTCGTGGTGGGTGGAATTCCCCCTTTGGCTGCTAATTTTATTGGTATAATTTTTAATTTTTTTTTTTTTTACAAATAACTTAAATTCAAGAGAAAGACAGACTGTTCAAAGAAACCTTATTTTTGTTGATTTGTGAAGAAACATTCACCTGCTGAACAGCAGTAGTTTGGGATACCTACTTTTGGGTGATCTCAAACTAAGTACACTGATATTGTGCTCTTGGAATCCACAACTGTTCCCTGCTTGAACCATTTTATTCCCTTTGTCTTACTTTTTCCTCAAGTCCTTTGACTTGTGTAATAGAATGCCATTTTATTACTATTACTACTACTCCTACAACAGCTGAGAGACATAGCCGCAACCGGCCACATGAAATCATAGTCTCTCGGCTGCCTTTTACTTTACATGAAATCAGCTATCATCACTACTATTTCCTACTCTATCTCTATTTGAGCACCTCCACAGAACGGTTATGGTTCGGAACCCAAGTCGACTCTGCGACTGAGACCATCCACCTCTTTGTACGGTATTTCACTACACTCGTGAAACCGTTACACTTGTACATCTAAATCGTGTTTACTATCCCATTTTCTTCCTTTTTACTGGCGCTGATATGACCTAAATGTGTCGCAAGCGCAGTAAAACCCTTAAAAACAAAATGTCTTCCTTGAACTCAGGTTTGGTCGTTTTTACCGAGATGAGGGTCATTTATATCGATAGTTATTTGAAGGACGAGATTTCTGACCAAATTTCAAAATACGTATTTTTTAGAGTACGGTAGTTAACTGGTTCAATGAAATTTTCATCACATTCTTCACTCCGACAAAATACCGGATTCTTGAGTGGGATCTTTGACCTCCCATGGTGGGAAAGGGTCACGCTGTGTCTTCTGCTCCCTGTATTTGTTGTCCGATTTGCTCTCGGTCTTTGTCTTGGAATGGGATTAACTTAGTTTGGCCTTGACTGGGAGGGAAACAGCAAATGTATAACTATAGTTTTAGGAGATGATATTTTTCCCTTGTAAATCATCTCTCTCTCTCTCTCTCTCTCTCTCTCTCTCTCTCTCTCTCTCTCTCTCTCTCTCTCTCTCTCTCTCTCTCTCATACCTGCATACGTCGGTCACAACCTGTGTTTAATCATGGCGATTTCATTGAATCCTCGCTTGCTCATCTTTGACTTATTGACGCAGAGTGTCATAAGTTGACCTGATGCTAAGAACTAAGAGCTGCAGATGATGATCTCTTGTTTCGACAACTGACTTAAGGCCCTGGAAGAATATGAAAGAACACAGGATCAAAGCACAGCTGAAGAACTATTACAATCACTTGAAGAGAACCGAAGAAATAGATGGATAGAAGTGGTAGAAGGCTTAGACATGGGCCATATAAGCAGACACGCATGGCAAACCATTAAAAAACTTGATCCAATTCCACCCCAATCAAAAAGCGCTGCACCTATCAAGGTAGATGCTATTGCCAAAGAAATCAAGCAACGTGGACAACACAAGCCAAATAAAAAATTTGAAAAATATATCAACAAAGAATACCAGAAAATACTAACTACGCAACCCAATACTGGTATTTTCTGATCCATTCCTGTGACATGTCAAGAAATAGAACAGGCCATCAAACATGTAAAAAACGGTAAGGCTGTTGGTATTGATGGAATATACCCTGATATGATAACCCATCTGGGTCCAGAGGGAATTCGGTGGCTAGCAGAGACAATGAGTGATATCATAGAAAAGGGCACATACCCAAAAAGCTGGAAACACGCCAAAGTGATTGCAATACTAAAACCTGGCAAACCCGCAACAGAACCATCCAGCTACAGACCCATCTCCCTCCTCAGCTGCTTATATAAACTTTTAGAAAGAATTATTCTTTAAAGAATCACCCCATACATCGACCCAATCATACCTGTCGAACAAGCAGGTTTCAGGCCAAACAGAGGAACAACAGAACAAGTCCTTGCATTAACAACACACATAGAGTCTGGATTCGAGAAGGGACTAAAAACTGGAGCAGTACTGATAGACCTTTCCGCTGCGTATGACACCGTCTGGACAACAGGACTAATGTATAAACTAGCAAAAGCCATCCCTTGTAGGAAAATATTAAAGATTCTCTCATATATGACCAGCACTAGACACTTCCATGTACTTCTATGGGCAAACAAAAATAAAGCCTATAAAATAAGAAATGGTGTACCACAGGGCTCAGTCATTGCACCAACATTATTTAATGTTTACATCAGTGACATGCCAAAAACAAGATCACACCAACTTGGCTACGCAGATGATTGGGCTCTCACTTGCCAATCAAAAAACTGGAAAGAAATTGAAAACGAACTGAGCCATGGCACCTCAACCCTCAAAAGCTACTTTGATAAATGGTACTTAAGAATGAACACCACCAAATCAGTGGCCACAATTTTCCACCTGAACAACCAAACGGCAAATAAACCCCTCCAAGTAAAAGTCGGTAACACAATACTACCAAACGACGATAACCCCAAATATCTTGGAGTCACTTTAGACAGACAACTAACATACAGAAAACATCTCGAGAACTGTGCAAATAAAGTCGAAAAACGAAACTGCCTTCTCAGAAAAGTTGCTGGCACATCATGGGGAGCATCCCAAACAGTATTGAGGACAACAGCGCTTGGACTCTGCTATAGTGCGGCTGAGTATTGTGCCCCAGTATGGACAAGGAGCTCACATACAAACAAACGTGACACCAAATTAAGAGACACCATGCGAGTAATAGGCGGCTGTATAAAAACCACACCAACACAATGGCTCCCAGTTACCAGCGCAATAGCCCCTCCACACCTAAGAAGAGCAGTGTCAAATCAAAAAGAGCTAAACAAGGCCCACTCAATATTGGCAATAAATACCCCCCTGGCAAAAATAGTAAAAGACGCCCCACAAACAAATCGACTTAAGTCCAGAAGACCCTTCCACAAATCCGGAATAGAAAACCTTGACATCACCACTGCCTGGACCAATGAATGGCAATTAAACCTGCCAAAAAATGGACAATTCATTACCAACCCCACTCTGCGCCTTCCTGATTTTAAAACAGCAAAAAGAAAACACTGGGTCACCACGAACCGACTTAGAACCAACCATGGCCGCAGTAAAGAAAGCCTCTATCGATGGAGACTCATTGACTCACCAATCTGCCAATACTGCAAAGGGGCACGTCAAACCATCGATCATCTGGTCCTGTAATGCCCAGTGACAAAATTAGAAGGGGGGTATGAAACGATCTTTGAAGCCGGAGATGACCTGACATCATGGATCGACAAACATAATCTGGAGGTGTAGCCATACGCTACTTCTACTACTTAAGGCCCTTAGTCCTAGTCGAGCACTGGGTGGAGTCTTTGACCTCCCTCCGAGTTGCTTTCTGTCTTTGTCTTGGAATTGGATTACTTAGTTTTGTACTAGCCCTGGACAGAGCCATGGACCAGGAGTGAAGCAGTTGATATTTATAGTTTTAGAAGAGGATTTTTCCCCCTTGTAAACCATCTCTCTGTTATGTACTGTTACATTTTTTTATTTATTTTTTTGTTTGTTTTAGATATACGAATATAATAGTTTGTGAACATTTGAGTGTATTCCTCTTTGTGGAGACTTGTGCTTGTGTCTGGATGAGACTTGTTAGTGATCTCAAACTAAATACTTTGATAGTGCTCTCTTGGCCTCTTTTAACCCTTTCATTTTGTCTTATTTTTTTTTCCTTTTGTGCTTTCAATTGTAAATCGATAACTTTTTGACTACCCCATTTCCTTCCTTTAAGGAATACAAACTAGCATAAAATTTGATGGAAGTCAAAATTTAAATATAAAATACAAACTAGGAAATCGGATTATGAAACGTTCAAGTCCTAGTGCGGCTGTGTGGTCTTGTCGTATGGTTTATAGTTCCCCACTCAAGAGTGGATGCACACTTGCATACTATCGACATTAAGACAGTGGAATAGTATCACGTCTCTAGTGAAAGAAACATACTGTAGTCTGCGGAATCTTCAAAATCTGAAGTTACCGACATAAAAGGGAGAAGGATACGAAGTAAGAAGAAGACATGCTTTCGAATCGGAAGGTCCTGGGTTCGAGCCTCGCTCGGTAAATAGTTAAGTCTTGGCAAATACTCTTTGCTCATATTTTTTCATCAAAATCAAGTGTAAAATGAATACCTGATCGCCAACAGTTTTGTCTTTGTCTGAAAAGAAAAAGAAAGTAATAACATTGCCTAATAGGCTTCGTGTCACGTCCTACATATTACGTGTAGCTGTTGAATACTGACACATTGTAAAGCACTTTGAGCACGCTTAGTGGATATCGCGCTTGTAACAACTAAAAATGAAAAAAAAGAGAGAAAAAGCTCAAGAACTCTCTCTCAAACTTATGCTGCTAGTCATCTTCACTCATGTAAACCGCTGATTGGACAACCAACTACTCAAGATTCTGAGCAATACTGAGTACTACAGACGATCACTAAAGTACCTATGAAACCTTTATTAATTAACGTATTTATTTGTTTCTTTATTTTTGGATACCTATAGAATGCACCGCAACAGATATCCAATCTGAATCTGAAGAAGAAGAAGAAGAAGAAGAAGGAGGAGGAGGAGGAGGAGGAGGAGGAGGAGGAGGAGGAGGAGGAGGAGGAGGAGAATAAGGAGAGGGAGAAGAAGGAAGAAGAAGAAGAAGAAGAAGAAGAAGAAGAAGAAGAAGAAGAAGAAGAAGAAGAAGAAGAAGAAGAAGAAGAAGAAGAAGAGAAGAAGAAGAAGAAGAAGAAGAAGAAGAAGAAGAAGAAGAAGAAGAAGAAGAAGAAGAAGAAGAAGAAGAAGAAGAAGAAGAAGAAGAAGAAGAAGAAGAATTTGGAGTCGGAGGAGCATGATAAGGTGTAGGAAGATTTGGAGGAGGAAAACAAGGAGAAGAGTTTTTTGTTTTGTTTTTGTTTTTACTTTGAAGTTTGCATTGAGTTCGTTATATCTGGGTTGTACTGTATTGCAGATTTAACTCAAGAGCCCCACCAATGAGCCAGATATATTGTATAAAGTCAGTAAATTCAAACAAAAAAGTACAGATAATTAGGAATAACAAGGAATATAGGGATTTTGAAAAAAAGCATTACCCTATATAATAGATATCTATATTTAGTCATAATTTATACAGAACAGGATTGAAATCAAAATTTATCCCATCTTATTTCAACGAAGTCAGCGACTAAATAGCCAAAAGCCAAGATGGCAACCAATTGTTATGATTTTGATTTCATGATGGCCGCCACCGCTTGAAATCCTCTTAGCAGTCGAAAATCATTCATTCATAGTTTTGCTGCTGATTTGAGAAAATGAATCTTGAACTCTTAGGTATGTTGCTCATAACTATTTACGATTTAATAAATAAACTAAGGACCTGACATATCTCAAATGAAATTCAATCACAATCATAGCTAGTCAAATATTCATATCACTTCCCCACCCATTCTTATGCGGACTGCTTTCTTTCCCTACTTTCGATTTCTATTTCTACTTCTACATACCAATAATAGGCTAGTGTCTAACATTCTCATCTTTCCTTTCGGCGTTACTCCCTCTCCCTCTTCTCCTCCTCCTCTCCATTTCAAGTTCCTCTTCGCTCTTTCAACGCCATCCCTCACAATTCACTCTGAACTGCAATAATCCAACGCTGTGCTGTGATCATTCTCAGTCTCAGACACGACACTGAGTCTGTCTGTAAACGATGGGCAGTTATTATATACACAGACACTTTTTTGAAACTCCGCTCTTTTAAACATGTATCCACATTACAGAATCTGAAAAGTTTCGAAAGAAATGCATATAGAAGTAGTAACGCTGTGATTATTCTCAGACCGAAGTGGTTATTGTAGGCAGTTATTCAGAGTCGACTCTGGATAACAGTAGATGGTTATTCAGAGTCGACCCTGGATAACCATGTGTACAGATATTTAGAGCCGAGTAGCCTATCGAATTATCGAGTTGAGTTCTTGCGAGATGAGTTTCTTTCAATGATACCAGTTTACTACGGTTATTTTGTGACTTTGGCAATTTTAGTGCCAAATTCTTAAAACTTGGCGATTTTTCAACTTCAGTCCCTTATAAAAATAATCTTTAATCAATTGCAAAACATATTCCATCAACAAAGCAAATTTAAATTAGCTTATAAACAACCATTTCTTAAATCGATCAGCCTAACTTATTATCTCTCTATTACCACATGATATCTATAAACGTAATATGAAGATAGAAGGGTGGCTGAGAGAGAGATAGATAGATAGAGAGAGAGAGAGAGAGAGAGAGAGAGAGAGAGAGAGAGAGAGAGAGAGAGAGAGAGGTAATTAATTGATTTTTATTTTTTTAAAAATTGTTTTATAATTAGACACAAGTTGTAATGAATTCTATTAACAAATTCAGAACAATCAAACAAAAACAAAACAAAACTTTAAAAGGAAGAAAAAAAAGACACGCTTATAAACCTTATAAAATCGTCAAATGAATGTATTATCATGTTACAGCTAAAAAGTACACAAATATTTACACCCATTTGCTCCATCCCCTTCCCTTTCGATCATCTTCTCATTCATGGCCACCATGTGTCTTGTGCTGCCTTTGACATTTGGTGCCAGCGTGTCTAGACTAACGTCATAAATAAAGGAGTGTCACCAAAATTCATGCAACTGAGCAGAGGTGTCAAAAAATGATAGAAGGCATATTATTGTTTATTTTCCCCCTGAACTACCACTGAGCAGAAAATGTTTGACATGACAAAAAACAACGGAATATTTATGAACAAATCCTAAAATCCCAGAAATCCGCGGAAGATTATCATCACTGGTCCCCACTTTATTTTTTAAAATATTTCTTTTTTTTTTTTTTTGCAAAATCTCGACAATTTGCAAAAAATTGCAAATTTTGCGGCCACAATGCAAATCACCGATGCAAAAAACTGCCATGACAGAAGAGACAAGAAAATACCAAAAAGTAAAACGATTTTTTTCCCGTAGGGTTAAACAGAGGTGGGAGAGAAGAAAAAAACCCAGAAAAACCGTGTGGTTGGTAACTGGAAGTTCATCACTCATAACGGTCTACAGTTATTCATAGTCGACTCCCCGACTCTGAATAACTGTAGACAGTTATTCATAGTCGACTCCCCGACTCTGAATAACTGTAGACAGTTATTCAGAGTCAACTGTCTACAGTTATTCAGAGTGGACTCCCCGACTCTGAATAACCGTAGACAGTTATTCAGAGTCGACTCTGAATAACCGAAGCCTTCTCAGACATGTCTGAGGAGCGAGAATATAAGAAATTAAGAAAGGATTTTTGGCAGACACTGACTGTTAGGTAATATTGCAATTTTTTCCCCGATAGAGACAACGCTGTAAATGGCCAGATCATTTTACACCTGAGTAAGGTGAGAGAATGTGAGTAAAGATCCTTTTCCATGGAGTCTTCTAAGTTGACAATTAGTCCTTCAAGAGCCATATATAAGGCCAGAGTTTAATCCCGGTTTCCATTATTAATGAGCATGAAACAGACTATAACAGTAACAGTCACTTGGTACCCTTTGGAAATATTTTTTTATCTATAATTGAAGCTAATAATATTTGTTTAATGAGAAAAAGAATCCTAAACATTTTTAAATCTTTGTTTTCAGAATCATTTGGACAGAATTTCCCAGAGGTATGTTATAAATTAATTTTCCAAATCACAGTTGTTTTTGTTGTTGTTGTCATTGTTATGTAAATGTAGTAGTAGTAGCTGTTTTATTGTTTTGGTGTTATTTAAAATAAAAGTTTTATTTGTTATTGTCGTTTTGGTTACCATCTAAGATTCAAGATTTCTAGGGTCTCGAGTATTCAGTGTCTGACTCAAAAGTTATTTTTGTTTCTGATTCTGATGAGACACCGTAAATTAAATAATTGATTCTTTATCTCATCTAAAGAAACAAAAAACAAACAAAAAAACCCATTTAGCTTTTATATAGCACAGTATTCACTAAATGTGCTCGTAGCGCTTTACAAAGGGTCCTTGACCAACAGCAACACGTAACATGTAGAACGAGACATACCACCTGTTAGGTGATATACTGCAATTTTTTTCTGACAGAGACAACAAAATTTACAAAGTAGTGCTTCAGAACCATTAGGTCCATGAAGCCAGAGTTTATCCCAATCTTTATAGCATGAAACGGACAATAGCAATTGGTTGCTATCCTTTGGATAGGATGATATTCTATACACAAATGTAACAGACTCAGCTACTCATTCACTGCTGGGTGGACAAAGGGGTGGGGGGGGGGGGAGTTCAGAAGAAATCTCTCCAGCACCCGGGATTGATCTTGGTCCCTTTGCTTGTGAAACATGTGCTCTACCAACTGAGCTATTAGTAGGACCCCCAAAATTTATAATCCCTGAAACTTATTTTGAAATGCTTGATGGAGTCAGACTGCAGCCATAGATTGTAATCCTTAAACTTAACAACATTAACTCTCTTGAGTTCATATGTATGGAAAATCGAACAAATTTATTTGATTTTCAATGAGGATGAACTTGAGAGAGTTAAGCTGAAGGAAAAAAATATATTCATTTTTTAAATTCTTTTTTTTTGTGTGTGTGAAAAACCCAGGATTTCGATGGCCCTCTCGACTGCGTGAGCATTGCTGTGACCTGTTCATTCAACAGGCAAGGAACCCTTTTGGCTGTGGGGTGTAACGATGGACGCATCGTCATTTGGGATTTCCTGACGCGGGGCATTGCCAAGTTCATTAATGCCCATGTCCATCCTGTCTGCTCATTAAGGTTGGTTTGGTGGTGTTATGATTATTTCATACAGGATGCTTATAGAGAGAATGAAGTGGACGTCACTCGGGTCTTTGTTATTGCTTTTTGCCAACCGCGTTTGAAGTAATTCTCAGTAAACTGAATTATCCAGACTATAAAAGTTCATGGTTACACAGAGTTTTGTGTGTTGGTCTGTTATTCTTCTGGATGGCAATGTTTTGAGCTTCTTAGCCAAGCGCATACTATCTATATGACCTATGAGTGTTGTAAGCGTAATAGAACTTCAAATAGTGTTCTTCAATGTTTGTTGTTGAGTAGAATAGAATAAAGAATCAATACTGCTGCCAATATGACCTCCAAGTGTTACAAGCATCAAAACTATAAAAAGCAAATCAAACAAAATTTTAAAGATAATTTATAATTAAATATTACTTACTTACTTATCCTCTTGATTGCTCGGTGGAACACAAGGCGCTTACAAAGTTCCTCCAGGCATCTCTGTCCTGGGCCAGCCAGCTCAACTCATTCCATGTCTTTCCAGCCTCTTTCATCTCCTCTTCATCTGTCCTCCTACAGGTGCCCAATGGTCTGCCTCTCTTTCTCTTTTTGCGTTCTTCAGAGCCATAAGGCCAGTGGAGCTGGAATTGATCCCGATTTCTATATAGTGTCTTCTTCGTTCCTCTGATGGACTCTTCTTCTTCTCAATATAGTATGAAATGGACAATAGCAATGGCTTGTTATTGTTACCCTTGGGGACTAGTCTTAGCAAAATCTAGAGGTGCCTCAATGAGTCAATTGAATGTATAGTAAAATAAAGGGAGTAAAAATGACTCTTATGAAAAATACAAAACAAAGTAAACTACGTTTTGGCCTTTGGCCTTTTTCAAGTAAACAAGGAGAGGAAATATGTTATATTACATTGGCATTATAGTTAAAATATTATAGGTAAAAATGTATATATATATATGTGTTTGTGTGTGTGTGTGTGTGTGTGTGTGTGTGTGTGTGTGTGTGTGTGTGTGTGCATGCAAGGGAGAGAGAGAGAGAGAGAGAGAGAGAGAGAGAGAGAGAGAGAGAGAGAGAGAGAGAGAGAGAGAGAGAGAGAGAGAGAGAGAGAGAGAGAGAGGCTAGTCTTAATCACCTCATTCTACAGTATCTAGGATATCTGTGCACATCTCAAAGGTAGAGAACAATATTAAGTGTAAGCTTTATTTTTTAAATGAGAATTAATAACTAGTAAAGTTTTGTTTTTAGTTTGATTTGGTTTTCCATTTATTTCCAGCACTAGATTAAGCTGCTATAGTTATTTTTTTCTTTTCCATTGGATTCTTATCTTGTCCATGTTTAATTTTATGGATAGGAATATAGCGAAATATGCCAGTTTTTCTTGATGTTGACAGTTTTAAACAAGTTTCTTTTTCATCCCTGTCTACTGTTATGTGTCGTCCACAGATCGTCCGTAATTGTTTTGGAAATTTAGAGACAATTACGGACTTATGTAATTACGAAAATGGAAGAAATATTACGGATTTTGATTTCACAACTATTTTTTTTCTTAAATCTCTCCTTACCACCTATTGGAAAATTGTCACATTTGTTACGATGCAACCCCCGTCACTTTTCTCATCCAGATTTAATTTCTTTTTGCTATGGCTATAAAAAAACTTGACATTCTGTCAGAGTGTTCATATTGTCGAACAATATTATGTATAGAATATGCTTGTTGCTTTTCCTTTTGAGTAAGAAATGTTTGTTTTTGTGTTGGGTTGGTGTGAAGTTTTTGGGGAAATTCTGAAAATGGCTGGTGAGGAGAGTGTTAAGTTACCTTAGTGTTAGAGGAGAAATTTAAATTAATAAAGGCTACTGCTCAATTCCACCTCCATGATAGCCAAATTAATTACGAACTCGTAATAGCAGTCGTCAACGACAGCAAAAAGATAAGCTGAGCCACATGCAACAATAAAACATTAATGCCCTCTCAACTAAAAAGTTTCATGTAGTATTTGTTGTTTGGTTTTGTAAACTAAGTTGCCAATTTTCTGCATATTTAAAGAATTCAGGATGTTGTAAACCCTCAGTATATTTTACTATCAACGGATAAACAGATAAAAAAAAGTAAGTGCTTAATGTCTTTTTACTGGAGTCCAACGCTCAGAAAGGAGTCGATCAATGTGTTTGCATAAAAGTTCAGTAAATTTTTTTACTTCCTGAATTGGCAACTCTTGTTAAGTAAAATAATATTACCATTTATTACTGATGAATTTTGTGTTCATTGCTAATTTTGAAATGTTCAATTTGACAAGTATGTTTTTTATATTCTTCAAAGATTTGTTAGAAATTGATTGTGTTTATTTTTTTTTCCATCAGCTGGAATAGAAATGGGCACAAACTCCTCAGTGCTGCCACAGATAACACCGTCTCCATTTGGGACGTCCTCTCGTCAGAAAACACCAAAGTATTCCGATTCCCATCCCCTGTCCTCAAGATACAGTGGCACCCCCGCAACAGTAACCAGTTCCTGGTGTGTCCCTTAAAACATGCGGCTGTGCTGATGACGGTTAAAGGAGAACACAAGATGGTGCCACTAGACGATGATGTAAGTATGCTTGGCTATGTGGTCTAGTGGTATGACACTCGACTTTGGATTTGAAGGTCCTGGGTTCAAGTCCCACTCTGGGCGATGCTTAGTTGAGTCCTTGGAAAAGGTTTTTTACTCACATTCTCTCATTGTAATCAGGTATAAAGTGAGTACCTAGCCTATAACGACATTATCTCTGTCGGAATAATCTTCTAATATCGCCTTATAGACGTCATTCGTCTTACATTTTAAGTGTTATTGGCTAGGGACCTCTTGTAAAGCACTTTGAGCACATTTATTGGATAATGCACCATATGAATTCTCTAGTTTTAATAGTAAATCATGATTGCACATTTCCATAGATTCATAGTAAAGTGTTTATTCACAACGCTTCAAATATGTGTGTTTGAGTTAGTCAATGCAGGACAATTGGTCAGAAGAACTATATTTTTTAGTGTGTGAGGTTTACACTACATTTCCTGGGTATTTTGCACTTTATCTGAAGCAATTGTCATGACCACGGCTCGTGATTGCTCGGGGCTTGCGATAGCTCAGATGGTAGAACACACGCTTCACATGCCATGCAGAGGGACTGAAATCGATCCCTGGTAAAGTCAGAAATTTTTTCTGACTGATCTACCCCCCTCCCCCCTTTTAGAAAAAAAAAACAAAAAAAACCAGCTGTGATTCTGTAGCTGGTTCTGTTAGATCTGATGGAAAGGACTTTGCAATAGACTAGCATCCTGGTGAGCATGCAGTTGCTATTGTCCGTTTCACGCTATAGAATTCAGGATAAAAGTGCTCATTGTGTATGGAAAAGAAATATGATACATTTTTCTTCTATCTTGAGGATAGTATGCAATCGTTTCTGTCTTAAGGCTACAGAAACTGAAGTAAACTCAAGCTCCACTGGCCTTTTGGATCTAAAGAATTATTCTTTTTGTTTTGTATTTTGTTTGTATCGTGCAAAAGCTCATTTCCCAGTATTGTCGTAATATAATATATTGGTATATATGCTTTCTTCTTATTCTTTTTAGTCAGACCTAAATATTGTGGCATCCTTTGACAGACGTGGTCGATATATTTATACAGGAAATGCCAAAGGAAGGGTGAGAACCAATGTTTTTTTCTTCATTACTTCATTTCAATCTATAATACTGCTTGCTCCATTGACTGTATGTATGTATGTTATGTATGTATGTATGTTATGTATGTATGTATGTATGTTATGTATGTATGTATGTATGTATGTATGTATGTATGTATGTATGTATGTATGTATGTATGTATGTATGTATGTATGTATGTATGTATGTATGTATGTATGTATGTATGTATGTATGTATGTATGTATGTATGTGTGTATGTATGTTTGAGTTGCATTGTACATTAGTACGACACCTATAAGGTGCTATGTGCTACATCAGCATAAAAGTGTCACGGTCACCGGGAATCCACATATCGGGACCAAGCACGTCTATTCCTAGCTAGAGTCACAACTTCGTCAATGGGCATAGTATCCAGCCTATGCTCCATTGACTGAATTATGTGAAAACTTAAGCCAGTTGTTCTGCTGTCCATTGTGCACCAATTTGACATTAACTTTTATTCCGTTGGTACTCATGAATATGCATAACCTTCCCCGAAGAAGACCGGTTTCCCATGATTCTTCACTTTTTACCAGTCATGATCTATTGCACAACCTTTTTTCTAAGATAAACTAAAATTTAAATCTGTTTAATCTCGATATTATTGTGTAATCAGTGGATAATATTATTAATGTTGTGAAGTTTTGTAATCTTATTTTTGAAATCAGGTTGTATTTTATTTAATATTATTCGCCCCTTTTACTGGTTTGAACGATTAGATTTTAAAAACCTCGTGAAACATAAACATCTCTCGACATTGACTTTTTATCTTCATTAATTTGACACAAACCTATTTCATTCACTTTGACATTAACCTATTTTAATAATTATAATAATAATAATAATAATAATAATATTAATAATAATAATAATAATAATAATAAATAATAATATAATAATAATATAATAATAATAATAATAATAATAATAATAAATAATAATAATAATAATAATATAATAATAATAATAATAATAATATCTTTATTGTCCATGAAGGCAATTTTTCATTTGGTTATGGCATAGACATAATATACACAAGCAGACATGCATGAAACAAAAGTGTGAAACCACACGTACACACATGCACAAACAAACACACACACTTAAATAAAGCTTCATGTAGCCTACCTAAAAGACATATCATCATGATGGCAAACATTAACATATATATATATATATATATATATATATATATATATATATATATATATATATATATATATATATATATATATATATATATATATATATTTTCATCACTCTGATGTTAAATTATTTTCATTACTTTAATAATATTAACTTTTTATTTTCATCACTTTGACACTTTATTTTCCTTTTCCAATTCTCAGATACTTGCCTTCAACGCCAACACCCTTGAAATGGTGGCATCTTTTCGTGTCACCACTGGGGGAATGAATACAACAGCCATCAAATCCCTTGAATTCGCTCGCAGGGGAGAGTAAGTAGGAAGTGCACTGTTGAAATTGCGTTTTAGATTTTATGGTATATTCCTTGATAAATACTTTGCAACTGATTTATGGGTGACAAAAAAACCCCAGTCCTTCAGAGCCCTTAGGTCCATAGAGCCGGAGTTTATCCTGGTTTCTTTAGCTTGAAAAGGACAATAGCAATTGATTGCTACCCTTTGGATAGAATGCTAGTCTATCGCAAAGTTCTTTCTGCCAAATCTAACAGACCCAACTACCTAATCAACGCTGAGTGGGCAGAGGTCAGGAAATAAAATCTCGACTGCATCTGGGATCGATTCAGTCCCTGTGCATGTGAAGCAAGTGCTCTATCAATTGAGCTATCGGGACCCTAAAAATATGGAAGAGATTAGTTCTTAATTTTGATGACAGCAAGTCTAAACAGAACACAAACAAAACATGATTGATGGATGTGATAATTTACAACATGCACAGGTGGTACTCAACTACCCTCTTCCTTATTGTGCGACTATGTGGTCTTGTGGTATGACACTCGCTTTCGGATCAGAAGGTCCTGGGTTCGAGCCTTGCTCGACGCATAGTTGAGTTCTTGGAGAAGGCTCTTTACTCACATTCTCTCACTGTACTCAGGTGTGTGTAAAATGAGTACCTGGCCGTTAACATCGTTATCTCTGTCAGAAAAAATGTATTATCGCCACACAGGCATCATGTCTCGTTCTTTATGTTATGTGTTGCTGTTGGTCAGGGACCCTTTATTAAGCGATTTGAGCACGTTTAATGGATATTGCATTATATAAAAGCCCAACTTTTATGTCATACTAGGGGCTTCCTTTGTAATAATAATAATTAGATCTTGTTTATGATAACACCCCATTCTGTCAAATGCAAAATTTGGCTCGAAGTGTCTGTTTTGGTTCTTGCATTTTCTCATATTCAATCTCTTTATTTATTCTATCAGGTGTTTCCTTGTGAACTCAGCAGACAGAATAATTCGTGTCTATGAGAGTCGAGAAGTTTTAACATGTGGCAAGGATGGGGAACCAGAGCCAATGCAAAAATTGCAAGATTTGGTGAATAAGTGAGTTAGTTGTTTTACATCATTTTTCACTTCATATTTTTATATTATATAACCAATTGGAATTATTTAAAAAAAGAAATAAGCAACATTTCGGCTTTGGTCTTTGTCAGGTGACAATAACGAGATGAAAATGTTAAAAAATTATATTTATATAATTAAATCAAATTATGAAGGAATAAAAAACGGGGAATATTGTATATTTCTGTATTGTTTCACTTTTTGAGCCATTTTTACTCCTTTTATTTTTGTTATATCAATGCATGAGGCATTTTTTATTTGTTTATTTAAAAAAAATTTTTTTTTTTGCCAATTTGAATTCATAACTAAATAGTATAATCTTTTTTCACTGATCAAAACTACATGTTTTTAAAAAATGTTTAAATTATTATTTTTAAAAAAGTTTTGGCCCTCCTTGATTTGTGACGTTTACACTTGTTAAAGTCATTCTGAGTCGGCGGAATTATTGTTAATGACAAACTTCCGTTTAATTTAATCTGGTTTATTATTGTCACTCATTTTTTATAATTTGCATGATAATTTGTTTGTTGGTTTGTTTGTTTTTGTTTTTATTTTCCCAAGGTTTTTTGTTTTTTTGCTCACACAAATCTGGTGAACACAATTTAAAGTCCTGTTTCACAAGTCAATTTTCTTTTATGTTTTTTTTAAGGAGTCTTATCCTGTTTAAAAATAAATTTAGAAAATGAGCTTTTATATAGCGCAATATCCACTAAATGTGCTCAAAGCACTTTACAAGGGGTTCCTGGCTAGCAACAATACTTAACATGTAGGACGGGACATGACGCCTGTTAGGCGATATTATAATTTTTTCAGACAGAGATAATGGCCGAGTACTCATTTTACACCTGAGTACGGTGAGAGAATGTGAGTAAAGAGCCTTTTCTAAGGACTCAAGTATTGCCGAGCGAGGCTCGAACCCAGGACCTTCCGATCTGAAAGCGAGTGTCATACCACAAGACCACATTGCCGCTATTTTAAGGAGTCATATCCTGTTTTACTGGCAGTATGAGTATGAGCTGGTAGGTGTGAGGTTCCTTTCCATAAAATTCTATCCCCCCTATACATCCAAACCTTTTTCCAACCAAGGAGTATCCCAGAATCCATTTGACGTCTTTAGAAAATTATTTAATTTTTTTTTTTCTTCTACCAGAACATTATGGAAACGGTGCTGTTTTTCCGGTGACGGGGAATACATTGTGGCTGGGTCTGCCCGTCAACACGCGTTGTACATTTGGGAAAAGGCAGTGGGGACATTGGTCAAGATATTACACGGAACCAAGGGAGAGCTATTACTAGACGTTGTGGTGGGTGGAGTGCTACTGTTATTGCTAGTATTGATATTATTATTATTGTTATTATTATTATTGTTATTGTTGTTATTATTATTATTATTATTATTATTATTATTATTATTATTATTATTATTATTATTATTATTATTATTATTATTATTATTGTTGTTGTTATTGTTATTATTATTATATATTATTATTATTATATCATCATCATCATCATCATCATCATATCATCATCATCATCATTATTATTATTATTATTATTATATTATTATTATTATTATTATTATTTATTATTATTATTATTATTATTATTATTATTATTATTATTATTATTTTTATTATTATTGTTGTTGTTATTGTTTTTGTTATTATTATTATTATTATATTATTATTATTATTATTATTATTATTATTATCATCATCATCATCATCATCATCATCATCATCATCATCATCATCATCATCATCATCATCATCATCATCATCATCATCATCATCATCATCATCATCATCATCATCATCATTATTATTATTATTATTATTATTATTATTATTATTATTATTATTATTATTATCATTATTACTATTATTATTATTATTATTATTATTATTATTATTATTATTATTATTATTATTATTATTATTATTTTTATTATTATTGTTGTTGTTATTGTTATTGTTATTATTATTATTATTATATTATTATTATTATTATATATTATTATTTTTATTATTATTATTATTATTATTATTATTATTATTATTATTATTATTATTATTATTATTATTATTATTATTATTACCATTATTGTTGTTGTTGTTATCGTCATTGAAGTCTCTCATTTCATTTTTTTTACATAGTTTTTTATTTCTTTCTCCAGTGGCATCCAGTACGACCCATCATAGTATCTATATCCAGTGGTTTGGTCTCAATATGGGCTCAAAATCAAGTGGTAAGCAACTTTTTTTAATTTTCTCTATTGATCTTTGCAAGTACAGATTATAAAGTCAACTCTCTCATTTAGTTAACTTCTGCTTTAAGTCAACACCTCTTGTTGGTGATTGGGTAGCTGGGTTAATTAGATCTGGTGGAAAGTACTTTGTGTTAAACTAGCATCCTGTCTAAAGCGTTGCCAGCAACTATCTGTTTATTTCTATGGAAACAACTATAAACTCCAGCTTATTTCGGCACTGAAAGACAACTCACATATTTTGTTATCTTCTAATTCTGGTGTTGACCGGATGCAATTTTGCCGTCAAACCATTTTATTGCTTTACACATGAGCAATGAAGTGAAAAAAAAAAAGTGTCAGAAGACAGTAGAGAATAAAAATTGGATGGCGATGAGGATTTTAACTAACGAGTGACTGATTCGGCAACTCCACCAGGCCATGAGAGGGACACTCTTACAATTAATGCCATCCACCTTTCCGGGCCGTTGGTTCGAATCCTCATTTCCGCAAAGTTTTTATTCTTTATTGTCTTTTGGATTTTTTCTACTCGCAGCATTTCTTGTTGTTATCAACATAAGTGCCTGCTCCCTCATTTTTCTAAATTTACAGATGAGACTTTTCACCGATTGTCAAGGTATTTTTTTTTTTTTTTAAATTTATTTATATTATTATTATTATTATTATTATTATTATTATTATTATTATTATTATTATTATTATTATTATTATTATTTTATTATTATTATTATTATTATTATTATTATTATTATTATTATTATTTTATTATTATTTTTATTATTATTATTATTATTTTGGTTCTCCTCAGGAAAACTGGAGTGCATTTGCCCCAGATTTCAAAGAGTTAGATGAGAATGTGGAATATGAGGAGAGAGAATCTGAGTTTGATCTAGAGGATGAGGACAAAGAGAAAGAGGAAAGCAAAGGTTTGACATACCATTCATCTACCTATTACTATTCTCTGCTTGAGTCGTTTCTCTTTGTCTTACTCTCTGTATTGGAGGTGAGGTGACTTTGTGTTGTCCTGGCCCCCTGTCTGAGGTCCTGGGCTGAGAGGGAACCAGTCAAATGTATCTTATTTAAATAGTTTTGTGATATGATATTTTTTTCCTTATAGATTATCTCTCTGTTGTGTACTTTTAGTTTTGTTTTGTTTGCATTTTTTATTCACACATTTAAGTGTGTTCCTTTGAGTGTGATCTCAAACTAATTACATTGATAATATGCTCTAGTAATTTACTTCTGTTCCATATCTGAACCAGTCCCAGAAGGGTTTTGAGCCCGAAACGTACTGTGTTTGGTATTTTGATCTTTTTTGAAGCTGTTACATTCGTTTTTGTTTATTACTTTTTACAGTCCACAGCTTCTAGCAGCTTAGTATCACTTTGAACTTTCCATTGCAGAGCAAGTGGAAGAAGATGTGGAAGTGGATGTCGACACGATAGAACCAATTCAGGCTTTTGTCAGCAGGTGAGAGGGGTATTTGTGTTATACAATGCAGCAGAAATGTGCTATACACGCCTAAATACGTCTTTACATGTAAACTTATTTCTTGAAATCCTGTTGTATTGTGTCTTTATTTAGTATTATTCATCCCTTTTAACCGGTTTGAACGGTTAAATTTTAAAAACCTTGTGAAACATAAACATCTCTTGACATTGACTTTTTATCTTCATTAATGACACAAACCTATTTCATTTTCTTTGACATTAACCTATTTTTAACCGATTATATTAATAAAAATTATCTTATATTATCCATCTTTTTGTAATTCTATATTATTCCTTGCTGCAATCAACATGGAGGGAATTTTACAAAATACAGAAAAGAAAAAAATTGTTTCTGAATAAACTGAACCACGATAGTCTCACAACAAACTCCAAACGGCCAATATTTTTCAACTGTTCAAAATTATATGTAGATCAGATCCAAAGATTTTCAAAGTTGAGCCTCAAATTGTTTTCCTTGTTTTTTTTTTTTTTTATCATTTGTTTTTTGTTTTTTTTTGTTTTTTAAATATTTTTCTCATTTCCATTTATATCAGTGAATTTCTTCCAGCTAATCTATCAATTCTGTTGGAGGTTTCTTTTCTGTATTCTCTAAATCTGATTGTGACTTAGTTTTTTATTCATCCTGATATCCCTTTGAAATTAGTATTAATTTATTGGGGTTTGTTTTTGTAAGGGTTGGGGGGGGGGGGTGTTTTTATCTATGTTTTTCCTTTCTATTATTTTTTTTATCTTTTGATATCCGCAGTGGTGATGAGGAGATGAAAAAAATGGTATTAATTTATTGGGGTTTTTTTTTTTTGATGGGGGGGGGGGTGTTTTTATCTATTTTTTTCCTTTTCTTTTCTATTCTGTTTGTTTTTATTTTTTGATATCCGCAGTGATGAGGAGGAGGAAGATTCCAATGCACTGCTATTCCTACCTGTGTCACCAGAGGTAGAGGATCCCGAGGACAGTATGCAGACAGACAATGTGAGTCGGTGGATTGGTTTGATTTTTTTTGCTATTTATTATACATACATATATGCATTATAATATATTGACCTGTGGCTTATGATTCATTATATGTGGCCGTTCATCTAAAAAAAAAAAAGGGGCTATGTCAGAGTTGACCTCCCGATGTCCCAGGTTTCAGAGTTTTTGCCAAGAATAATAATAATAGATATGGCTGCACAGTCTCTATGGACGCTTGCCGTGAATGTGTGCGTCACTTCGAGTTTGTCAGTCTGTTTCTATTATTTACCAAGAATAAATCGATCAATATTTGAAGGCCGAGTTTTCTGGCCAATTTTTTTAATATATGTTTTTCTAAGGAGAAACTAACTAAGTCAGTTATCTAGGAATATACGAAAGCTGTTCTATTCACTCATATTAACCCTGGTAGAGTTTTCATCGTCAACCCTTAGTATTTGTTGTCACTTTTATTTGCTTGATTATGGTAGGCATGGAAATGTGTATTCTCTTCTTTTTTTTTATTTAATCCTTTTTATTTATATTATTATTATTATAATTATTTTAATGAGAGACACCAGTGCCAGTACGGAATTACAGGTCCCAATTTTTTTCATGATTTATTCATATGATTTTCAAAACGATATTTATTAAAAAGAATAAACAAGAATGCACTCTATAAAAAAACCCATGAAAATGGATAGATCATTGTGATTATAACAACGTTCCTACATTTACATTCTCAAACACATTTTTTCGGTTACTATAATAAAACAGAAACATTTTTAATCATGCCTTTCCATGCGGGCATTGTTAGATGCCATCGTCCAGGGATTTCATGAAAGAATAAATATATAACTCATCAACAAACGTTTGATGTCAAGAGGAATCACCCGTTTGTTGCTCAGAGTAAGCAAATTGAGGTTTTAATAATCTTGCCCAATGAATGAGACGAAAAAAGCTCTTGAAATGAGGCTCGAACTTGAGACCTTCTGGGTTGCAGTGCAATGCCTTAACCACTCAGCCACCTGACAACTCATTCGTTGGTAGAAAACGAGGTACTGATGTCTCTCAAATTCAACCGCTTTCATTTCATTTCATGTGTAAATTTGTACATTGGAACTTTTTATTTATTAATAAATCCAAACAAAATGAACTTTGAACCCTGGCTGCTATAAACTTATCAAAACAACTACATCACTAGATCCCCGTGTGGTGTCCGGGGTCCCTCAACTGAGAGGGTCAAGAATAGCCCAACGCCAAGCCAGCGTGTCGTAAAAGGCGACTAATGGTGTGTGATTCCCCCATCTTTGAGTCACCTGGTCCTCCAGGTTGGGGGTTGGCAAAGGGTTAACACCCCTTTCCGTTAAACTCAAACCGTTACAGAAACACAGACAGACAAACCAAATCCTTTTTTTAGCTTGGGCGACCGAAGAGTTTCTGGAATTACAGAATTTATGAAGGACAACAGACAAAGCCGAAAGGACTCTGCTGACCCGATGACGTCTTCGCCAAACAAGCAGCTTCGAATTGCGTCGTGGAACGTTCGCACCATGTATGAAGCAGGAAAAAGCTCTCAAGTTGTGACTGAGATGAGAAGATACAGGCTGCATATACTTGGAGTAAGCGAAACCCACTGGATACAATCCGGACAGAAACACCTCAAGTCTGGGGAGAAGATTTTATATTCAGGGAGAGGGGACGGGATTCATACACAGGGAGTAGGAATAATTCTAAGCAAGTTTGCCCAGAAGTCACTGAGAGGATGGGAACAATGCGGAGAAAGGATCATCATGGCGTCCTTTACAACACGGAGTAAGAAGATCAGCATGAACATTGTACAGATCTATGCCCCAACAAATGATGCAACAGATGAGGACAAAGATACATTTTATGGTCTGCTACAACAAGTCATTGACAAGTTGCCAAGGAAAGACATCAACATATTGATGGGAGATGCTAATGCAAAAGTGGGACAGGATAACGTAGGCTATGAAGGTATCATGGGACGTCATGGCATGGGAGAAATGAATGATAATGGTGAGAGATTTGCAAATTTCTGTGCATTCAACAGTTTGGTGATTGGAGGATCAGTGTTCCCCCATAAGAGGATCCACAAAGCAACTTGGGTCTCACCAGATGGTGTGACAGAGAATCAGATTGATCATTTTTGTATCTCTCGTAGATTCAGACGTTCATTGGAAGATGTGACAGTACGGAGAGGGGCAGATGTTGGATCAGACCACCACCTGCTATTGGCAAAGCTTAAGCTCCGACTCAGAAAACACGGGGCCAGATCACATACAAGAAGAAAATTCGAGGTGAATGCACTTGATGGGGAAAAGAATGAGGAATTCAAACTACAATTGAGTAATAGATTCCAACCTCTTACTGAGCTCGAGGAGGACATAGATGTAGAGTCACATTGGGCAAAGATCAAGGAAGTTTACATAACAACTTGCCACGAGGTATTGGGGGTAAAGAAATCGGAACATAAAGAATGGATAAGTCCAACCACCTTGGACCTTATTGAAAAGAGGAGAACAAGGAAGGAACAAGTGAATGCAAGCCGAACAAGGGCTTCAAGACTGGATGCACAAGAGCAGTATCGAGCCATAGCTAAGGAAGTCAAAAGATCTGTGAAGAAAGACAAGGAAGCATTCATGAACAGACTTGCAGAGAAAGCAGAAGCAGCAGCGACTGGAGGACACATGAGGATCCTTTATCAAACTACCAAGACACTTGCTGGAAAATATGGGAAACCAGAGGTACCAGTCAAAGACAAAGATGGGAAAACTATTTTTGGAAAAGAGGCTCAATCTGAACGATGGAGGGAACATTTCAACTGCCTTCTGAACAGACCACCACCAGACAACCAGCCAGAAATTTTGCCTGCAAGGAATGAGCTACCAATTAGCTGTGATCCACCATCGATAGCAGAGATTGTGGGTGCCATTAACAAGATGAAAAGGGGGAAAGCTGCTGGACCAGACCAGATTCCACCGGAGGCTCTAAAAGTTGATGCGGAAAGAAATGCTGAGGCCCTGCACCCACTATTTGAGAGAATCTGGAATGACGGGATATTCCCAAAGGATTGGAAGGAAGGACATCTTATCAAGCTTCCAAAGAAAGGGGACCTCAGTAATTGTAATAATTATCGAGGCATCACTCTTCTTTCTATCCCAGGAAAGGTTTTCAACCGTATTATTTTAGAGAGAATTAAGAATGCAACAGATGCTAAACTGCGGGACGAACAGGCAGGTTTTCGGAAAAAACCGTTCAACCACCGACCAGATTGCCTCTCTGCGAGTCATAGTGGAACAGTCTATAGAATGGAACTCTCCTCTTATTGTCAACTTTCTGGATTACGAGAAGGCTTTCGACAGTATTGACAGAGCAACATTGTGGAAAATTCTGGCACATTATGGACTCCCTGAAAAGATAGTAAACCTCATTAAGGAAATGTATGAAGGATCAAGTTGCAGGGTTGTACATGAAGATCAGCTGACTGACAGCTTTGAAATTAAGACTGGTGTCAAGCAGGGATGCTTGCTCTCTCCATTCCTGTTCATCCTTGCCATTGATTGGCTAATGAAGGAAACCTCCAAAGGGAGAAGAAATGGGATACAGTGGACCCCCTGGACACAGTTGGATGATCTGGATTTTGCAGATGATCTGGCTCTTTTGTCCCACACCCAGGACCAGATGCAAGCAAAAACCACAATTATAAACAGCCTCTCGGAATCAATTGGTCTAAGAATACACCCTGCAAAGTCAAAGGTCTTGAGGATAGGTACGCGTCAAAGGGAGCAGATCAAAGTAAAAGATCAGGAACTCGAAGATATAGACACTTTCTGCTATCTCGGAAGTATAATTGACAAGGATGGAGGCACGGAAGCAGAGGTGAAAGCACGAATAGGAAAGGCACAGGCTGCATTCACATCTTTGAACAGAGTTTGGAGAACTAAAGATATCTCCCTTCAACTAAAGCTAAGACTTTTCAACTCAAACGTGAAGTCTGTCCTACTGTATGGATGTGAAACTTGGAACGCATCACAGGCATGTATAAGGAGGGTACAGATTTTTGTAAACAGGTGCATGCGTAAGCTACTCAGAATAAAATGGATGGATAGAATAAAAAATGAAGAAGTATGGAAAAGAACACAGCAGAAACCAGTAGGAGAGGATATAGGAAGAAGACGATGGAGGTGGATTGGACACACGCTTAGAAAGAATGACTCAACTATAACAAAGAAAGTATTGGACTGGAACCCTCAGGGCAGAAGATCAAGGGGAAGGCCACGAGGAACATGGAGAAGAATTAAAGAAGCTGATATACAGAGAAGTGGTAAGACCTGGAATGAGATAAAAAAGTTGGCTCAGGATAGAGAAGGATGGAAACTGTTTGTCTGTGGCCTATACCCTGACCCAGGGTGAAAAAGGCAATGATGATGATGATGACATCACTAGAGACATTTTATTCAATATAAACAAATTTAATCTCAATCTGCATGAATAAGTCCAAAAAGTTAAACGGTGACAGCGTAAAGGGGAGCATGTTTTCACGGAAGACTGCTGCCTCGCTCGGTTGGGAGCGTGATGTTCGTCAGGTCACACCGAACCGTCAGCCAGTTACTAGGTGAAATAAATTTAACAAATGTGACAAAACCAAAATTGGGACATGGAATGTCAGGACCTGTGCCCAAAAAGGAAAACTAAACAACATTCTAAAAGAAATGAAACGGCTCCAAATAAATATTCTTGGCCTGGCAGAGATGAGATGGAAAGAGCAGGGAACCATGTCAAAACAAGAAAACAACATGACATATAAGATCATATGGAGTGGTGGAACCTCTTTCCAAAAAGGAGTAGGGATGATCTTAGACCAAAAATCAACCAAATTTTACAAAGGGCACGTAGCAATCTCAGACAGAGTTTTGCTGGTTAAGCTAAGAGGACCTGTAGTTGACACCAATATTATTCAAGTTTATGCACCAACAGAAGAGGCGACAGATGCAGATATGACAGAGTTTTACCATTCACTATACAAAGCAAAACGAATGTGTAAATCACAAGAAGTCCTTATGGTAATGGGGGACCTAAATGCTAAGATTGGCAGAGGCAGAGATGGTGACATAATCGGACCACATGGACTCGGAGACAGAAATGAACGAGGAAACATCTGGGCAGATTGGTGTAGAACAAATAAATTAATGATTTCAAACACCTGGTTTCAACAACACCCAAGAAGAACCTGGACATGGCAATCACCAGGGGACAGAGCAAGGAACCAGATAGACTTTATAGCAGTATCATCAAGATTCAGAAATGGCATATTAAATTGCAAAACCTACCCAGGCGCCGATGTAGACAGTGACCATGTCCCAGTTGTTTGTACAGTAAGGATAAAGTTTAAAGCTATTCAGAGAACAGCTGGTAGAATAAAGAGGGATTACAGGTTATGCAAAGACAATGGCATACAAACAAAAATGAGAGAAGAATTTGAAAATGCACTCATGATACAAAGCCAAAGTGAACCTGATAACGAAAAATGTGAAAAACAATTTGATATATTCCAAAAGTGTGTCAAAGCAACTACAGAAAAGCATTTACCAATAGCTCAAACAAACGCAAAAAGGAATGGATGACAAATGAAATTCTAAACCTATTTGAAGAAAGACGAAAATGCAACAGAGGGTCTGCAGAATACCAAACATTGAACAACCACATTAAATCCAAATGCATCGAGGCACACGAGAACTATCTAGACTGGAAATGCTGCGAAATCGAAAGAGAATACAAACCCAACCCCCAACAAGCTCACCAAAGAATAAAAGAACTATCAGGGAAAAGGAAAAGCAAAGCAGCAGGAAGTTGTATCCAAAACAAACAAGGGGAACTGCTATTTGAAGAACAACATATAGAAGCCGATGGGTAGAATACATAGGCGAACTGTACAATGATCCAAATAGAAATGAACCACCACTGAAATTCAAAGAACCATTAAGCGGACCAAACATCACCAAAAGTGAAATTGAACATGCCATGGAACGAATGAAGGATGGTAAAGCAACAGGCCCTGATGAAATATCTGTAGAGGTATTAAAAAGCCTAGGAGATCTAGCAATTGATGAACTTCACATATTATTCAACAATATATACAATACTGGGAAAATTCCAGAAGATCTCTGTAACTCTATTTTCATAGCAATACCAAAGAAAGCAGTGCAGTCAGATGCGAAAATTTTAGAACTATAAGTTTAATAAGTCACATCAACAAAATACTGTTGCGTATAATTATCAACAGGCTAAGGAATAAGATTAACCCCGAAATCGCAGAAGAACAATATGGATTCCAACCTGACAGAGGGACAAGGAACGCAATATACCTCCTCCGTGTTTTAAGTGAAAGAGCTATACAGGTTCAGACCCCACTATACCTCTGTTTTGTCGACTACAAAAAAGCTTTTGATAGAGTACGCCACGAAGAAATACTAAAACAACTGCACTCCATTGGCGCTGATGAGAAAGACCTCAGACTCATGCAAACATTATACTACACCCAGCAGGCATCTATCAAAATCGGAAACTCTACAGGAAATTCCATTCCTATTAAGAAAGGAGTCCGTCAAGGGTGTGTTGCCTCACCAGATCTGTTTAATCTATACCAAGAAACAATCATGAGGGGCATAAATAATATGGAGGGAATAAAAGTAGGAGGTCACAACATAAATAATATAAGATACCAGACGATACGGTACTCATTGCAACATCAGAAATCCAACTTCAAAAGATTGTTGACAAAGTGGTAGTAGATAGTGAAGCCAAGGGAATGGAAGTGAATATCACCAAAACAGAATGCATGGTAATACAGAAAAACCCCGAAAACAACAACACCTGCAATATAACGATTCACGGCGAGCAGCTTACCAACGTAGAAAGTTTTAAATACCTAGGTTCAATAGTGACAACAGATGGAAGATGTAACCGAGACATACGAGCAAGAATAACTCAAGCCAAACAGGCCTTCATGGACCTGGGAAACATTTTGAAAAACAAACAGATGTCGTTCGGGATTAGATTCCGAGTCTTGAAGTGCTACGTGTGGCCAATCTTGTTCTACGGATGCGAAAGCTGGACTACAAATGCAGAAACACAAAAGAACATTGAAGCTTTTGAAATGTGGTGCTTGAGAAGGATGCAGAGAATATCGTATACCGCACACAAAACGAACGAAGAAGTGCTAAAACAAACATACCAACAAAGGAAACTAATGCCCTTAATAGTGGATCGACAACTATCCTTTTTCGGACACATAGTAAGGAAAGATAAGAATGAATACCTGGCAAGTTGTGGAAAAATACCTGGTAAACGCGCCCGGGGGAGACAAAGAAAAACACTCATAGACCAACTGAAGGGCTTCACCAACCTAACAATCCAAGAGCTGTTTGAAAAAGCAAGAGACAGGGAGGAATGGAGAGAGATAATTCATGCAGTATCCGAAGCCTGGACCAGGCATGGAACCTAGAAGAAGAAGAAGAAGAATCTCAATCTGAACATTCAGTTGTTTTATTTATTTATTTATTTTTTTCAATGAGGTATGGAAACATTTGCGTACAGTTTTAGTCTCGAGACGTCATGAATTTGCTGTGTTAAGGGGCGGTTTGGGTCTTTTCTAAAAAAAAATTAATTACCTATATTGGGCGGTTTTAATCATTCTGTATCGTCAATATAGGTTAAAACACAACATTGATGGTGAAAAATTTTAATTATCTGTGTTGATACCCATTTTGCGATCTAATTTGGGGGTCTGACATCAAAAAATATAACAATCTTGTGGCAAACGTTCCACAAAAACTAATGAAGGAATGACCTCCATATTCTTCCTTCTTGTCAACATTGTACCATAGTGTGTCACCATAGAGAGATTTTACGGCTTTAGCTTATGGAATTTTTATTAGATCATTACAAAGTTGAGAATCAAAATGTTATGACAAAATTGATGTAAAAAATTCAGATTTAGGATTATAAGTTAAAATTCACAAATCTTATCCAAAAAAAATCTCTCTATGCTGACACAATACATTATCTCTGTGATAACTGTGGAAATTTTCAGACAATTTCATTGAATAGATTCTGAGAAACGTTCGACACAGTTTCTCATACCCTTAGAAAAATGACATATTGAGAAAATAGCAAAATGGCTTCCCGTTTTTCACACATTTCTTACTACCTGTACCATTTTCGTCTGTGTATTTCGTGCCTTTATAATCTACTTTAAGAATTTGGACTTCAATTATATTATTTCTAAAATAATAAAATATCATTTTCCACAAAAATCTCAAAATAAAATTTTTGAAGGATTTTCCTAATAATTAGACCCAAACCGCCCCTTAAACAAATGGTTTGTTTATTTTTTTCTTTTACCCAACCAATTTGCTCTTTGTTATTTGACAGCTTGGGTTCAAAGGTCATGACAAACCACATTAGTCCATTAATGTTATTCATTTTGCTATTTGTAGTTATTTCATTTATGATTTCATATATTTTCACTTATACCGTATATTATTTCAATTAATTTTCATTTCTGTATATTATTATATATTTGCATGCATTTCCTTCTTTGCTATTTTATTGTTTTCTTAAAAAAAAAAAAAAACCCAGAAAAAACCCTCACAGGTCGCAATGGCGAGAGTTACGGTAAAATTAAAACCACCAGCACACAAACGCACACATGCACAGACTATATATCCTTCCCCCTTCCCCATATACATATTTCTATACAGGGAGTCACAAAAAATTTGTGTACACATCAAAATAATTGTAAATATGGGGTTTAATTAAATGCAATTATTATTGTAAAATGTAGTTAAAAATGTAGTGAAAAAACCCCCAATAAAATTATACTTATAAATATTTTTACACTTATATACAACTTATAAAATAATTAAATTTTTTTATTCCACGGTTACAATTATTCTTCATATGTATACATTTTTTGCGGGGCACCCTGTATGTGTGTATATATATATATATATTATATATATATTATATATATATATATATATATATATATATATATATATATATATATTATATATATCAATCAATCCCACCCCTCACTTGTTTGGTTTTTATTCTCCCTTTTGATCATTTTTTTGTGTGTGTCATTAGAGTGTTCTTTGTTAAATGATATGGCTTCTTATTCTATCTCTTTCTCTTTCCATTAAGCTTGTAGAATTTCAAAAAAAATTATTAAAGAATAATATAAAGCGAAAAATGTTTATTATTAGTTACAAAAATACAGAACTTCTGAGAGATTAAAAACCACTTTGAATCCGTAGGTGAGACTGCTTGATGAGTTATGATGTGGTTACTGTCGATCTTTGAATTTATTCAAACCTGATCAAACAGTTATTCATCCCATTATTCATCTATAAAAAGTTTATGCGGTGAAAAGGGTTCTGAAGACAATAAATAATAAAACCTTCAGACCTCACAATTCTAAAAGTGATAATACATCCATCAGAAGAAGAATAGAATTATAATCCCCCCCCCCCCCCCCCCCTTCGATTATCTGAACTACAAAAAAAAAAAGAAAAAAAGAACCAACAGTTCCCTTTCTTTCATCCCATCTTTGTTACTCTATCTGCTGGTTTTTTTGTTTGTTTTTTTTTTAAATTGTTTTTTTAAATTGTTAATTAATTAATTAATTATTATTATTTTGTTTTAATAAAAACATTTTCTGTTTTTTGGTGTGTTTTTAAATGTTGACAATTGATTCTCTTTGCTTTTATCACTGTAGTCACAAGTGAAGAGTAATGTTGTTAAGAGATAACTAAATTTTTCTTTTACAACCATAAACATAGGGTCATCAAAAATATAATGAAATAATTTATTTATCTTCATATTATTTGATGTAGCATTTATATCAATTAAAAAGTTGTAACAAGGCTTATATTTAGATTGATTGATAAAGTTTTGAGCATTAATAAAAAAGAATTTGTTAAATTTGCGAGGTGACAAGTAAAAGTTTTAAAATTTTATTTGGCGGTTATAGTCATAATTTATTGTAGATAATTGCTCAGTCATATTTAGATTAAATCAATTCAGTCATTTATACCTTGTTTGACTGACAATAAATGCATATCAACATGAAAAAAAAAAGTCTCAGCTAATTGAATTCTGACTAAGAAATGTTGCTGATAGAAGTTCATATCTGTGATTTGTCAGAAGAGAGTGGATGTTAAATTCTATGCCGATCCAGCTGATCAAATTTGGCAACTTGAGGTTCAAGTTACGAATTCCAAATTTTTCATTCATTTGAATCTCAGAAATTTGTTTTTAGTTGTTTTTTTTTTTTTTTTTTGTTTTTGTTTTTGTTTTTTTTTTTTGTTTAGTTTATAATCTTTAAAAGTATATGTTACTTGTTTTAATGAAGTAATGAAGTATCCGTTTGATTATTCTTTGTGTCTTTGTCTTTTAAGTCATCAGGACCACAGAACCTGAGTTTGTTCCACTTTATCTGATGTTAAATCAGTTCAATTCAATCCTTGAAGTTGCAGCTTCACTTAGCAAAGATAACCGCAACAATAACTATTGCTCTCTACCCTTTAGACTTTAGGTTGAGCACGAGTCTATCACAATTTTTTTCTACCCTCCAGATCAAAATGATACAAATGTGCCAGAAGTTGTGGACTGTAAAAAAATAAAAGTAATAAACAAAAAATGGATATAACAGCTTAAAAAAAAAAAGTTTAAATAATAAAATAAAATTCTTATTTGAAGCTATTAGTAGTAGTAGTAGTAGTAGTAGTAGTAGTAGTAGTAGTAGTAGCAGTAGCAGTAGCAGCAGCAGCAGCAGCAGCAGCAGCAGCAGCAGCAGTAGTAGTAGTAGTAGTAGTAGTAGTAGTAGTAGTAGTAGTAGCGTATGGCTACACCTCCAAATTCATTTAGTCAACCCAGTTTCGAAAGCCTCCCTCCCCCTTAAGGACAGTTTCATGGCAACCTTCAAGTTTAGTAACTGGACAGTGGAGGACGATGTGATCGCTGGTCTGTGGGGCTGCCTGACATTTCAGGCATGTATCACTGTTTCCAAGTTTCCATCTGCACATAATTGATGCAGTTCTGCATGCCATGTCCAGTTAAGATGCGATTTGAGGAAATCCAGTATTTCCTGGTGTTATTGAATGCAGGCACTCTTAGTAGGATCTTTTATGATGTTTCCTCCTCTTGGTGTTTCCCTGTTCCACATTTCTCTCCAGTTTTCCTCCACACTGAAGTCTGCCATTTTTGTTAGGTGGAAAGGTTATATTCATGTTTGTTTATTACTTTCTCCAGATCTGTGTATTAATACCTGTCCATAGAGAGCATATTGCGGGTGGTTGGATGGGAGCATCACCCTTGAATCATATACCTATGATGTTCGCATGGGTGTACGATCCGATAGTGATGTCGTTTCTTCTTCTCTTTACTAGCCTATCCTGCTTCTTTGGTTTGTGATTGTATTTTTGACAGGGGATATTTGTTTTCCTGTAAATCTTCTGCCTGTTTGTTCTTGGTTATTTATAATTTAGCTTATGATATCTTTAGGTTATGATTTTGATTTACATTTGTACTATTTTTGTTAGATTGCTTGTTTTTTTGTTTCAGCGGTCTCTCATATAACCTCAATTGTGTTGGAAGAGACCTAAAGCAACAAACAAACAAAAAAAAAAAAAAAAAATAGAGAGCATATTGATTGTTAATGTGCCTCAAAACTGGCTAAAGAAATTAAGGAGTATGCACCTGTATAAGATAAAGATCTGAACAAGTGTGTATGAAAGGTGCCAGACAAAGCAAGAAAGAAAATTAGAAGTCACTTGGTTTGTCTGGCACCTTTCATACACACTTGTTCAGATCTCATAACTGGCTTAAACTCTTCGACCAACCTTAGGTTGTGTTGTGTGTCCAAGACTGTACGAACTGCTACCATACAGCTGTACATGACCCGCTGAATTGTGATTCTATTTCAGTTTGTTCATTGACATTTGTATCTTATTTTCATAGGGATTCGCTCATGATCCCATAATATATATATATGTATATATATATATATATATATATATATATATATATATATATATATATATATATATATATATATATATATATATATATATATATATATATATATATATATATATACATAAACAGGGTGGCTATTTATACAGATATAACAATTCTTTTTAAATAAGCCAAGAGTGAGTGATATAGCAATTAACAAGAAAAAATTAAATTCATAGAAATGGGTTTTCTTAAAGTTTGTTGGGGTTTTTTTTCCCCAAAAATATACATATTCATACTTTATTTGTTTTGTTTGACGCCTGTGGTGGGATTGACATGTTGTATGAATTACTTGACAATAACATTTCCTTCGATGTGTGCATAACACTGCCATTCATTCTCTGACAAAAGACATTTGTGCCAGTGCATAACATAATCAGTCGGAAGGTGACCATTTTGGATTTGCATTTTTTTTTTTTTTCATTTTCTGAAAGAATATTTTCCCCACAGCAATTTGATATTTATTTGCAGTAAATCGGGTGATTTTTCATGAAGTTATGGTCAGATTCATGGGAAAAGTATCCAGCAACTTTTCTCAAATTTCTTACTTTTTCAACTTGACTAGCTGTAAAAGATATTTAGAAGTGAAATTAAGTTTTGATATTACCCAAAAAGATACAAAAAGGGTTGATTTAATCATTTATGACAGGAACTCATTTTTTATAAAAATTGACCTTCTAACTAATCTAACTATCTCAGTTCAAACGTTTTCATAATCCGACTTATTATGTCATTCACTGTAACATTTATTCATGTTTAAAAATTTGTCTAGAAGACCTTGATTTTACTTTTTCCTTCAATCCATTAAATGACTTACGACGCGTTGTCAAAATATCTCATATAGATATTTCATCGTTATCTTATCTTAAGCTATCATATCAACAAAAAGTCTCCACACAGTGCATAGTAATGAAAGATTTTACACATTATTGTATGTGCTAAAATAATCATGTTTTATAACAAAACCTTTAGTTATTTCTAGTAGTTTAAAAAAAAAAAACTACATACCAAATATGATACATAATATAGATGGGCCTGATCTATCGTCTTTTAGTTATTTGTTACTTAATTCTAGGACATGGTATATGTTTACACATTATTATTTTCTAGACCTCCAAGCTTGAATGTACCTCCCTCCTCCTCCTCCTCCTCCTTCCCCCCACACTATATACCAACACACCAAACTTCCCAACACCCAGCTAGCAGCCCCGTAGATTTATATTAAATTTTTCCAGACCGTCCAATTTATTATTATTATTATTATTATTATTATTATTATTATTATTATTATTATTATTATTATTATTATTATTATTATTATTATTATTATTATTATTATTCTGGGTGGGGATCCTGACCTCCCATAGCGGGCAGGGAGGTACATACTGTGTCTTCTAGCCCCTTATATCTGTTTTCCAACATGCTTTCTGTCTTTGTCTTGGAATGAGATTACTTGGTTTTGTCCTGGCCCTGGCTGGGAGGGAAACAGTCAAATGCATAGTTATTGTTTTGGGAGATGATATTTTTTTCCTTGTAAATCATCTCTCTGTTATGTATTATTATATTTGTTATTTTTAATGTATAATGTAAGCATTTGAGTGTATTCCTCTTTGTTGGATTTTGTGCTTGTGTCCGGATGAGACTTATAGGTGATCTCAAACTAAGTAATTTGGTTGTATGCTCTTGGAATCTACATCTGATTCCTATTTGTTCCTAGTTCCCCTTTGTCTTACTTTCTCTTGGGTGCTTTAATTGTAATTCCAGAACTTTCTACTATCCCATTTTCTTCCTTTTTACTGGCGCTGATATAACCTAAATGTGTTGCAAACGCCGTAAACCCCATAAAAAAAAACAAAAAACATATTATTATTTTTATTATTATTGTTATTATTATTATTATTATTATTATTATTATTATTATTATTATTATTATTATTATTATTATTATTATTATTATTATTATTATTATTATTTTTATTATTATCATCATAATTATTATTTTGCAAGTATTGAAGATTTATTATAACTTATTTCTTTATTCCTTTAGTTAGTAGTTTAACACGAGATTGACTTGATGCAAGTTAGAGCAACTTATATTTTTGTTTTTCTGCCAGCAAACAAAAAAAAAACAACAAACAAACAAGCAAACAAAGAAAACAAAAGCAAAAATTTAATCCATTCTTGTCGGCATTTCCTCGTCTTCGAAATAACAAATTAGGGAGCAGGCATTGGTGTAAGATGGTGTAAGATCCGAAAAAGTCTGTATGAAACAGTACCCGACAAAGCAGAAAAAAAAGAAAGAAAAAAAGAGAAACAACAAAAAATCAGCCTCGAGGCATGTTGATTTTTTTTGTGATGGTTTTCTTCTTGCATTTTTCTGTCTGTTTTGTATGGCGTGTTCCATTCACACTTTTTCAGACCTTTTTTCTTCATTCACTTCTGCACAATTCCCATTTTATAACCGGTTTTGGGTGTATGACTGTAATTTAGCATTACAATCTCTTAGTACTTACTTCTATTGAAACAGTCATTTTAGTTTACCAACCACTCTGTATTAGCTTTATAGTTACTTAGGTGTGTTGTACTGTTATTTAGTTCACCAATCATTCTGTATTAGCTTTATAGTTACTTAGGTGTATTGTACTGTTATTTAGTTTACCAATCACTCTGTATTAGCTTTATAGTTACTTAGGTGTATTGTACTGTTATTTAGTTCACCAATCATTCTGTATTAGCTTTATAGTTACTTAGGTGTATTGTACTGTTATTTAGTTTACCAATCACTCTGTATTAGCTTTATAGTTACTTAGGTGTATTGTACTGTTATTTAGTTTACCAATCACTCTGTATTAGCTTTATAGTTACTTAGGTGTATTGTACTGTTATTTAGTTCACCAATCAGTCTGTATTAGCTTTATAGTTACTTAGGTGTATTGTACTGTTATTTAGTTCACCAATCACTCTGTATTCTTATACTGCATTACAATCACTCGCTTTTTAGAAAATGTTTATTATTACAATTATTTTTAATACAGTGACTCAATTTGCAATCACTTAGCTATATTATACTGTAATTTAGCTTCACATTATTTCACGTTTAGTTGTATTATATTTTAGTATATTTCATTATTTAGCTTTGTAATATAGATAGTTTTTTTCTTATTCTTAAATATTGCATCTTATTTCTTTTTCTCTCCAGAAGATTAAGGCAGTTAAAAACTACAAAAAAGTATGAATGTCAAAAGGAAAGAAAAGAGAGAAAAATAAAAAAATCTTTTTCCTCTTTTTTTTTTGTGTTAATGATTCAAAGAGACTGTTTTGTTATTATTATCAATGGAAGTGCTAGAGATTTTCAACCACTCCTTTAAATATTAAATATTATCATCATTTTTAACTCTCCCAAAAACTTCTCTTAAATAGCAAATTGATGGATGAATAGTAAAGGTCACAAAATTGAATATAACCCGAGATTATTTTGATTTGATTTTTTTTTTTTTTTTAAGAATATTTTTTTTGGAAACAGCACTATAGAGTTCTGTGTTTGAAATGGCAGCAAATACAGAGTGTTCAGAAGAATCTAGACGATAAAACTAAAACTTTTGAAGAAAATTTTCCGAAGGTATAAGTGTAACCGTGCTTACTGTAGTCTAGAAACTGCTTGAGCGAAATGATTTAAACACCCACATTAAATATTTTATTTTTTTCATTGTACTTTGAATCTCTATAAGAAGAAATCCTAGAATTATTTTTTAAAGCTGTTTATTATAAATTGTTCTAATTTTATAGCATACTTCCGTTGATTTTGGCTTCGATGTCCTTTTGACAACAGATATATATATATATATATTTGTGCTTTTTTGTTTCAGATTAGTCTTGTTAGGTTTTGATATATTCATTAAAAATTGCACAGAGCATCCGCTAAGAATATTATCTGCTCTATTTGTTGGGTTTGTTTGTTTTCCTATCTTTTTGTGTTTTGTTTTGTTAACCTTTTCCCCATTTTCAAAGGAATTGAACATTTCATTATTTCTATATTTATTTGTTTATTTATTTATTTATTTATCTATTTATCTATCATGTATTTATTATTATTATTGTTCTTCTTCTTCTTCTTCTTCTTTTTCTTCTTCTTCTTCTTCTTCTTCTTCTTCTTCTTCTTCTTCTTCTTCTTCTTCTTCTTCTTCTTCTTCTTCTTCTTCTTCTTCTTCTTCTTATCATTATTATTATTATTATTATTATTATTATTATTATTATTATTATTATTATTATTATTATTATTATTATTATTATTATTATTGTTATTATTAACATTTTCTCAACACACGCAAATATAAAAGTATTACGTCTTAGTACCAAGCAATAGCGTTGTCTTTGTCTTAAAAGAGAATATAATTGTAATAACACATTACAGGCGTTATGACTCGTCGTCCGACGTTATATTAATATTATTAATATCATCATCATTATTATTTCTTTTTTTTCCCCAATAGTTACCACTTTATATAATGATAGGGAAGATATTTTTATACATTTAGGCTGATATAGTCTGAAATATTTTATAATTTATTCTAGTTTTATACGCTGTAGAAGCTTCAGATTTAAGATTTTGGCAAGTTTATGGGTCTTCTTAATCTATGATTCACCGTAACAACACCACGCTCTCATCTCTCATTCATCTTTAATGTTTCATTCATCGTGTTTTGCTGAAAAAGGGGAAACCCGAAACATCCAAATCATCTGTCTTCATAAATAAAATTGAAGTTTCCATTCATTATTGTTAATGGTTCGAGCATTGAATAATCACCCTTATTGGTTTGATATATCAGCGAAAAATGATTATTTCTTAATGAGTTGATGTTACTGTTAATGATCTCCGGATTAGAATTAATGTTATTGCTGCGGAATAGAATTATCTCCCTTTTAGAATTAATGATATTGTTGGGGAAATAGAATGACCTCCCTTTTAGAATTAATGTTATTGTTGGGGAAATAGAATGACCTCCCTTTAAGAATTAATGTTATTGTTGGGGAAATAGAATGACCTCCCTTTAAGAATTAATGTTATTGTTGGGGAAATAGAATGACCTCCCTGTAAGAATTAATGTTATTGTTGGGGAAATAGAATGATCTCCCTTTCAGAATTAATGTTATTGCCAGAGAACTAGAATGACCTTTCCTTTTAGAATTAATGATACTGCTGGGGAAATAGAATGATCTCCCTTTCAGAATTAATGTTATTGCTGGGGAAATATAATTATCTCCCTTTTAGAATTAATGATATTGCTTCTCTCTTTTAGAATTTATGTTATTGCTGATCAGTAGAATGAACTCCCTTTTAGAATTAATGTTATTGTTGGGGAAATAGAATGACCTCCCTGTAAGAATTAATGTTATTGTTGGGGAAATAGAATGACCTCCCTGTAAGAATTAATGTTATTGTTGGGGAAATAGAATGATCTCCCTTTCAGAATTAATGTTATTGCCAGAGAACTAGAATGACTTCCCTTTTAGAATTAATGATACTGCTGGGGAAATAGAATGATCTCTCTTTTAGAATTAATGTTATTGCTGGGGAAATATAATTATCTCCCTTTTAGAATTAATGATATTGCTTCTCTCTTTTAGAATTTATGTTATTGCTGATCAGTAGAATGAACTCCCTTTTAGAATTAATGATATTGCTGGGAAATAGAATGATCTCCCTTTTAAAATTAATGTTATTGCTAGGAAAATAGAATGATCTCTCTTTTAGAACTTATGTTATTGTTGAAGACAAAAGATAAAAACTCTCCCGTTTAGAGTTGACATTGCTGTTGGGTGAATAGAATGCTCTCCCCTTTTGGATTTTTTGATGTTATATTGCTTGTTTGTCTGTGTCTCTAATACTATCCAGGACGGGGACACCCCTGAGAAAAAGAAGGGAGACGACTCTGGCCCGACTCCGTTGGACACTCCAACAAGCAAGCGCACTCGACACACCAACAACAGTGACACGACGTCAGAGAGGAGGCGGAGTAGCCAGACTGGATCAGCCTCTCCATCCTCGGCGAAAAAGAAAAAGACAAAGACTGTGGATGTTGACTTGCCTGGTGCTCCCAAAGACGGTAACAGATATATTTTTTTTTAACCTAAAAAGAAAAAGACTTGAATATTAATAAAGCGCAATATCCACTAAACATGCTCAAAGCACTTTAAAAGGCGTTACTAGCTAGCAGCTACACGTAACATGTAGGACGAGACATGACGCTTGTTAGGCAATATTACAATTATTTTTTCCGACAGAGACAACGATGTTAAAGGCTATGTAGTCTTTTACACATAGGTTCGTTGAGAGAATGAGTAAAGAGCATTTTCTAAGGACTCAACTATTCACTGCTTAGAGTAGGACCCGAACTCTGGACCTTCTGGTCCGAAGGTGAGTGCCATACCACTGGACTACAAAGCTGCGTATTATGTACCAATGAATATACATGGGTGCCAGATTGCTGGTTTTTGCTGGCTTTTCATAAATTCCAATATCCGTCTGGCCAGCTCTTTATTTAAATGTTTGTTTGTACAATAAGTAGGTTTTTAGGTTTTTCACCCACCCAAAAATGTCAAATCTTGCAGTTTTTTTAAACCCCAGATGCTGGCACCCATGAATCAATTATTTTTATAAAATTTTCTTTATTCCTTTGTGGAACTTTTCGTTAAAAAAAAAAAAAAAAAAATCATCTGAGAACTGAGAGGCATCCTTATATTTGTCATCATTTTGTTAGATTCCTTTTGAAAAATTATATATTTATCTTACAAATATTATTTTTTTCTTAAATTAAAATAATCATTTTTTTGTTTTGTTTCTTTTTACATGCCTATCATTTTGGTATTCTTCGATTGTTTATTTTAGGGTTTATATTATTTTAAGGGAATATGAAATAGTAATAGTCAGGCGTTGACTGCAAAGTTTTTAAGGGGGCTCATGAGTGCAATTGGGGTTGATGTGTTAGTACAAGTAGCTGGCTACTTTGATTCTGTTTCTATTAAATAGTTTTCGGGTATAAACTATTTTTTCTTTAAATATTGTCCAAAAAATTGAGGAAATTTCATTCACCTTTCAAAAGAAAAAAAAATTTAAGCCTTTGACATTAAATATTTATAAAATTTAGTCGCCAGCCATTTACAACTATGATTAAACTTTACATAACAATTTAAAAAATCTAAATCAAGCATACTTAATAAAATGGTGGAGTCCCCAAACAACTTGTTTATTTTCCAAGATGCCCATTATTTCCATGGCAACGAAGAGATTTTCAATTTTAAAAAAAAAATTTTTACCAAAATCTTTTTCACAATATCCCTGATGTATGAACATCAAATCGTCCCAATTAAGGATTTTTGTAGTTTTCGTATCTAGCCTTCTTAAGGGTTAAGTGAAGTGGATAGTGAGAGTTAAGTTACTTCCAGGTTTTTCCTTGTGAATTCCCCCACTCCCTCCCTACATTGGTCTATCATTCTTCTTCATCTTTAAACCTGATACTTATCATTTATAGTTTTCATTGTCGTTATTTAATGTTTACACAGTGGAATCCTGATAAAGCCAACACTGCCAGACCAGAAATACTGGTTGACTTTAAGCAAGGATGACTTTATCCATTATCATTAGAACAAAGCAGATAAAGGACAGATAATTTTCAACCAACAAATGGTGTTGAGCTTATGGGGATTCCACTGTATTTTAAATGATGCAACCAAACGGAGGTGGCAGGATTTAGAAGCTACATGAACATAAAACTAGTTATCTGTCACATATTCGTTATTGTTATGTCCATGAATAAAACAAAGTAATTTAATTAATCCGCATTCAATATACTCATATCATTACAAGTACTGTTTTTATGTAGAATTTCAAAATGTAATTCATCTATTGTTTATGGGATGAACATTTTTCTCTGTGCATGATTCTTTTTTTATCTTCCTGTCTTACTTTTTTCCTTTTTAACTCACTCAACCCTAACACCGACCATATCCATAGTTTACCCGGGTTACTTTTACTCCATGCCCATTTGTTACATTTTTCTGAGACAAATTATTATCGTCGTATGAAACCTAATGTTTTTAGTTTTTGCATGTTTAATGATTGTTGAATAAAACTATTTATGTACATACTCATTTTAAATTGTTTTTTTTCCAATTTTGAAAAGTAGCAAAAATCTCTAGGATTGAGTTAAAATTTTTTGTTTCTTCTGCTTCTTCTTTTTTTTTTTAGAGAATTCATTTTTTAATGTTTCATCCCTCTGACTAATACTGTAGAAATTCACCCCCTCCTGAATGTGAAGAAACAGCCAGAGAAAGGCAACTCCAAGAAGATCCGACCGCAAAAATCGAAATCGTCCAAACCCGACAAGTCCCGGCACAAAGACCGTTCAAGTCGAGACAGCGGATCTCATGTCAAAGATGGTATGTGGAATCACTTATGTGTTCCTTGATAACTTACCTGTTCATGGAGATTTAATCGGATTTTTGTGGGACCAAATTTGGGTGTTTTTTTCCCTACAGATTCAGATTTTTAAACCTAAATTTAGAGAAAAGGAGATAAAAAATATTGTATGTTTTGCTTTTGCTCTGAAAGTGGTATTTGATCAAACTGGATTACACTGCATAAATATTAAAACATTTTAAAGTGATAATTTATATAAATTAGTGGTAGTAGTCCTTGACAGCCATAAGACTGTCATCTGCATTTTTTGCGGCCGCAAATATCAGGGCAATCCGCAAATTTTGGCAAATTTCCCAAAATTGGCAAATCGTGGCAAATTTTTGGAAAATTGGCAAATCGCGTGCAAATTTTGGGGAGAAAAAAAGAAGCGGAAACAAAATAACGAAAAAAAAAGTGCGAAACTTGAGAAATGTTGCAGCTTTGCCTGGGCCCAAACCAAGGGAAGCTACTCTCTACGGATAATGATCCTTTAAAATCTTTGTAACAACGCTAATCACAGTCATTTCATTTCTCAAGTCCTTAAATGTAATAAATTGTCTTTTATAAAAAAATTTTCTGTATCGCGTGTTAATTTTTACTGAAACATTTCGTTTTCCTCCGCAAATTTTTTGGCAAATTTTGGTCTTTTTGGCAAATTTCTTGGCAAATTTTGGGGGGTTTTTTTGGCAACTTTTGGCAAATTTTAGGTCCCAATTTGGCAAAAAATGCAGATGACAGATAAGACCCATAGGATTGGAGTTGACCCTGGATTCTATAGATAGTTCGAAGATGACGTCACTCAGGTCTTTGTTATTGTTTTTTTGCCATCCGCGTTTATGAGTAATGCTCACTGAACTGTATTAACCTGACTATAAACGTTCATGGATACACACAGTTTTGTGTGTTGGTCCGTTATACTTCCGGATGGCAATGTTATGAGCTTCTTAGCCAAGCGCATACTATCTATAGCCTGAAATGGACAATAGCAATTGTTACTCTGAGTGGCACATATTTTAGTTCTTGGAAAAAAGCTCTTTTCTCACATTATCCACTGGCCATACTCGGTGTAAAATGAGTATCTGGCTGTTAACAGCGTATTCTCTGTCGGAAGAAAAAAAAAAACAACTTGATATCGTCTAGATTTCTCATCCTATATGTTAGTAAATACTGTTGGCTTGGGACCCCTTGTAAAGTGCTTTGAGCATGTTTAGTGGATATTGGACAATACAAATACTGTTTTTTTTTATTTATTAGAAATCATGCTTTTGGCTAGATATTGATATTTTTCTCGGCAATCAGATTTTTTTTCTAAAAGTGTACATGATTTGTTTTTATTTGTTACTTGTAGCAAGTCTGCGATAAGTTGTATTTCTCTTTATTCACTGAATTGATAGATGGAAGTAAGTGTACATCTGTATCATATGTTTCTATTTCTATGCGTGGTTTTTTCATCACTATATTTTAGTGGATTACATGACTTTATAACAAAATAAATCTTAATTTTTCTTTTTCATCCAACTTTCCAAACAGGTTCTGGACGAGACTGATGGGAAAAAAAAAATATTTAAACAAATTAAAATTATGTTTAGAACAGAGCCGAACCGAGCATTTGATTTTGGAGTCTTCTCTCCAGACCACGGCCATAGACTTAGGAGCGATGAATTACCGATCAAGCTATGCATTCTGACACAACAATGTCACCAGGCCCTACAAATAAAATTTAATTTGTTTTTGTTTTAATTTAATTTTTACAACTTCCCAATACTGTCAAACTGCCAAGCTTTACAAAGTCACCATGTCAGAGATCAGGACATACCAGGCAGTGTTTTTCCTTTGATTTACCTCGTCAAATTAGCTCAAGTTTTTAAAGACTAGAGCAGGCAAAGTGTATGACATGGGAGGGAGAGTTGTATCAGACAATGTTGTTTTCATGCCAGGGGTAATTGTAATAATAATAATAATCTTAAGGCCATTTTAATGTCAATTGTTTTTTATTTTTACAACTACCCAGTACTGTCAAACTTTACAAAGTCACCATGTCAGAGATCAGGACATACCAGGCAGGGTTTTTCCTTTGATTTACCTGTCAAATTAGCTCAACTTTTTAAAGTCTATAGAGGCAAAGTGTATGTGACATGGGAGGGAGAGTTGTATCAGTCAGAAGGTTATTGACAATGTTGTTTTCAAGCCAGGGGTAATTGTAATAATAATAATAATCTTAAGGCCATTTAAATGTCAATTGTTGTCTTGGTTTCCTCCCCCCCCCTCCCCCTGCCCCTCTCATTATTATCATCATCATCATCATTGCCGTCATTATCATCATCCTTATGTCCCCTTAATGTATAGAATTTTTTTCTAACGCAAATTTAATGGGATTCCAACATCCACACACATAAACACAGCGTGTGTTTATAAATAACAATAAACCTATCTATTGTTATATCAGATATTTGTTGATTTGTGTTTCACTCTCATAGACTCTCTGTATCCCAGGTTATAATATTAATAATAATTATTATTATTCATTTATACAACACTAAAAATCATATTCCAATGCTCTAAAGCGCTGTACACATTAATTTAGAATACACACCAATAATCTAAAACCAGACACCAGCACGCACTCACACAAATGTTTGTACAATGGATTACATTTGAGCAGTAAACAGGAACACGAATATCGAAGGCATACTATCCCTAATTATAGATAGATAAAAATTATTCTGTTGTTTTTTTTAACTTCTATTTTAAAATATCCCATTCACTGCCTCATGGCAATAATTATAATTACTATTACATTCTATTTCTAACCAGAATAAGTTGTTAGAATAAGTGATAGTGATATGAATCTGCTCTAAAACAAATAGCCATGCTAACGTTAGATATTTGTTTGCTTGTCTGGCAAAATATGTACACTGCAGATAAACTCTGGCTAAAAAAATAGACTCCAAGGTTGTTCCCGATTTTTCTGCTCTAAATCATTACAGTGTACCATGCCAATTTAAAACGATTAAGATAAACTCCATCACGCGTTTAGTCTGGATAAGATGAACTCATCCATCTGGACATTTGCACGACTGGGATAGACGGGTAATGATAGTCTTATCTCTCAATCATTCCACCCCCCCCCCCCCCCCCCCATAGTTTCAATGGCTCACCAATCAGTAATCAAAACGAGACTGGCGGTCATCATACAATTAGCCTAGATTAGGTGACTCCTCTCTCTCTCTCTCTCATCCTCAATTTGTTGTTCAAAGCGTTTAGATCATCGTAAGCCTATTGCATTGTGAATAATGACTAACAACTAACAACTCTTAGTCTTAGTAGTGCAGCCACACTTTATATAGGAAGGATGATCTGTCTTTCTAAGTCTACAGATGTTTATTAAAGGGGGACATCAAATAGATTAAACAAATTTTTGTGTCTCTGAAGGGTTGCTCCCCTTAAGTTTTGGATAAGATAAAACTTTTTTTTATCTGGTTCCCTGGAGTTTATCTTCAGTCTTAAGCAGACTGCAGTTTATGTGTATGGCCTAGGGATGGGTAGTTAGGTGTATTCCTGTACATACCAACTATGACACCTTGGCAATATTCAGCTCCCTAATCCACAAGGGGTGGGGGATATTTAGGATACTAGTCTAGCAAAGCCAACCAACTGAAATATTATTGGGCCTTCCAGATTCTGATCACAAAGTCTAACCATTTTTGATACAGATGATTTAAGATTCCTGTTTTCATGCATTAACTGGAAGGCCTGAATTTTCGGATGGCAGGCATGTACTGAAGGCGACTTCTTTGTAGATGGTAACTAAAGTAATTGTTTTGTTTTTAGGATTTTTGGCGCTTGCAACACATTTAGGTTATATCAGCGCCAGTAAAAAGGAAGAAAATGGGATAGTAAAAAGTTCTACAATTACAAATAAAGCACCCAAGAAAAAGTAAGACATAGGGTTACTGGGAACAAATATAGGGATCAGATGTAGATTCCAAGAGCACACTATCAAAGTACTTAGTTTGAGACTGCCTATAAGTCTCATCCGGACACAAGCACAAAATCCAACAAAGAGGAATACACTCAAATGCTTACATTATAAATTTAAAATAACATATAATACATAAACAGATAGATGATTTACAAGGAATAAAATATCTCCCAAAACAATAACTATGTATTTGACTGTTTTCCTCCCAACTAGGACTCTGGCCAGGGCCAGGACAAAACCAAGTAATCTCATTCCGAGACAAAGACATGTTGGAAAACAGATATAAAGGGATAGAAGACACAGTATGTACCTCCCTGCCCGCTATGGGAGGTCAGGATCCCCACCCAGTAAAAAAGTAAAATAACGAGGAATATATATAATATATATAAAAAGTGAAATGGTTTTATTCTGATAACGATGAAATCATGTGAGGAGTATTAGTTTAGAAAGATGGTGTATGACATTTATTTGTTGCAGTCGCATTAATTCAATTCATGAACAGGAAACAATACAGACTATAAATTAAAATGAAATTTTTAAAATCCACACAATATTCGGCTCTTTCAATTTGAGCTCAAAAAGTAAAAGCACCTTTTTGCCAACAATTTTAAATTGCATTTATACAGTGCTAATTCCAAATTTATATGTCCACTGATTAGGCGCTTTAAAACACAATTTTAAAAAGACCACATAGGTACCACCAGCAGACACAGAATGCACAAGAACTAAAACTCCCAGTTGACACCAGGGGAACCCCCATATTTTAAACCTGATCTCTGATAGTAGGAGAAAGATGAGGAAAATCTTGTCAAGAGAAGGAATTCTTTCCCAAAGACTCACTACCAGAGAGGGGTTTGAACCCGAGAATTCAACTTGCTGATTCTAGCAGGCTCTCTGGAGGCTCATAGGAGGTAATGGCTAATTATTATATAGATAAAATTCAGTCGACTAGACCTAGCTCCTGGTGTGCCGTATTGAAGAGCGTGTTTGAATTTGTTGTGCCAAAATCTGACAAGTCCTGTATTATCACACAAAAATAAAATGGTTTAGCCAGCTAAAATTTGGCATAATAATATAAATACATATAGACCTGCCAACCCTTCATATTCCAGAAGGCCAGAAAATAGGAATTTCTTACAAATGGATAATTCTGTATCAAAATGACCACCAACTTTGCCACGAAACATAAAGTAAAGACAGTATCCCAGCACAGGTGGAAAAACTACATATCACATGTATACTAATACACTAGGTAATGGAAGGGGGAAAGGAGTGCAATTAATTTTACTTAGCTCCCTTTTGGCAATCATTTTTGTTGTTGTAAATTCAGATTTTTAACCCCCCCCCCCCATTTTTTTCTTCTCCGTACCCACCATCATTAATTTTTGTAAATCGGAATTTAGAGACAATGGCGGAATTGTGGAAAAGGACGAGTGAAAATAGGAATGATTCCGCCAAAAGTGGAAGGGTTGGCAGGTATGTACAGAGTACTAATAGTGCTAGTGAGATTACCTTATTCTATTCACAATAAATATGAAAATGACGAGTATGATGATCAAGTGGCGAATGACTAATATTACAGATGGAGATGGCAGACACTCAAAACAAATATAGCATTGAAAGGTTTTGTTGGTTTTAGGGTCTTTACTGCTTTTGCAATACTTAAAGGTCATTTTAATTATCACAAATTAAAAGGAAAATGACTGGATCCAGATAAAAGTAAGAATATCCGATCCTTTCATTTAGTTTTATTTATTAAACGAGTTATTTTTATTGTGCCCAATAACACTACATGCAATAGCATGATAAAAATATAATGAGCTTAACAAATACAAATGAATGAAAGAATACGTTTATCCCCCCCCTCCAAGTAAGATTATTAGATATTCTGTGGCCAATTGTATGGTAGTAGTACTTCAATTCGCCATAATTTGCAATTTTCTCCATCTACCAGAATGACAATTTGATCCAAAAAAGAGAAACGTTGGATTTATATTCATGCACACCAAAAGTTATTTATAACAATAACTGCCAATCTTTCACACCGTATTTCACACCAATAAAATGTGTGCAATGCGCAAATACTCTGCAATCGTTGAATAAAAATTTTATTCAAAGTGTTCAAAATATTATTCAACGATTACGTATTTACTAAGAATAAGAAATGATGGACGATAGGGTTTTCCAATGAGAGGGGTGGAATAATAATATTTATCTCACCATAAGTCGAGGAGAGGCAAGACAGACTGGAACGACCCATTATAATGGGACATCGTATCTTTTCAGCGAATTCTATAACTTATCATTAATAAACAATAATAATACACAATATGAATGAAATATCCGGCCCACAGACGAATGCCTCCTCTTACAGTACAGGAGGCCATGTTGCTGTTTCATTCCTCTCTTACCCAACCTGCCAATCAGAATAATTTCCATTCCAGTCACACAACTACCAAATCACTGCTTCAACTTTTACTTTTAGAGAGCAGTGGGGGCCTCCCTGGAGAGCCTGTGATTGTAAAAATACAAACGAAAAAGGGGAAAATGAAAAGGCATCCAGTGGAAACAATAATTTTGTTTTGCTGACGAAAGGTTTGTACCCAAAATGTTCATTTTTGGTAGTGTTTCCATCTGAAGCCTCGTGTCCACCTTTCTGTTAGTACTTCAACTTTTAAAACAAGCAAAGAGGTACAAAATCCATTGCATTTATCTGACATCCAATGTCTACCATTTCAACATACAAAACACTAAACCAGGCCATTCCTTTGTATAAAGATGCCCTTATAAAAAAAAAAAAAAAATTTTTTTTTAAAAGGGTTTTACGGCGCTTGCAACACATTAAGGTCATATCAGCGCCAGTAAAAAGGAAGAAAATGGGATAGTAAAAAGTTCTAGAATTACAATAAACCATCCAAGAAAAGGGAAGACAAAGGGGAATTGGTTCAAATAAGAAACAGGTGTAGATTCCAAAATCACTCTATCAAAGTACTTAGTTTGAGATCACTAAAAGTCTCATCCAGACACAAGCACAGGTCCCCGCTAAGAGGAACACACTCAAATGTTTTACAAATCCTATATAATATAAAGAAAGCATAATACAGTGCATGAGAGAGATGATTTACAATGAAAAAAATATCATCTCCCAAAACTAACTATACATTCGATTGTTTCCCTCTCAGCCAGGGCATCTGGCCAGGACCAGGACAAAACCAAGTAATCTCATTCCAAGACAAAGACAGAAAGCATGTTGGAAAACAGATAAAGGGGATAGAAGACACAGTATGTACCCCCCTGCCCACTATGGGAGGTCAGGAACCCCACCCAGAAAAAAAAAAGAATCATAACTGTTTACACTCTGTTTAACATTACATGTAATAAATAATTAGATTTCAATTTCAATAATAAATGTAATGACAAACACACAATGAAATGAGAAAATGGAAACAAACACCATTGAAATGATCGAGAGTAGTAGGGTTCAGATGAGAAGGAAATTGATCAATGACATGAGATTTCACAATGGCTCTATGAATGAACAGAGTTTTTGTCGCACCTTTTCCCTTTACACAAGAGTTGATATCTTTTTTTCTCTTCTCTCACTCTCTTTGGTAAAGTAACTGCAACTTAGTGAAATTCTGTTAAATTGATATGACTACTTCACTACTTGATGGGTTAAAGAAAAACAATTGCTTGCCACCCTTTGGATATGGCACTACTATCTTAATGCGAGATATTTTCCACTGGGTCTTTATAATTAAGTATAGACCCAGATACCCAATCACAGTTGGGTGGTCGGAGAGGGTCTGAAATACATAAAGTTTGCCCGTAAGGCAATTGCTGTATTAACTGAACGATTGTGACTCCCTTTTCATCTCCCCCCCCCTCTCCTCCACCCCCACACACACACCATCACCATTCTATTCTCAACAAAATGCAGTCATATATAGTGCTGAGAGACGTGAAATGAAATGGTTCTCAACGACTACAACTACAAAGAAAGTCGCATTTATTTATTCTCACTTGCTGTCCTTACCTCACATATTTAAATAAATTAAATATTGAAATCAGATTATTATTATTATTATTATCACCACCATCACATTATTGTATCATAAAAAGATCTTCATGCATTTCCATTCATTTATATGTACATTATTTACCACTCTGATAACCAGTGAAAAAAAAAACAACCATATCAATATTTTCATCGACAGGAACTTGGAATCTAGAATGTGTTCTTGAAATAAACAACTAAATAAATAAGCAAAAGTAGAAACCTTATTCTACCGCTACCTACTCCAAATGAGATCACCTTGCTAAAGTTGGCAATATATAGAGTTTGGTGGCATAACAAACAGATTTATAGTGAATTTAATGATGGGTAGCGGTATAACAACAAAGTGTCAATGTTATGTTAACACTAACACACAGAACGGTACTTGCTGGATTTTTTTTTAGCACACCTCTCCGAAGAAGGGAGCGAAGTGGAGAGTGGTTAAGGCATTGCACTGTGATCCGAAGGACCCGGGTTCGAGCCCCGCTTCAGAATCTTTCTTTTTTTTTTTCCATGGGTGAGATTATTAACCCCCAATTGGTTCATTTGGACAACATGGGTGATTCCTGTTGACATCAGACATCTTGTTTGATGGATTATCTACATTCCTTCATGGAATGCCTGGTTGCCATTTGCGAAAGGGCGTAATTTGAATTTTTTTTCCCCGAGAAGCCAAAAATTTGATGCTCATGGGAGGTAATGTCTTATATTAATATGTAGATATAAAATGCGGCCACCCAATCCAGCATGCTGTATTGCAGAGCGTGCTGGAATTCTGTGTGCTAGATGGAATCCAGCAAAGTATTGTATTCAAAATCAGAGAGAACAAAACAAAACCCAATGCTTTTCTGAAAGTGAGAGTCTGCAAAGCATTCTCAAGTCATTATATCAAAATATTATGAGTAAAACCTGAAGAAAGCTCTTGCATTGAGGCATGGCAAACGATTAATATCACCACAAATAAGCTTCAAGCATTCACAAACAGCGCCTCAGAAATATCCTAAATACCAGACATCATCACAAATGGAGAACTGCTCCAAAAACTGAACCAGCCACCTACTGAAACGGACACGGTGAATAAAACCAACTTAATTTTTGACTCTTTAGTTTTTGCTTTGATCTTGCTGTATCCCCCGTGCCACCCACTGTGCATCTTCCCCTGTCGCCCATTCCACTCCCCTGATCACAGGCAAATCACTGATAGCAGGGAACTTCACCTGTCACAAGTGATTAATTACCTGCACCTTCGTCAGTTGAAACAAGGGGAGGTAAGCAAGGTCCGAAAACAAGGGTGATATTGTCAAAAAATGCATAATAAATGCACTCCTTACATCATTTAATACTGGAAACCTATGTGTCACACACCATTTCTTATTTTTTAAAAATATTTTAAATTTCTGTCGTAATTATATATATTTTTGTGAAGTGCCAATTGGATTATAAAGCAGAAAAGAATATTTCAAATTAGTGAGTGAAATTTTTCTGTCCACCGTATATCATTGATTAAAATATTTTTAAAACATGTTTTGTCACCACGAGGGTCATATTTTCTTACACCCTAAAATAATTCAATAAATTTTATGCAATTCGCTAATTCCAGAAGTACGCTTAATTCACACAAAATAAAAAAGTTATGATTATTTAAAATCTGGGCAATCTGTTGTGTGAAATAACATTATTATTTTTGGTTGAGTGATTTTATGTTTTTTTTTATATTAATTTTATTTGTGGTACTGAAATTTTTTTTGTACTTCAGATAAGGATGGAACATTCTCTTGAAACTCATATAACAAAACTAAATAATCTATGTAGACTTTGTGGCAAAAGATGTTTGAAAAGAGGAGGTGGGAGAAGCAATTTAAAAAGATAAAGAAAAAATTGCAAGACATGAAAGAATGTAAAGAAAGTATCATCGGACCAGTTAGAAAAGCAATACAACATGTTTTAGATCAGAATAAAATTGTCAGACAAGCATTTCAAGGTGGCCACTTCATTGCCAATCACTGCCACAAATACATAAAGAAAGAAATCTACAGACACCTTACAAAGACAGCTATACATGCAGTTAGTACAAACACCCAAAGAGACACCCTAATCACGAAAATAATTCAACTTGAGAGCAAATATAATACTTTAAATGACAGCTACAGAGTTGTACATAAATTAGTATCCCATTCAAATCCCATGTCATCAGAAGAAATTAAAAGAGCAGAGGAAGCCGTCATAAGGTATTTGCAGAATTACAGAGAAGCATTCCCTCACTCAATTACCCCCAAATTACATATATTGGAAATGCACTGCATTGACTGGTTGAAACGATATAAGATAAATTTAGGATTCCATGCCGAGCAAGGTGGTGAATGCTCCATTCTAGCATATGGAAGATTGAAAAAAGAGCAGGAGGACTTCAAAGCGAAAAAGCAAAATTGTCTTTCACAATGGAAATATCATTGCTTCAAGTTGAACCAGACGTCAGTAGTCACTTACTTCAGAAGGGCCCCTAATAATAATCCTAAATATTAGAATGATATCTCTCCTTTCTGGTTGGTGTTGAAAATAGATGAGAAACTATTGTTAAACTTGTGTATTTGTTTTCATAATGGTGTTGCTTGCATTGTGATTAGACATGAAACTTTGTTAGTTGTGATGTATGACAATAGAAGAGAGAGAGAGTGATAGAAATATTTCTTAGTAAATTTATTACTGACAATGTGATCGGGAACGTGACAGACCATAGAATTTATATTATTAATTAATGAAATATGTCATCAAGTGAATCTTATTCATAAGAAATGATTGGATATCAGTTTTATAAGACACACACTAACACGTACCTTCCAGTCATCACTGTGACTGGCTAATTTGTGGACAGGATACTGGTGGATTTGATAAGGAGTTACAATATCAAGACCTCTCACAGGACTGCCAGGTCTGAACAGGCCATAAAACTTACATTTACATACACTTTTTCCTCATTCTCTCCTGCTTCTGATTATCCCAAAATGATTTGCCTGTACGGTGACTTATGCTATTTATTCACATGTTTCTTACCAATCATAGTTATGATCTTGCATTGAATTATAGTACAACTCATGGAGAGTGGCGTTGCAAAACCATTAGGTTCATAGCCATACAAATGGTATGACAATATTCTTTAAATTATGAAAAACAAGAATATATGAATAAAAAAAAGTTACGTCAACGGATTATTGAGCAACGATTATTTGAAAATATCAATAAAATGCAGAATCCGAGAGAAAAAATACAGGTAGCGAAAATGCCGATGCCGGTAGCATGATGAGTCATCGACCTGTCACAACTTGATTAATTACCCTCCCACCAGTGGAGCGCTGGCTCAAACTAAAAGTTCGAGTTTTAGTCGCCGTGCGGAGGTAAAGAAAAGGAAATGGGGCTGGATTGGCCATATCCTCAGGAAGCCTGGCAAGCAATGTCACCAGGCAGGCTTTGGACTGGAACCCTCAAGGAAAGAGGAGGGTTGGTCGACCAAAGCAGACTTGGCGACGAAGCATTGAGAGTGAGTTAAAAAAGAGTCGGACAAACCTGGGCCCAGATAAAGAAGACGTCCAGACAGAAGAGTACTATTGCGACCCTGTGTTCCACAAGGAAAAAAGATGCTTCACTCACTCAACCCTAACACCGACAATATCCGTAGTTTACCCAGGTTACTTTTACATCATGCTTATTTATTTAATTTTTCTGAGACACATTATATAGTATCAAAGTATTAAAGCTAATGTTTTTAGTTGCTGCATGTTAATGATAGTTGAATAAAACTATCTATGTACATGCTCATTTTTAATACATCAATTCCAATTTTGAAAAGTAGCAAAAATCTCTAGAATTGAGTGTTAAGTCGAGTAAGTCAAAACTTGAAGGACGATGATGACGATCAAATTATTGACGAAGTCATTTTATGTCTTACTGGTTATGAGACTGATATATCAATGCACATGTCCGTCACAAACAAACACCCACACACACACACGCCTGCGTTCATGCACACAGAGACGCACAAATAATACAAATCTGATGTCTTATATTTCATTAATAATAGTGATTGGCAGCCTGTGACGGGATGGACAAGTACATGTGTAAAGAGATGAGCGCCACCAGGAGAGAGAATCCGGCCTTGGCCAACAACAACATCCAGGAACCCAGGCCTACAGCTGATGTCAAGATTCTGGTTGGGAGGGAGGGAGGAAAAGAAGAGAAATATGTTAGAATTATCGTAAACTCGACTTTATTATTACTATTATTCTCTTTTTATTATAATTATAAGTTGTGATTATTATTATTGTATTATTATAATTATAACTATATAAGCGAAATTATTATCCCACCACTAGTATAGCTATGGATGTTTTGTTTTATCAAATAAATAGTTCTCGAGAACTAAGACCCGTGCGGCACTACAAATAAATTTTCCGTTTTCATTCCTCAACAAAGACATGACTTGAGTTTGCTTATTCATTATCCACATTTCTTCTATCCTCTTGTACTACCATCGTCATGAATAATCATCAGCCATCAACAAAATAGAAATCCAAAATCTATGTTTTTTTCCTTTTTAAATTTGGCAGAATATAACGAACAATAGTGGAAGCTATGTGCGGCTATGTGGTCTAGTGGTATGACACTCGCTTTCGGATCGGAAGGTCCTGGGTTCGAGCCTCGCTCGGCGCATAGTTGAGTCCTTGGAAAAGACTCTTTACTCACATTCTCTCACCGTACTCAGGTGTAAAATGAGTACCTGGCCGTTAACAGCGTTGTCTTTGTCCGAAAAATTGTAATATCGCCTAACAGGCATCATGTCTCGTCCTACATGTTAACTGTTGCTGTTGACCAGGGACCCCTTGTAAAGCGCATTGAGCACGTTAAGTGGATATTTCGCTATATAAATGCTCAATTTAAGCTTTGATTTAATTATTGAAGGTAGATAATAATGTGGACTTTTCCAGTTTCTCTGTTGTCAAGAAAACGTGTTGAATGAAACACTTAAAGAATAATTAGTGATTAATTCATCATGTTTTGTAGACCAAAGGGGAAACCAGAAACATCCACATCAATTGTCCTCGTTAATTGAATTACAGCTTCCATTCAATTCGACTATCGTTATTTATTTCTTTAAGCTTCAAGCAGCAACATTTTCATAATAAATAACATGCATCTATGGGAGTGGGGTTAGCAAAGTTTTACAAACAAAAGAAAAAAAAAAAGAGATAAAACTGTTGTTTTTGTTTTTAAGGGTTTTACAGCTCTTGTAACACATTTAGGTTAAATCAGCGCCAGTAAAAAGGAAGAAAATGGGATGGATTAACATGACTTCATGCTTGACCCCGATAAAGAAATAATAGTTTGATATCATACAATCAGGCAAGTCCTGGCATGGATTTTAAATTGAGAAATTAGCGAGCAGGCACTGGTGTTAGATAAAGATCTGAACTGAACAAGTATGTATGAAACCGTGCCAGACAAAGCAAGAAAGAAAAATACACAATAAAAAACCTCCCAAAAATTCAGGCTACCTTGACTGGGGATCAAACCTCAGACCTTTTGATTACCAGTGTAATGGTAGCACATCTGACCAGTAATCAGAAGGTCTGAGGTTCAATCCCCAGTGAAGGTAGATGCATCTTTTTTTGGGATGGTTATTTTCTTATATTTTTCTTTTCCTGCTTTGCCTGGCCACCTTTTCACATTCATACGCACTTGTTCAGATCTTTAGGTATGAATTTCACTTGGTTTTGTATAAAAATAATTTTTTAAAAAAGAATAAAATTTGATTGTTAAATAGGAACTAGTTTGAAATCATGGACGACAATGATGATACACGACTTACTCGACAATGAGTGGCCTATAACAAGCCAAGCCCAACAAGACTATAACTATGGGTACAGATGAACTCTGAAGGTAGTTCCGCCCATATAGCCAAACTAGCATGGCCACACTGATGTGGTGGATCTGTGAGAAAAACAAAACAAAAAAAAACACATTTTAATAACATTAGAAATGTACAGAATACATTATGAATACAATGAAAAATAGGATTGAATGATAAATAAATTCCCTCCTGTCTTAGCCCTCTATCTTGATGTATTTTTGAACTGGCATAAAAGATTGTGTGTGTGTGTGTGTGTGTATGTTTTTTTTTTTTGAGTTTTAGTTTTAAGCATGTGCTAACATTTGGATAGTATGTATGCGATGTAAAACACTTTGAGGTTTAGATAGAAGGCACAATATATGTACTATTAACTGTTATTGATGATAAATAAAGGGTACAAAGAAGTGCCTGGTGAAAACAGAAAATAAAAATATCAGTGTTAGAGATCCAATTGATACGATATCCTTTGCCTAACACACACACACACACACACAGAGAGAGAGAGAGAGAGAGAGAGAGAGAGAGAGAGAGAGAGAGAGAGAGAGAGAGAGAGAGAGAGAGAGAGAGAGAGAGAGAGAGAGAGAGAGAGAGAGAGAGAGAGAGAGAGAGAGAGAGAAGAGGAGAGAGAGAGAGAGAGAGAGAGAGAGAGAGAGAGAGAGAGAGAGAGAGAGAGAGAGAGAGAGAGAGAGAGAGAGAGAGAGAGAGAGAGAGAGAGAGAGAGAGAGAGAGAGAGAGAGAGAGAGAAGAGAGAGAGAGAGAGAGAGAGAGAGAGAGAGAGAGAGAGAGAGAGAGAGAGAGAGAGGAGAGAGAGAGGAGAGAGAGAGAGAGAGAGAGAGAGAGAGAGAGAGAGAGAGAGAGAGAGAGAGAGAGAGAGAGAGAGAGAGAGAGAGAGAGAGAGAGAGAGAGAGAGAGAGAGGAGAGAGAGAGAGAGAGAGAGAGGAGAGAGAGAGAGAGAGAGAGAGAGAGAGAGAGAGAGAGAGAGAGAGAGAGAGAGAGAGAGAGAGAGAGAGTAATACAACCAAAAAAAAAAAATGGCTCTCAAAATTGATAACTATCTTGCCGACTCTCTTCTGTGGACTACTGAGCTTGGCTGACTCACTAACCCTGCGACCTTTGCATTGTTTGTTTGTTTTTACGAGTTTTACGGCATTTCCAACACATTACGGTAAAATCAGAGCCAGTAAAAGAAAAGGTAAGACAAAGGGGACTTGGTTCAAATAAGAAACAGATGATGTAGATCCCAAGAGCAGGTTATCAAAATACTTAGTTTGAGATCACCGAAAAGTTTCATCCAGACACAAGCACAGGTCCCTAATAAGAGGAATACACTGAAATATTTACAAATCATATATAATTTGTAAACAAAACATAATACAATGCATAACAGAGATATGATCTACAATGAAAATAAAAATATCACCTTCCAAAACTAACTATGCATTTGACTGTTTCCCTTCCAGCCAGGACAAAACCAAGTAATCTCATCCCAAGACAAAGACAGAAAGCATGTTGGAAAACAGATATACATAGGGGGATACCTGCGAACTTTCAATGAGCAAGCAAATTAAAACAGAGATTTACATTCAGGAAAGTTGTGTATTGCAAGCACAAATATAGACTCTCGTCTCATAAGGAATTAAAAGAAACAAACAAACAAACAAAAAAACAGAGGGAAAATGTATATGCCAAGATGTAGTAGAAATAAGAGCTGGCAGTTTTGACCTTGTCACCAGCTGTGGTGATAATGCATGTATGAGTTGCATTGTACATTAGTACGGCACCTATAAGGTGCTATGCTACATCAGCATAAAAATGTCAGAGTCACAGGGAATCCACATATCGGGACCAAACACGTCTATTCCTTGCTAGAGTCGCAATTTCGTCAATGGGCATAGAATCCAGCCCATGTATAGTGCCTGCTGGTCTAGTTGTCGAGCTCTTCAAGTTGGTAATAGAAGTTCGACGCAGGAGGCGGTCTGCATCCATGTGGAAGATAAGCCCTGCAAAGCAGAGCCTGTGTCTCATCACTGTAGCTACCAGGTCGAATTCGGCGCGTTTTGTAGTGATTGTTTGTTTGTTTTTGTTTTTAAGGGTTTTACATCGCTTGCAACACATTTAGGTTATATCAGCGCCAGTAAAAAGGAAGAAAATGGGATAGTAAAAAGTTCTAGAATTACAATTAAAGCACCCAAGAAAAAGTAAGACAAAGGGGAACTGAGAACAAATAGGGATCAGATGTAGATTCCAAGAGCATACCACCAATGTACTTAGTTTGAAATCACCTACAAGTCTCATCCAGACACAAGCACAAAATCCAACAAAGAGGAACACACTCAAATGCTTACATTATACATTCAAAATAAAAATAATAATACATAACAGAGAGATGATTTACAAGGAAAAAAATATCATCTCCCAAAACAATAACTATGCATTTGACTGTTTCCCTCCCAGCTAGGACTCTGGCCAGAGCCAGGACAAAACCAAGTAATCTCATTCCGAGACAAAGACAGAAAGCATGTTGGAAAACAGATATAAGGGGATAGAAGACACAGTATGTACCTCCCTGCCCGCTATGGGAGGTCAGGATCCCCACCCAGTTTGTAGTGATGATGATGATTCCTATCTTCCCAACCTTACTTACCAAACTGATGTTAGAGTCAAAACTCATCTGAATGTATTTCCAGTCAAATTCCACTCCTCTTGCCCCAATCCAAAGTGGTATAAATCTGGTGATAATAATAATAATAATAATAATAATAATAATAATAATAATAATAATAATAATAACATTCTTCATATTTTTATCTTGAGGAAAATTAATGAAACAGCTTATTCATTTATAAATGTGCAATGATCATAATGAATCTGTGGAAATACATTAATTTTTCTATGTCATTCTATAGTCTCTGTGCTAAACGAAAAATTGGACAATACTACTATCTAAAACACCTGATGACAGTAGCTCAGCTGCAGTCGATCTCATTCCAGCAATCATGAATTTTAACTCTCACTTAGCTAGCTAAATATTTATAATCTATTTTTTCCTTCTCATCGTACATATTCTTGCCAACCATCTTATTTTTCTCAATATTTAGGCTGATTTTCTCATAATTTCAAACAATCATATTTTCAACATATAAAACTTCAAGCTAAACATTTGCTGAATTTATGGAGGCTTATCAGGTCAGTAGAGATAAAAAAGAACCCCTGTAATTTGGGTGACAATCCTTTGTCTGGTTACTCAGGTTCAGCTCTGGATGTAGACAATATTTAATGATCATTCACCTTTATGATTTTTTACCCATTTTTACTACTAACAATCTGTGCATTTACCATATGTTACAATGAATGACATAATCAGTCGGATGGTGAAAATGTTTGAACTGAGATATTGCCAAGTTTAGTTAGAAGGTCAATTTTTAAAAATCCAAAATGAGTGCTTGTCATAAATGATTAAATCAACCCTTTTTGTACATTTTCGGGAAATATCAAAGCTTAATTTCACTTCTAAATATTTTTTACAGCAAGTCATTGAAAAAGTATAAAATTTGAAAAAAAATTGCTGGATACCTTTCCCATACATCTGACCATAATTCATGAAAAATCACCCAATTTACTACAAATAAAGATTAAAATTATCTGGGGAGCATATTCTTTCAGAATATTAAAAAAAATGTAAATCCAAAATTTTCACCTTCCAACTGATTATGTCATGCACTGACACATAGATGAGAGGCTGGCTGAGAAAACCCGGGAAGATGCGTCAAGCTTCGATTCGAGATATGAGCCAAGAAAATTTAAACTGGTAAATGATCACCACTGCATACATAACTCAATTTATGAAATTTGCGCATTTTTCCGGGTTTTTTCAGCCAGCCACACATACTTAAGTCAACATTCCTACATTATCATATATTGGATTTCAAAGCGTATTAAAACGACACGAGAAATCGTACTGGTTAGCAAATCTATATACAGTCTCCATATTGTGGAGAGAAAGATAAAGTGAGTAAATGTGATTCATATACAAGGGAACAACACATATATGAGCCACATTTACTCACTTAATCTTTCTCTCCATTTTATTGGCTCATTCAGGCACCTCTAGTCTCCATATTATATAAGATTAAGTAGATAAGACTAGTATTTAAATCACATGGTCACGGCAAGCTCAGTCATAGCCCATCCCATTCAAGTGATCATCAATTTCAACCGTCCCGTGGCTAGCTACAAAAATTTTCTTATTCAAAATCTATTTTTTAAAATAACATTTATATACAGTCTTCATTTTACAAGACTAAGTAGATAAATTTAGTATTCAAAATAACATGGTGACATCAAGCTCATTCGTGGCCAATCCAATTCAAGCAATCATAAAATTTAACTGTACCTTGACTATAAGTATTCATAATCTATTCGTTTAAACTTTACAATCTCCATCACATAAGACTAAGTAGACAATGCCAGTTTTTCAATCACCTGGTGACAGCAAGCTCGGCTGTGGCCCAGCCCATTCCAGCAATCATGAATTTCAACTGTCCCTTGCCGGCAATCTTGGACATGAAAAAGTGGAGGCCTATCAAGTCAATCACATCCACCGAAGTCTTTAGGAATTCCTGCCATGAAAAGATATTGGAAGGTTTATGTTTTGTTTGTTTTTTAAGGGTTTTACAGTGCTGGCAACACATTAAGGTCATATCAGCGCCAGTAAAAAGGAAGAAAATGGGATAGTAAAAAGTTCTAGAATTACAATTAAAGTATCCAAGAAAAGGCAAGACAAAGGGGAACGGGTTCAAATAGGAAACAGATGTAGATTCCAAGAGCACACTTTCAAAGTGCATAGTTTGAGATCACCTAAAAGTCTCATCTCGACACAAGCACAGGTCCCCAATAAGAGGAATACATTCAAATGTTTACAAACCATAAATAATATGTAAATAAAACATAATATCATGCATAACAGAGAGATGATTTACAAGACAAAAAAAATTTCATCTCTCAAAACTAACTACATTAGTACATTTCAATTTGACTGACTGTTTCCCTCCCAACTAGGGTATCCGGCCAGGACAAAACCAAAGCAATCTCATCCCACGACAAAGATAGAAAGCATGTTGGAAAACAGATGCAGGGGGATAGAAGACACAGTAAGTGCCTCCCTGCCAACTATGGGAGGTCGGGACCCCACCCAGAGATATTGGAAGAAATGAAGAGAAAATAAACTCAAAACGTTTACAATTATATCCAAGCTTTACCTTCAACAAATTAAGTGTTGATGCTACGATTCAACCTCTGCTTTGCGAGTTAAGAGATCCAATATTATCTAACTGATTCAAAAACCTATTTCAACCAATTGTAAAAATAACCCAAACAAATAAAAACATATGAATTAACAGTTGAATTAAAGTAATCAATCTATGCTAAATTATAAAAATAAAACTACGCCCTTTGCCACGACGTCATAGTATATTGTCGCCTAGGCATTCCACGAAGGAATATAGGTGATTCATCAAACAGATATCTGATGTCAACAGGATTCACCCATGTTGTCCAAGTGAAAAAATAGGAGGTTAATAATCTTGCCCAACGAAAAAAAGTGCCTGAAGCAGGGCTCGAACCCGGGACCTTCCGGATCACAGTGCAATGCCCTAACCACTCAGCCACTTCACACCCTACGCTATGAGTTAGTTAATAGTTTTTAAAGAAAAATAAAATGACAGCATCTTACTGTATGCAACACTTTGACAAGAACACTAATCAAACAAGGCACAAACAGAAATATCTAATAGACCAAGCTACCAATTAACTGTTGGGTGGACAGAGAGATCATAAAAAGAACCTTGAAAGCAACCGGGAACAAAAACACATTTCGCCTTGCCACCACAAATTTTGGCTAAAAAATCAGATGAATATGAGGAAAAATTCTGAATTTGGCCAAATTGTCCCCCAAAAAATCTGTCACATACTGATTAAATTTGTACAAGTGTAAAATCCGAATTACACTTAAAGGCTACAGGAAATAAAAACCTTCTAGTCTTCCGCTGGGATTAAGTTATTAAAAAAAAAAAAAAAAAAAAAAAAAGAAAAAGAAAAAAAAACAAAAAAAAACTTAGGTCTGTTCCTCAAGATGGCCCCAAGAATAACTGCTGACAGGGCCAGGTGGAGATCCCTTGCATCACCTCGAGTGCCAGCAGGCCCGGAGAGGATTGAGTGAGTGAGTATTCCCCATCTTCCCCATCTTACCCCAGTGATATCCAAGCCATCCCCAAGAACTTCTGTGGCAGGGAAGAAAGTGGCCAAGATCAACATTTTACACAGCTGTGTAAACAGGTACGCACCACCAGCCTGTACACATTTCCAGAAAGCACTGTACTCAGCTCTGGGTGGAATGAAACAAAAATAGTAATATCAATAAAAATAATAATAATAAAAATAATAATAATAATAATAATAATAATAATAATAATAATAATAATAATAATAATAATAATAATAATAATAATAATATCAATAAAAATAATAATTAAAAAAAAAAAAAAAAAAAAAAAAATAAAAATAAATAAATAAATAATAATAATAATAATAATAATAATAATAATAATAATAATAATAATAATAATAATAATAATAATAATAATAATAATAATGATAATAATAATAAATTAATTTGAATACATTATCGAGCATGTCTGCTTATTTTAAAAGCTTTTACAAAGTGAATTTTGTTTCACCAATACAGATTTAGAGGATGAGAACAATTTGCAATTGCAGTTGCAATATACAGTGAGATGTTAGAGATGAATGATATAGCAAATTATGCATCTCTTCACCTCACCGATTATTACATATGGATACTTATGGATTGTTTCCAGCACAGGTCCTTGTAGGTCCTCTTCGCCGGACTCTTCTTCATCGTCTTTGTAACGAGTAATGCCCTATAAAACTTTGATTTCACATCTGATAGTGATGGAATTCTACCTATGTTATGTATATAATTTATATAATTATAACATATAAATTATGCACTAATATGTATTCTCTTTCACTACTAATAACACTTGAACTTTCATCTCTGAGGGGTCATTCATGGCATGATGTAAGACGTCTAGAGAGGCAATGAAGGAGAGATGGTGGGCGAAGAAATGGATAAAAAAAAGAGAGATAACGCATTGCTTCTATTTTAAACCACTTCTTTCAACAACCAAGCCCCACCATTTTTTTCATTCACCCCAACAAAATAATCCCGTTTAAGAAGTAGACCTGTAAATGAGCTCTATAAAAATTGACTGAAACTCTTCGACAAACTGAAGATTCAATTATTTTTTTTTTTTAAAATAAGGGCATCATTGGAGAGGAGAGTGATAAATACAATATGTCAAAATAGTGGGTGTTATTTCTTACTGGAAGTATGACTGCCATAATTTGATGTAGAAGGAATGCATGTCATTCATATAGGTAAAGATGACTTCATCAAAGTCATATTCCTGCCTCTGGAATTTTTTTGACATAGAAAAATAATCACCATTATCATCTTTAACTTCTAGCCATGACCAATTGAATTTATTCCTCACCACGGGACTCACATCTTTATCGATGCTCGACAAGTCTGAATTGCGATCCACGAACAGCTCAGCCATTGTGAGAACATTAGAATAATGTAGCAATGAGCAAACTTGATTTTCAATCAGTAAATGACAGAGAAAAAAAAAACTTAAATAAATATGACTTCTGGCCAATACACTGAATTATTAAGTAGAAGTGAATTATCAAGAAGAAACTTCGGCAGGCGTAGCGGAAAAATTCAAGGAATCGAAATGAAGGTAAATCGCCACAAAACAGCAAGCTCGCTTGGGCTTGAGCAAAACAATGCCAAAAAACGTCCTGATTTGCACGGGAATTAATTAGGCTACTTACCATTGTTCCTTATGATCAGGTACTCAATCAGCGAAGAAACGGTCAAACAGTTTGTTTACAACGTGAGGCAATCGAAATGTGCTTGTAGCAATCTATCCTACCATTCGATTTGAAGATGTCTACATAACAGACTTGCGGCATTCGCAATTTACTTTATCATAGTTTTGAGACTCGAAGGGTAAATGTGGTCAATTTTGGCTTAGATGAAACAGTGAAATTTATCGCTCGGTGGCTCAGTTAAAATTGGCTACAGTTGGGATCACGACGGATTGGAAAGTGAAAAAATAATTTAACGAAGGATGTGTGAAAATACCCAGGGAAGTGTTCAGACACGCCTTTTATAAAAAGCGTCGCTGTTTTTGGCAATATATACATCGTTAATATAAACGGTCCCCATGAGCCATGCGTAGCGCTGTGGAACACTCCTAATTATTTTACGGTCATTCGACTACGATTTGTGAATTCTTTCTTTTTTTTATTTCTTTCTTTCTTTCTTTCCTTTTTTAAATATTTGAATTTGACAAATTTGACTGATTTCAGTTAATTGACTGAGAATTTACAGGTCTAAAGAAGGCAATTCTAGGGACTAGGGTTGTTTCCCTTCAATGTCACTGCGAGGAATATGTGGAAGGTAGCATCAGTTGCCAAGGACCTTGACAATTGTCAAATCGTCAATTGCCAAGGATTGTGTCAGTTCATCAACTATGCACGTCACGTTGTCTAAACTGCACTATAAATCTGACTGCTTAGTTTCCCACTGTTCCGAGCGCCGACGTAACCTCACCCGACAGGTAACCATTGTGGTTTTATTGTTAATTAGATTTTTTTTCTATTTTTTCAATGAGTTCATTTGGTAAAATGTCAACTAGGTATCTACAATTAACTGCGACGGAGTGACGTCAATTAATATTTACTCTCATTCATTTCTCAGAATTTCTTTCTCTTTTATTTTCTTTTCTCTCATTTCCTCTTTTTGCCTCGGGTCGTGCCAGTTGTTAATCGTCAACACTTAACTATCACGGAGTATGGAGTGATAGTCATACCTCAATATAATTATTAGTACTCTCATTTTTCCTTCTCTATCTCCATCTCTGTTTCATTTACTAATTTTCTCCATTTCCATCCTCTCTCACTAGGCAGTTTAGTGAGCAGCAGCAGTGGCAGTCAAATTTTGACCCAACTCGCCCATAGGAAAATTGTGACTGGAAATTGCCGTTCGCGTTTTGGGGGGTTCAATTAAAGATGTATAACTTCGTTATAAAGAGGAATATCGCAGATATTTTGGTATCATTATTTTGGTCTTTCAATTTCCTTTTAAATGGTGCCAATTAAGGAATAATCCATTAATAATTCCAGAAGTTATATGAAGTTAAAATTTGGCAATTTTCAAATGCATTTATTTTTTTATTTACCGCCTGTGTTTTTAAAATTTAAACGCTTGTTTTTAGAATAACATCTAAATTTTATTCTTACCAAATTTCAGGGCTCTATATCAATGCGCAGACACCTTTTAACTCTGCGCCGAAATGCCTTGTTTACATTATCTTCTCATCATGGCTGCCGGACGATATCGATATTCATATCAATATTCTAAATTTAGTTATATATTATGTTAAATTTAGTCCATAATATTTTCAGTACTATTATTTACTATGTTTTTATTTTGAATACATACTCTCCAACTTTATTTATAGGCATTTTATAGTTTTTTGTTTTAAAAGTACGTATATTTCTTCTCTTTGTGAAATCCGATATTAATAATATCGATATTTTAAAAATACCAATTGCTTTAATTTAATTTTATTTTACTTTGCCATCAAGTTTCTTTCCCATATGTTTAGATATATTAATCATTTGTATCCATATTCTAAAGGCCTTAGCCTTAATAATTATTATGGTAAGAAGTTCTATTAGTTCTGACACCCCCATACATTGAGAGAGAAGGGGGATGGGGGGGGGGGGGAATAACATTATATTAATTTTCAGTTCAAATGATTTAATAGCAATAAACCCAAAGTGGTTCAGCAGAATTTTTTAAAGTATTAAAAGCCAGAACTTTCCTCCTAATTATAATAGGGAATCTGTTTCAATTTATTTGAACCTTTTCAATCTACCATTTTATTTATATGCAATTAAATTGCCATAGGTAAAAATAAACTCATTATGTCATTACGCAACATGTTTATATCTTATCATTTAAATACTCTCAAACCCTTTTTTTATTAAAAATGTATTAATTCAAAGAGGGGAATTATTTGCAATTGTTTCAGTGAGATATTGGGGATAAATCCAAAAGTGATATAGCAAATTGTTTCTTACGTCTAGCCGAGTTTTTGATTATGTAACATTTGCGTCATATTATGTAATAATGTGTTAATTTGAAATGTTTATCTTCCTCTTTATTAATGTAAATTTATTGTCCTCGATAGGACGAACATTTTGGTATACAACATATGATTAGAACTCCATATTGACTGTTTTAACTTTAACCATTTTTTATTAACATCACGCGATTTCGGTCACAACTTTGCAATGGTAATTTTGGGGTAAAAATCGGTCTGAAATTTCAGACTTTGAACTGCCGTAACTACATTTCTAATCAAGATAGAAACAAAATTCAAACCGTTTTGTAATCTGTGTTGCCAGCTCTTTCATATGACATTGGTTTCAAGTGTGTGAGGTACATTTAGAATTTCTATTATTAAACTCCCTACTCTCACTCTCTCTCTCTCAAATTTCCTACTTTTGTCAGACCTTGCCAGTTGGTAAATCGTCTACTTTTTACGATTAATAAATGCCTATGGGGGGGGGGGCATCTGAAAAACCGACAAGCCTTGGCAAGGCCTCATACATATTGACTGGCTTGACTGACTTGACAAAAACTCCCACTGCTGCTGCTCACTAAACTGCCTATTTATACCGGTGATTTAGGCTAAATTATTTAGCATCCATGCATTTACCGACACGCAATATAGACATAAACATGCCAAGAATGCTCAAAATCAAAACAGGTCCCAATTCCCTCACTCCAACAAATAAATGACCCAAAATTTGGACTTCTTCAGTCTTCAGTAAGTTCTCGATTAATTTACACGTTTACTCGTTTACTTTGTATTGTATTTATTGCAAGACATTGTTAGCTGAATACTACTCACAATTCGGAACATTTGTAGACAATGACATACGGTACGTAGGCAAGGGCCACGCAATTGCCAAAGTGGAAAAAAGTCATCTTTATCGTTTAAAAAAAAAAGAAGTCAAAATCTATCCAATGGTGAAAGTATTACCAGCAGAAACACCATTGACAAGTCTGTGGCCGGAAGTGAAATGCAACCGGCGTTTTACAAATCAACAGTCGGTGATCCGGTTGTCTTACAATAAATTGCTACGTTGTCAAGACAGGAAACGTTTTTTCAAATCGTTTAACTGACCCTACTGCTGAACATGCTATTCCCAGATATAAGTTCTGTGATGAAAACAAAAATATAAATAATATCCTCCATCTAACAGTTCCATTTTTGGTCCGATAAATGTAATTAATTCTAAACCCCAGAATATATTTTTGTGCACTTCAAATAGCAGGAACGGACTGAAATTATTTGTAATTAATGAATAAAATTTAGCAAATGACAATTATGCTGATTCTATAGTGTAAATTCAGTACTTTCAATTCATTGTTCAATTATCTATAAATAATCACGAAAAGTTATCAAGTAGAGTTTTAAACTATTTACTGCGATACTGTATCATAGCAACGTTGTATAGCAACCAA
>NC_088373.1:9889997-9892497 GCF_034508935.2 Berghia stephanieae
CACCATTACTTATACTTATGTACAAGCAACACCAACTCACACTTTCGTCCATACTATATCATTATTTTCAGTCAAAAAGGCATAATAACCGCAAATCAGATGACCATCCAAGCCAACAGTCAATTATGCTAAAATGAAATTCAATAATATGTGATGAAACTAAATACTTTCAAATTGGAAATATACTTAGAAATTAGTAATACCATTATTGCTATGTATTACTTGGGTCAAAATCGGCACTAGAACGCAATTTTGCCTCAATAAATCAAGAATAGCAACTGTACAAATCTAATACAGTCTGTTAAAATGGAATTCAATGACATTTCAAGCTTTGAAGAACATAAAAACAGAAATACATTAGAAACTTCAAACTTAAGTGTCAACTGTGACATTTTAACCAATGACACCAATGGTCACAAAAAGTACCAGAAGTCACACAAACTCTAGATAAATATCAGTCATGGTAATGAATTCATGTAACCAGACGATGACATCACTACTGCTCAAATCTGCTTGTTTGTAGTAATTTAGTGTGTTAATAGTAAAACAAATCAAATTTCTTGACAACCCTTCTATTTATCTGGATTCGTCAAAAGCTTGAGTTTTGTCTTTTTCTTGATTTATACAACCCTGAAACATAAAAAATTAGAATTACAAAGAAATGATTAATTGTGTCAAAATCACAGTCTCAGATGAGATGTCATAATATCATATTTGTAAATAGAATAACAAATGAAAACATAATTTGTTGGTGGCACTTTGTAATATCCAATATCAAGTGTTGTTTGTGACAATGTAAAATAGCGATGACACCAAAGTTCAACTTACCTTTTCTGCATGGAGCCACGCTGGAAAGGCAACTGAAAGTAGTGTCGAGCGGAAGTCTCGATGATACCTCAAGTCATCGGCCACCAACACTCAAAACTTCCCGAACTCGATGACCAAGGAAAAGTCGGGAATTCCCGAGAAGTAGCACTTCAACTGAGCGTTGGATGGCTCTTTTGTATTAAAACTTAAAATACATTAAATAAATTCACTTTGTATAATAATAAAACATTGATACCTATAACTATTTTGATCTATTTACGACGTTTGTGTTTTGTTAGCTGTTTAAAATATGATATAACGTCAATACCCAATACCAATGACTAGGTATTGAATGAAAGCACCGATGACTAGAGCGATGCTCGAGACTCAAAAAAGCATCGAGACGCAAAAAAGTCTCGAGCTTCGCTGGAATCATCGCCGACGAGAGAGGGGTGAACAATGCAGATAGTACACATTGTTAGTAACGCGTGCGTCGCTCGCGCAGTATAGTCTCGAGACTCGGGACTCGGCACTCAATACGAGAAGCGTCGATGACCAAGATTCTCGAGACGAGAAAAGCATCGAGAACTAAGTGGAGGTCGGGAAATTCTCAGTCGTCGATGACCTGACTTCTCAAAACCTAAAGCATCGGTGACCTTTTGGTGATCCGGATGCCCTCCCCTAACTGAAAGTGCTGCACTTCAAAGGCTGGTAAGAAGGGTGGATCAAAATTGCGAATCGCCATTTAACGAAACAAACTTCCACGTGTTCACGCATGCCGTGTTGCTTGTGACAAATGACACCAAAACCAATAAACCTCGATATCAGCAAAACGGGATACATTTACTCCAAGATTTGAATTCAGAAGGAAAATCTATGCTTTTTTCTCATAATAAAACATTTTATAATGCATTGATGTAATTTTAACACCATTTACATGTATTGTTAATAATTCGTTGCAGTCAGGTGCTGTACCAGACATTTACAAAGTTGCTCATGTCAAACCCCTTTTGAAAAAACCTGATCTCGATAAAGAGAACTTAAAAAACTATCGCCCTGTCTCTAATCTTCCTTTTCTCTCTAAGATCTTAGAAAAGCTTGTTTTGAAACAATTACTGTCTCATCTTAAAAATAATTGTCTTGAAGAAAAATTTCAGTCTGCTTATAGGCAACATCATTCGACGGAAACCGCACTTGTTAGGGTTGTTAATGATCTCCTCTCTGTTATAGACAATGGTTCATGTTCTTTGCTGAATTTGCTTGACCTATCGTCTGCTTTTGATACTATTGATCACAATCTTCTTCTCAAACGTCTTGAAATTACTTATGGCGTGTCTGGTGCAGCGCTTGATTGGTTTAGGTCATATTTGTTTAATCGTAAACAGATTATTACGGTGGATGAATATAGATCGGAGGAAATCTTTCTTGATTGTGGGGTTCCCAGGGTTCAGTACTTGGACCCGTTCTTTTTGTTTTGTACGTTGGCCCTCTGTCTAAAATCATCAGAAGTTTTGGTCTGTCTTACCATCAATACGCTGATGATACGCAATTGTACTGCGTTTCCAATATGAGAAATTTACAAGAAGTATCAGCCAATAGTAAAAATTGTATCCAAAGTGTTAAGAAATGGATGAATGAGAACAGACTGAAACTGAATGATGATAAGACGGAGGTGCTGTATGTGGGGAACAGG
>NC_088373.1:9897497-9907497 GCF_034508935.2 Berghia stephanieae
CAACTCAGCTGAATGATTATAGACCTGTTGCTTTAACATCAATTATTATGAAATGTCTGGAAAAAATTCTGAAAAGAGAGCTGTTGCAATTTATATATGACCAACACATACTTGATCCATATCAGTTTGCCTACCAACAAAATCTTAGTGTGGAAGACGCACTCCTCACAGTGATGCATTCAATATCAAATCACTTGGATGTTTCACCCGCCAACTACTGCCGAATCCTATACGTCGATTTTTCGTCTGCCTTTAATGCCATGAAAACCAACATATTAATCAGTAAACTGCATGCTCTAAACCTTCCCCATTACCTCATCAACTGGTATAACAACTTTCTCATCGATCGCCCCCAACATGTCAGAGTAGGTTCAAATATATCATCAGTAAAAACTCTTTCAAACGGATGCCCACAAGGGTGTGTAAGCTCACCTCTACTTTACATCCTCTATACAAACGATTGTGTGGCTAGCTTTGATAACTGCCAACTCATCAAGTATGCTGATGACACCGCAATACTCGGCCTGCTCAATGATTCCGTCTCCGAATTTAAATACACTGAGCAAGTTAGTAAATTCAGCAAATGGTGTGCCGATAACTGTCTAGAGCTCAATGTAACAAAAACAAAGGAACAACTGTTTGATCACAGAAAAATAGGAAAAAGAGCAAGACAAATAACAAAAATTAACAATCAGGCGGTTGAAACTGTTGAAACGTTTAAATACCTTGGTGTAATTATAGATAACAGTCTAAGATTTGAATCGCACACCAACAATGTCATCAAAAAATGTAACCAGCGCTTGTATATACTCAGAAAATTAAGGTCTTTCAATGTGAACAGAAAGACCATGATACAAATCTACAAGTCATTAATATTGAGTATCGTTTCGTTTGGCATCACAACGTGGTATGGAAGCTGTGGAACAAAAGAAAAATCCAAACTACATAGAACCCTCAGAGAGGCTTCAAAAATAATTAACACAGACCTTAGAAGCCTTGACACAACTTATATTAATGCAGTTGAGAAGAAATCTTTTAACATTATCAACGAAAAGAGGCATCCGCTGAACGAAAAATTCCAACTTCTGCGCTCCGGAAGACGGTATCTAGAAGCAAAATGTCGGACAAATCGACATAAGACAACCTTCATTCCAACCGCCATAAAATTAATTAACAAATCTTCTGTGGAAAAATGAGACAACCAATGAAAATAACGAGAAGCAGTGTCGTGAATCATCATCATCGACATTGCCGCCGTCGTTATCATCATCATCATCATCATCATATCATCATCATCATCATCATCACAATCATTGCCATCTTCTTCTTAATATAAGACACTATATTTATAATATGGTTATCTGCTGTCCCAGCAAATATATCGTATCGTTCTATCTGTCTGTGTGTGTGTCTGTGTGTATGTATATATGTATGTATGTATGTATGTATGTATGTATGTATGTATGTATGTATGTATGTATGTATGTATGTATGTATGTGTGTATGTATGTATGTATGTATGAATGTAGGCATGCATATACGATGATATGCTGGTTTGTATGTATGTCTGCATGTATGTATGTATGTATTTATATGTGTTTGTATGTACGCTCATTTCTTTTGTATACATGTGTAGAAACAATGTGCAAGCGTGTATGTTCGTGTATGGCTGTGTCTGTATTTGTAAATGTGTTGATGTTCATACCATGAACCAAACTGAGCATTGTTTACCTCACATGAATTGCCTTTAATTTGGACAATAAAGATTATTATTATTATTATATAAAAGCATTGACGGTAATATATATTTACGTTTTTCTAAGAGTTGCTCGATATGATAAATAAGGGAAATGAGGAGGGGGACGAGGAGGAGGAAGAGGAAGAAGAGGAGGAGGAGTGTAAAATGAGTACTGGCCAGTAGCAGCGGTGTCTTCGACGGAAAACAAATTTAATAGCGCCGTACCGACGTCATGTTTCGCCTTTAGAATGTTGCTGTTGATTCGGGATCCCCTGATATTGCGTTATAAACAAGCTCAAACTATTTCTTTTCTCTTCTTTCCTCTTTCTTCTATTTAAGACTGTTGAGCCATTACCGGTCAAGATGGACGCCCCTGACAACCAAGTTCCAGTAGGCATGATCTGCGAACCAATGTACAATGGCAGCATGATGGCCAATCCTGGAACCTGCCAAGAACCCTGCATTCAGACGGAAACAGCCTACTTCCAAGACAACCAGCCCAGAGCCCTGTCAAGAAAAAGCCAATCCGGACTCAACTGGCCCCAGGCCAAGAGCCCACTTTGCAAATCTCCAGTTGGTCATGCCCAATCTCCAAAACCAGTCACGCCTATGGCCGTTGCCGATGTGGATGTTCAGCGCGTCGCTGAGAACTTGATTTCGCCTCAGGCTCCTCAAAACGGTCATGCTGTGATTGGAGCGTTGAAGACTCCCGATGCCGATCTCCAGAACCGAGCCGACAAAGTGCCAACCCCCAAGGACAGGATGATGGGGGTTCGGAGCCCTCAGGATTGCATACAGGACAACTCCAATCCCCACGCGGAGGCAGCTTTAGTGTCGTAAATATATAACAATGAATAAACAAATAAACAACAACAACAACAACAACAACAAGAAGAAGAACAACAACAACAACAACATTGATCTTATATTATATTATGTGAACCAACGTCTGAATTTGGTATGATGTCGGAATGGTCGAGATGAAGAAAAAATAAATTGATTTTAAAAGTCAAAATTTATTTTTATAAATTGAAGGGATTGGTTCTTTATCGTGCCCAAGGCGAATTTATCCATTTAATTTCAACTCGAAGTTTACATTTTTAGTTTAAGATTTAATTTTTATGCATAAGTTTTAATAATGGACGAGAGACGCATGCGCACAACCAAAATGACGTTCTCTCTCTAATAACTTTTCCACCGGTGACGTCACAGACTATGGGTGACGTCCAATCAAGGGACGCTACTCTTCCGCTAATCTCATTCCCTATTGCATTCATATTTCTTTCTCTCGGGATGTTTTAAATGTTTATATCCATACCACGAGTAATAAGTTTATCTTTTGAGTTTAAATATTGATCATGCTGTCAGGCAGCAGAAAGTACAACGAGTGATATTAATGGATATTTAATTTGTACATTATTTTCAATTACCATACTATTTTACAAAGACTTTTATTTAATAATCAATATAACAGGCAAACACAGACATTGACACATACTCATGCGCGCTCACACACAAATACACTCATAAACAAAACACATAAAAAACCCCAACTAAATAAACATAATAAAACACCACCGAGGAAAAAAAAATACAACAAAGAAAAAACAAAAAAAAAAAAAAAACAAAACAAACCAAAAAACAAAAGAAAAACAGAACAAAACAAAAATGAACTAAATGATTCCAAAATAAAATTCTTTATTTAGTTCTAAGGGCAAACCAACATTAGCAAACATCGGTTTACTTGATAAAATGTAGCAGTTTTTATTTTTATAATAAATTCATATCACTTCTTTTCTGTTTGTGGTGAGATTGATGTGTGTCATGTTTTACACAATGGGCATGATCTATATTAACTTTCCATGTGCACGAGGTCATTGGTCATATTGCAAAATGTGCTCAAAGTGACCCACTTAGTGAAAAGTGTTCACAGATTTTTAAATATCTAACATCACGATTGGTCATTTGATTCACATGGGCATGTTTATAACATTTGTAAACAAAACAGCATATTTACATTTTTTAAAGAAATATCCAATCGTTGGAGAGCAACAAATCATGTGATTGATGACCTGGCTGGACGAAAACAGGAATATAGATCGCTCCCATTATTCTGTCACCTGTCTGTAGCCTTCGTAAACTCATAGCCTGACATTGACCAAAACATTACGTCAAAATGAAAGGTAAAACCAACATAAGAAAGCAAATCGTGAGTTGTATTCAATAGTTTAACCATTGAGAAAATTTATTGTTTCCTTGAGCACTATTAACAACTCACAAGGCGGTGCTCTAACTTAAAATAATTTACGTCAAAATACATGTCTTTATGTCAAGCAACTGATGCTTTACATTTAGCCAAAATACTCACAACATTCTCCAATTGGATATAACGTACCAATAGATAGTATGCGTTTGGCTAAGAAGCTCATAACATTGCCATCCGGAAGTATAACAGACCAACACACAAAACATTTGGTGAGAATTATACTCATACTCATAAAAAAAAAACAATTACACTTAGCGGAGTGACGTCAATGTCGTTCCTTCTATAAGTTAACGAAGGCTACGGACTTCATCACTTATTCATATGTGTATAATATTAATATTCCATGTTATACACAGTTTAAAATTTCATCTCATGCAATATAATTATGTAATAATCGTGATGTATTTTTTGTCTGAACTGATAAATAAACTATTGTGATAATATTTTTGATTACGAGTATATTATATTATGTGTGTATTGGGGGTCTCGATAGCTCAGTTGGTAGAGCACTCGTTTCACACGCAAAGGGACCGAGATCGATCCCGGGTGCAGTCAAGATTTTTTTTCTGACCCCCCCCCCCCTGGCTACCCAGTAGTGAATGGGTAACTGGGTCTGTTAGATCTGGCGGAAAGTACTTTGCGATAGACTGGTGTCTTATCCAAAAGATAGCATTCAATTGCTATTGTCCGTTTCACGCTATAGAAATCGGGATAAACTCCGGCTCCATGTGCCTAATGGCTCTGAAAGACTGCTACTAATGTGTGTATTTTATCTGGGTGGGGTGACTACCTCCCATAGTGGGCAGGGAGGTACTTACTGTGTCTTTTATCCCACAATATCTGTTTTCCAACTTGCTTTCTGTCTTGTCTTAGAATGAAATTACTTGCTTTTGTCCTGACCCTGGCCAGATACCATGGCTAAGAGGGAAACATTCAAATGTATGGTTAGTTTTGGGAGATGATATTTTTTCCCTTGTAAAGCATCTCTCTGTTATGCACTGTATTATGTTTTGTATACATATTATATATGATTTGTAAACATTAGAATGTATTCCTCTTAGTAGGGACCTGTTCTTGTGTCTGAATGAGACTTTTAGGTGATCTCAAACACTAAGTATTTTGATTATATGCTCTTGGAATCTACACCAGTTCCCTATTTGAACCAATTCCCCTTTGTCTTCCTTTTTCTTGTGTTCTTTAATTGTAATTCTAGAACTTTTTACTTGCGCTGATATGCCCTTAATATGTTGCTAGCGCCGTAAAACCCTTAAAAACAAAACAAAAAACAATGTATTTTATCATGACAACCATTCGCTATTGGGAACAATAGTATGACGTCAAAATACTGGTTCCAATCTCATTGGAAGTGTAAAGCCAGTCCTACGGACGACTGGATACACGCATCGCCCAACTGATCTTCTGGTTCCAGAGTGATGCCATCTTATTTTCTTGCCTGAATAATATAGGTCGGCAATAAAGAAAAGTCATCCTCGCTCTTAAAAGTTGCGCCACGTAATTACAAGAATATGCCCGAACATACTAAAACAGTTTTGCAATCTTGTCATCTTGTGCGGCTATGTGGTCTAGTGGTATGACACTCGCTTTCGGATCGGAAGGTCCTGGGTTCGAGCCTCGCGCTCAGCGCATAGTTGAGTCCTTGAAAAAGGCTCTTTACTCACATTCTCTCACCGTACTCAGGTGTAAAATGAGTACCTGGCCGTTAACAGCGTTGTCTTTGTCCTAAAAAAATTGTAATATCGCCTAACTTGGTACCTTTTGGATACGAAGCAAAGAGCGTGTCGCTGAGTTACATTGCCCTATGATATTGATAATATTGTTCAACTAGGGAGTTTTATTCTTGAGATCTTGACGTTTAAATGATATCAATCCTCATCCACCTCAAAAAAGATTTCAACACAGACTGGAGATTTGAAATCTTCAAGGACCTTCACAAATTTGGTCACCAAAAACACCTTCCTGTTCTGGTTTGAGGATTTGTGAACAACGTACCTTTCCAAGATGGAGAAGGATACATTCTTTTCACGTCATTCAATCAGACGAATGGTATCCTCAGTGCAGCATCTGGGATTTCAAGATTTTTAAAGAGTTTTTAACAATTAGATCTAGAACATAATGAACATGAACTTCTTCTGCATTGATCCTTTTATTTGTGAGTCTTGAAGTTAACTGAGCAGGGACACCAATGTGAGACAAATAGAACGCCAAAGTTATCACCACGGGCTAATCGATATTGTTCAGTTTTTCCTCGTCAAACTGTCTTTTGCCCATAGTATAGTTCTAATGTTGAGTTGAAGTACTAGACCCAATTTTTGGAGCGTCAAAGATTTCAGACTACGACGCACAATAGCACCAACATGGAGGGAGATCAGCCATTGATCATAGATTGGGTCGAGATTTGAGAATGTGATCCAGTCATTTGATTCGCTTACGATTCAAATTGATTTTCAGGGATATGGATTGGTGCATGGATTATGAATTCAAATCTTAATATAACAGCTATGCATATCTATATAATCAAAGATTTTAGTACTGAAGTTTTGCGCTATGATTTTGAAAACGTGCATAGTCTATAGGTTGATATTAACATAGAATTGCAAGAAACGGGTGCTTATGTGGCCTTATGGTGTTTGAAGCGTTTTTTGCAACCTAAAGCAAGTAATTTTATGTTTAACAGTTTGGCCCTTATTTGGAAAATATATTATCATAACCATTGCCTACAATACATGAATTTAAAGAGGGTAACAAAAATGGTTGTAAGTCTATCTTAAGTGGAGTTACGATAGTGTAAAACCTACAAATTCGTGGCCGTTAAGTTAACATCTGATCTATTCTTTAAAACACAGGGTGAGGGATCGACATTGTTCCATACAGCCAATGTTAATTTGTTTTTCATCGAGCATAAATTACTGGCAAATATAAAGATTATAAAACTATTTTTCACAAATTGATATACCAGTATCTTGCAAACCTTTCTTAACTTAAGGGTAATTCTATTGTCCGTTGATTCAAATGGTTATTTATAATATCTGATGGGGCATAATCATGAGTCGTTAGTTAACCTTTGACCATTTAACAAAAAATGAACTCTTGTTATAAATGACTATATCAACTCTGTACATCTTCGGGAAATATCAAAGTTTAATAGGGAATGAGATTAGCGGAAGAGTAGCGTCCCTTGATTGGACGTCACCCATAGTCTGTGACGTCACCGCGGAAAAGTTATTAGAAAGAGAACGTCATGTTGGTTGTGCGCATGCGTCTCTCGTCCTCGCTTCCGGTGAAAGCGGCTTGAGACACTTCAAAACCAAATTGACATTCTTTCTGTAAGGTGCCGTCCAATCAAGGGACGCTACTCTTCCGCTAATCTCATTCCCTACATCACTGCTAAATATTTTTTACAGCTAGTTAAGTTGAAAAAGTAGGAACTTTGAGAAAAGTTGCTGGATACATTTCCATACATCTGGCCATAATTTCATGAAAAAATCACCCTATCTACTTCAAATAAAGATTTAAAAATGTAAATCCAAAATGTTTACCTTCCGACTGATTATGTCATGCACTGACATAGTATATGGTATTATAACAAGTAAAACTATTTTGCCTTTCACGCTATGGGATTGCCGAATTGACACAATGTGCGCGCTATTTTAACACAAACATATTTCTCAGTGCAAAACTAAGTTCATAATTCGAGTTACGATAGTCTTGCACCTTACCCTCGAATAAAATGTACTATTTACAGTAAATTGTGCGACATATTATTTCTTAGATAAATTAATATAATTAAAGAGAAGAAAAAAATCGCCCCGGTATTTACTGTTGGTTATTTTTTTAAAATGTTAGATGACACTGATACAAGTTAATGGGATTTGACTGTATTTTAAGTTTACTTATAATTGATGTATAATCTGTGGGTCGGTGTGGCTTGTGTTGGCTTATGAACGCGTTGATATGACACGTTTACCATTATATTAACGGCAATTAGTTGCCTCGAATTCAGTCTGTTCTCTGCAGTCGACAAAGATGAAGCTTTTCAACTTTATAGTAAGTATAGATAGTATCCGCTTAGCTAATAAGTTCATAACATTGCCATCCGGAAGTATAACGTACCAACACACAAAAATATGTGTAACCATGATCGTTAATAGTCTGGTTTATTCAGTTTAGTGAGAATTACTCATAAACGCGGATGGCAAAAAAACAATAACAAAGACCTGAGTGACGTCAACTTTGAACTATCTATAGATAGAATGAAATTGACGTCAAACGGGGCTTTGTCATTGATTTTTCCATCCACGTTTATGAGTAATTCTCACAAAACTGTATTAACCAGACTATAAACGTTCACGTTTACGCATAGTTTTGTGTGTTGGTCCGTTATACTTCTGGATGGCAATCTTGTGAGCTTCTTAGCAAAGCGCACACTATTACTTATTCATTTCACACAAGTTCATATGAGGAGTTAATTTTCAAGGCTGATGAAGTGGGGCTATGTGGTCTTGTGATATGACACTCGCTTTCGGATCGGAAAGTCCTGGGTTCGAGCCTCGCTCGGCGCATAGTTAAGTCATTGGAAAAGGCCCTTTACTCACACTCTCTCACTGTACTCAGGTGTAAAATGAGTACCAGGTTGGTAACAGCGTTGTTCTGTCCGAAAACATATAATATCGCCTAACATAACACGTCATGTCTCGTCCTACATGTTAAGTGTTGCTGTTGGCCTGGGACCCCTTGTAAAGCGCTTTGAAACTTGGAGTGGATATTGCTATGATAACAACTCTCATTAAAAAAAAAAGTTATGTTTTCATAATTCAGAGATACTCTCCTTTTTCCTTTATTTAATGAATAGAGGAGGAATATACTTGCTTTGTTTACCTCATTAAAAAATGTTAAAAAGTATTTAAAAACATTGAATTTTCTTTGTTGATTTTAACAATAGACATCTAGTCGGATTCTTGATAAGTGGCGCGTATTTTTCTTCTTGTTCTCAGTTGTCCCTCAATGTACAGATTAGAAATGTGTATGAATCTCTGGATGAATTATCTTGTCTTAATTAAAAAGTATTTTTTTTATAAATTTAAAAACAATATGAAAGGATTTCGCTTATTTCATCTATATTAAAATCGATAACAGGTAAGCACCGGAACACAAAGAAGATTTACATTATCAAAATTTCGAATTTCCCGCTTATCCATTTTGAAGGAATTCATTAAAATACTTACTTAACTAATACTTATAGATTAACCTCAATAACAAATGCGGCATAGGAAAAGACCACATGCACAATAGATCAAGAAGCGCTTGACGCTCGGCTAGAGAGCGGGAAAGTGGGTGGCCACACTTGGACTCCTAAGGGAACAAGAGAATTAGATAACTAACACTAACACTAATCATTCGCTACATTAATAACCTCTTTCCAGGGACGGCTGGTAATAATGGGCAGGGTGGGCAAATACCAGCCTGTTTTTTCAAGTTATATGCTGTATTACCAGGTCTGAAATAATCAAATTTAAATTAGATAATTTCAAAAGTTACTACTTAAACTTTATACTTCGTACTGAAATCAATTTGTGTGTATTTTTGATAGATTGCGAATCACCATGCATCCCTTAATGCATAAACCAGGATACGCTCCTGTTCTTTTTTTATCACCCCCCCCCCCCCCCAACCACTCCACTCCGCCCACATCGTCATCTCATCGTCTCGTCGCCTGACGGTGAACTAACTCCGATTTTTGCTGTCTGGCCTCTCTAGTACTAGGTCGGGCTAATTCAAATGAGCCCACCTTATTAACCAGTGAAAACTAAATAGAGATTTTGGCAAACGAACTTTTTCTTATTTATTGCCTTACTTGTGCTGGTACCATTGATGTAATGACTTTGGGAATGTTCCAGTATTGAATTAAATTTATTAATTTACTAATTTTACATCAATTTAGTATTGATTTGTGTTGTTTTTATATATTTGTTTATCCA
>NC_088373.1:9909997-9954997 GCF_034508935.2 Berghia stephanieae
AAACAATCCCCCCCCCCATAATAAATAAATAAATAAATAACAAGAAGAATAGATTGCTGTAGTGGCATGGAACGACAGAAGTCACCCCACCGTCCTAACAAAAGCCCACCTTTCGGGTACTGAACGGAGAAGTCCAGTCCGACTCCTCCGCAGGTAGCAAGTCCAAAATGGTACTGTACGCCTTGCGGACACCGCGCTCAAAAGAATGAGTAGGGACCCGTTTGCTACGGTTCTTTATATCCCTGGCAATTGTACCTGTCTCACATTCTGGTGCAGCCTTCGCGTAATTCCGGTCCCGATCCAATTTCTTTATCAGACGCCAAGCGTGACCGGTAGAGTGTGTAAATTCGAGAATTTTTACGGTCTCCTCCACCGTTGCTTCCTTCCTGCCAGAGACTGAAGTAGTCTATCGGCTACGTCCTCGGGCTGGGTCTGCTGGTACACTTTGTACAGATATTCCGACTCTTCCGTCCAGAAAGGGGTGTAAAATTTCCGTTTGCCCATTGGAATAGAGCGGTGAGCGCTCTTAACCTGTTAAATCTGGTTATATTCTTGGACTTGGGAGGAATGGCAGGGCAAACCTGCTCGATATGGGAACTGAATTCCTCCCAGTTAGCCTTCCTGTTCTATCTGCAGAGTGGGAGAGACTGCACTCGGTATTGTCAATCCCGCTGTGACAAGAACCGGCATATGCTAGCTATGCGGGAAGGACTGTCCGCTTCACCTGCAGCGGTTCACCGTTCTCTCCCTTCGTGACGAGGGTGGGGTCAGGAGTATAATTGTCGTTCGAGATGGTTTGTATGTGTTATGCAAACGCAGTGCAGTCACCTACATCTACCGAAATTCGATTCACCCCGTTGTTTTCCGGTGTGCTCTCAATGACCCTTACCTTCGGTGGCTCTGTAGCGGAAACGCTAACACCCGCTTTGAGCCTCGAAGTGTCCTCTCGTTGGATCACCGTATAGCTTGGGATCTAAAATCGAGAAGATTGCGCGCCTGAGTAAAGGTGGGTCTCCTGTAGTTGGAGACTATCGACGCTATGGGCGGCCGGTAGCTTTGGCAAAAGCTCATTTTTGCCATACTCTGGCTCTCGATACTAAGGGATAATATATGCGTCAGGTCGCTAACCCTGGTATCGCATTTTCCAGTTGAAGATGTGTTGGGACGTTCGCTTATTTCTCGACCGTGCCGACGACCCTGGCGACACGAACGCGGTAGTATTTGGCTAGGCGGCCGACCGCCTATGGTTTGCTATGTTAACCAATCACTGCCTTTGTTTACATTATGATGACTGTCCGAGAGGCGTAGTTATCTATGAGTCTATTGGAGCAGTTATGCGTAGCCATCGTTAACTTATAGCCTGACACTGACCAAAAAATGACGTCAAAATGCCAGTCTTTGCCCACAAAAGAAAACAAATCGTGAGTTGTATTCAATAGTTCAACCACAATGGGACCACTTGTTTCCATGAGCACTACTAACGACAACACACTTGGCGGTGCAAAAACCAAATAATTACGTGCCAGTCTTTTTGGGTTTCAGTGTCAGGCTATAACATAACGATGGCTACTGTCAAGGTCGGAAATCCATGAGGGGGGGGGGGGGGCGGGGTTGAGGGGGGGGGGCGGAGAGGCAAAATGGATTCCCGCTATTGCCACCAAAGTGTTGGGACCTCGTCATGTAATGGAGGGACGGGACAACGTGGAAGCGTCAATATTGAACAAATAAAACCAAGTTACAACCTTCCTCGCCAAAATGTACCTGCTTCAGCAAATGATACCATACAGGCCGATTTCATTACTAATCCTATCGGTGATTATTGTGAACGTTCATCATCCAATGTAGCTACCATCGGGGCAGAATCGACTCGTGAATCGGATCGTGTCCAAAGGAGAAGATCGTGTCGCAACAGAACATTCCCCGATCGACTTTATTATTATTATTATTATTATTATTATTATTATTATTATTATTATTATTATTATTATTATTATTATTATTATTACTATCATTATTATCATATTATTTATTATTATTATTATTATTATTTATTATTATTTATTATTATTATATTATCATTATTATTATTATTATTATTATTATTATTATTATTATTATTATTATTATTATTATTATTATCTCATCATCATCTTATTACTGTTATTTATTATTATTATCATTATTATTATTATTATTATTATTATTATTATTATATTATTATTATTATTATTATTATATATCATTGTTTTATTATTCATCATCATCATCATCATCATCATCATCATCATCATTATCATCATCATCATCATCATCATCATCATCATCATCATCATCATCATCATCATCATATCTTCAAGAAAAGTCAGAGCAACGAAGTTATAAGAAGACAGAAGAGCAAACCTGAGACGACAACAAGACAAGAGTTGTTTGTGTGTATTGTATTGTCTTTAAGTGTTATTGAATAAATAGGTACGTTTTGATTTTCAAAACCTCTTCATTTTATTTTTGACAGTTTCTGTATTTTAAAAATAAAGTTATAATTTAATGAAATCAGTAGACTTGTTTAATAATTTAAAGCTAAATTTCTGTGGGGACTATTTGTAATATCATTAGTCTGATTGTGGTTGGAAATATGTTTAAACTTTAATGTCATAAAACCTGTGACAATCATCATCATCATCATCATCATTATCATCATCATCATCATCATCATCATCATCATCATCATCATCATCATCATCATCATCATCATCATCATCATCATCTTCATCATCATCATCATCATCATCATCATCATCATCATCATCATCATCATCATCATCAGAATTATTAGTTTTATCTTAACAAAAAAAAAAGAAACTATAAGAGTACATGATATAAATTTATCGACTTTATGAAGTTTATAATCATTATTTTTTCTAACCACTACAGAAGGCATTTGCTTGTGTTATGATCCTGTCCATAAATGTAACATTCGGATTAATATTTAACTCTGGAAATAAAAGAATGGTAAGTTGCAAGATCTTACATAAAGTCATTTCAATACGATCGTTTAAAGAAGGTAAATCTGGGTGGAGTGTTTGACCTCCAAAAGTAGGTAGAATGTCACATTGTGTCTTCTATCCCTTACATCTGTTTTCCGAGTTGCTTTCTGTCTTTGTCTTGGAATGAATACTACTCAGTTTTGTCATAGCCCTGGTGGAGTCCTTTACTGGGAGTGAGAGGGAAACAGTCAAGTGTATAGTTATAATTTAGGGAGATGATACTTTTTTTCATTGTATATCATCTCTCTGTTATTTTGTTGGTCTAAATATATATTAATACCAAATTAACGATTGCACTCGTCGGGTTGGACGAACGATCACTTGATCAAATTTTCTTTCCCGTTCTATCGTCACAACAATTCAGAACATTGATGGAGAGCCTGCCTTCAGGTTAGAAGATGAAAATGGTTAGAAATAATTGTGCTTTGATATTTATCATTTTGCGACAAAAATATAATATGTTGTAGAATTGCGATTTGATCATTTTTTATTCGCGTGTGTAAATCGTTGACATTGCACTTTGTCTGGTAAAAATCGGACAAAAATTACGACTTTGGTGATAAAAAAAATTGACTTTGATGACAATTATTATAACTTTAAAATAATGATAAATAATTTATAACTCCCTTATTTGTGGGCCGATTTTGTCATTCGTGGTATCAATTTTATTGTAATAGAGAAATAGGAACTTCCGAGTTATTTTTTCTGATTGGTAAATAAAAATGTTACCTTCTTTGATCTACCGTCACCATCCATTAGTGTAGAATTGTGAGTCGAGCGTCCGAAGTCTTCGACCAATCACATGCTCTCTAACCGGCGGCCGAAACAAAGACTCTGCTCTCCGTCCATGTGTTACGCTATTGTTATGCAAAATATGTAATAGCTTTTTGAGTAGGCTTAATAGCTAAAATCTAAAAGTAAAAAATATATTTCTGAGGAATTTGAAAGTCACATTGCTGAAATCAGCTTGAAAAATGAGGATCTTTATGTCAGAAAAAAATCGGTTGAAAACCAACTGTTTTACGAATAAATTTGATTTTATAAATTGCATTTGTATATTTTAGCTCTTTCAAGCAACTTTTTTATTTATCCGCCGATTTTCTTGATTTTTATATCATATTTCACATCTCAATGAGACGAACACGTTAATGTACTCGTTTGATTCAAAATAGTTTAAAAAACAAATTTTTCGATTGCGAGGCCAGCCTTACTAATTAATTCATGAACGTTGAGACAGTGACGCAACCATTACATGCAAAACCTCGTGGTCCACAACCACTTGTCACTTTCGGTCAACCGTGTCCTTTGAGGGCGTACCGCTTTTATGAAGGCTGTCAAAAGATATGAAACATCGGTACTACCGGGATCTCGTTCATGGCGACGAGATGTAACGTAAGAAGGCTAGATCCGGGTAACTTTTTTCTCGTATCTCGTCAATTGGTACGATTTCGTTAAGCGTCTACTACTACTACTACTACTACTACTACTACTACTACTACTACTACTACCACTACTACTACTACTACTACTACTACTACTACTACTACTGCTCTCAACATTATCAATTAATTGACACTTGAATACTATTTATATAATTGATAAATTGTATCTATGCATAAAAGTTACACAGAGCATTTAAAGGTTTTGAGGGGTGTTTCTTTTTTACGAAATCCGCCGACCCCGTCGAAACCCGCCGAAACCCGATCAAACCCTACAAAGTTATGGGCAGTAGTCAGCGGTGTGGCATGAACTTGGGACTCAGGGAAGTTAACACCATTGGGGAGTGAACCTGGGACTGAGTTTCGGCGGGTTTCGTGAAAAAAACAATTACTTAATTGTGTCAGGTGATACATTTGGGTTCACCACTACGACCCGGAAACCAGATTGCAGTTAATGAAGTACAGGCATAAATCTTCAAACCCAAGGAAATTCAGTCATTGTCTCTACAAGAAAGATCTTGTTAACCATTTTCTTGGACACAGACGGCATAGTTCACATCATATAATTTCTTGAACAATGGAAAACGGTGAACTCTGAACAAATTGTTTCAGCTCTACAATCCCTCAAAAAAAAAAGACTCGCACGTGTTCGAGGTGGTAGAGATTCGACATTGCAGCATGACAATGCGACCACACACTAATCGTCAAAGTCAAGGCGCATCAAATCGGTCCAAACTTTCGACCCTATAGGACCCTGCATATAGTCCAGATCTTGCCCCACCTGACTATTTCTGGTTCCCCCAGGCTCAAGAAGTATCTGCAAGTAAACCGTTATCACAGTGATTTTATAACAGTGATTTGGAGTTAGGGGCAGATGTTCATCGATGGTGTCGAGCAAAATCACCGGGATTCTTCACTGACGGCATGCGCCAACTAATTCGGGGTTGGCAACTCTGTGTTGCTGGTGATGGCGTTTATCGGGAACAAATAAATATTACGATGTATAGCTGAGATTCTGGCCTATTTTCATGTATTACAGTGTTTGTATGTACTGTTGAAAACAAAACAAAAACAGTTATAACAAAACGTTATTCATATAGCACTCGCCCTTGTATATATAATAATATGTTATTAGTCACAGTAACTTTTACATCTTTGCCTTCAAATTTGGTAAAAGTCAATAATTGTACATATTAGAAATACCTGATTCATTCTTATGATTCCTACAGGGGCAACTAGTGGGGCCATCTGATGCTGATTGCCCACGGGAATATCTTTGTTGAATTTACTAACTTGAGTCTACAGCAGCTACAGAGAAACAACTTTGGCAATGACGTTTATGAGAAAATTATGCGTTATAAAGTAAAAATAAATAAATTTATGATTAAACAATAATCATTATTCACGTCTTGTCTTACTTTTTTTGAGAATTCTGACATATCATTGATACCAATAGATAAATGGGATAATTTTGTTATGTCGTGTTTTACCCTTTTGATAATTCCAACGTGCCATTGATACCAATTGATAGATGAGATAGTCTTGCTATGGCTTGATGTCATTCATTCATTATTCATTCATTAATCCCATGATCTGATGATCGTCGGGAGGATACAAGGGATTCGTATCTCATCACTTTCCGCCATTTTTCTCTATTGTTGGCCTTCTCCAAGAGTTTCTCCATCTTCTTTCCTGTCCATTCCTTGATAGTGTCCATCCAAATGTTCCTTTGTCTTCATCTTCTTCTTCCTCCTTCAAGGGTACCCTCCATCTCCGTTCTGCACAGACCTTCATACCTCACATAGTGGCCAAACCATGATAATTTCCTTCTTTTAACTGAAGTGATGAGGGGTTCCTGTCGTCCTACACGATCTTGACTTCTTACAGTACGTCTTTATTGGTTATGTTCTGTATACGGCACCCGCAGGAAGTTTCGATACTTTTTCAACTCAAAAGCAGATAATTCTGCGCTCTAATTCCGCAGTTAATGTCCATGCCTCGCACCCGTATAGTAATATGGAAAGTAACAGTGATTTGTATGGTTTAATTTTTATTTCGAAACTGATTGGACTTTTCCATATTTTTGTCAGTCTCGTTAGTGTTGCTGTTGACATCCATATTCTTGCCTTAATCTCAATTGTACAGGTACTGTCCCCGGTAATCCTTTTTGATAATATCTACGTTTCAATAATAGCAAATGATAGATGGGATAATCTTGCTGTCTTGTTTTACGCTTTGAGAATTCCAGTGTCATTGATACCACTTGATAGATGGGATAATCTTGCTATGTCTTGTTTTACGTTTTGAGAATTCCAGTGTCACTGATACCACTTGATAGAATGGATGATCTTCCTATGTCTTGTTTTACGTTTTGAGAATTCCAAAGTGTCATTGATACCACTTGATAGATGGGATAATCTTCCTATGTCTTGTTTTACGCTTTGAGAATTCCAAAGTGTCATTGATATCACTTGTTAGATGGGATGATCTTCCCATGTCTTGTTTTACGCTTTGAGAATTCCAAAGTGTCATTGATACCACTTGATAAATGGGATAATCTTGCTATTTATATGTTTGTTTTACGTCCTTGAGAATATCAGCGTGACAGTGATACCAATAGATAGATACGATTATCTTGTCCTGATTGTGTAAAGTTTGATTCAAATGCTTTAAAGGATGTTTCGAATGGGACATCGTGGCTCAGGCGTACGGTCTTTGCTTCGTACTCGAAAGGTACCGAGTTAGAATACCCACTACGCTGTGTGGCCTTGAGCAAGTCACCTTGCATAACTCAGTTTGCGGCGCTGCATTGCTGCTGACGCCTGGGTTATTATAGTCTTCCCTTGGAATAGACCCTATAGTGGTCTTGTGATATGACACTCAATTTCAAATTGCTAGGTCCTAGTTTCGAGCCCCGAACGGACATAGTTGAGTCCTTGGAAATGGCTCTTTATTCAAATTCTCTCACCGTATTCACTTGTAAAATGAGTACCTGGCCTTTAACAGCGTTGTTTCTGTCCGAAAATATTGCACTATCGCCTAACAGGCGTCCTGTACCGCCCTAAATGGTAAGTGTTGTTGTTGGCCAGAAAGCGCTTTGAGCACGTTTAGTGAATATTGCGCTACATAAAAGCTCACTGTTTTTTAAAGAGACAAATTTCCCCCGAGGGATGATTAAATTGGAACTTTATATTTTAAATATTTTTTTCGTGGCTTTGTTTGCTCATCATTATGTATCAATGTGGTAAAAAACCCTGCCCTCCAACACCAGAAATTTATGGACACTATCGAGACACGGTCAGAGACGAAACTCTTCCAAAGATAATTTAATTTCAAAAGGAGCTTCTGTCCAATCCTCCAACAACTTTCGCAAGAACAAAAGCAATTTATACTCAATATTAACAGTCGCCACGACGAAGAACTTAAACGAGAATGGAAAACACAGAGAAAACAGGTGATGCATAAGATAAAAGCACAGTCTATTGTCAATTATAAAAGCAAAATCGACAACATGGCAATGGAAATAGAAACCATCTCAGAAATCATGAAAATATTCAAACCTGTTAAACATTAAACAGAAACGAAAAAGTCGTTTTATAATATGTAGCCCTCCGCCTCGAAGCGGTATTAAGTCGGGTTTTTCAATTTTGGGTTTTTGGTACCCAATCATAGCTTATTTTATGCTGTAAAATTTGATACCAAATTTATAAAATTCTGATTAATCATTGCCAAGATATGACCGTTTAAAGTAGGGAGAGTGTAAAAACCAAGTTTTGAGAAAATCGACTTTGATGTGAGGCACCATTTTCACGCATGGTCAAATCAATTGGCAACGATAACTCCTTCGATACGGGCATTGGGAATTTGACGACAATAGTAAAACTTGCAGAGAAGTCAATTTTCAATTTGATTCACAGGAATTTCAGGCACCACTCGGAGTAATTTCAATGCCGAAACAGCAATTTCCAAACACAAAAAAGGGAATTTGGATGGTATTTAGTATTTAAAAATTGTATAGATCTAAATAGATAACTGATTAGAACTATATTATGATATATGAACACATTGCCAAATACAGCCCAAAAGTTTCCTTATTTCAAATGAAGTAAAGCTCCAAATCCTAATGGTAGTGATTGTAATAATGGTGGTAGTGAGGATGAAGTTGTGTTGGTGGAGAATGTATATTAGTAGTAGTAGTAGTAGTAGTAGTAGTAGTAGTAGTAGTAGTAGTAGTAGTAGTAGTATTATTATGTATTATTATATATTATTATTAATTATAATTGTAGTAGTAGTAGTAGTAGTAGTAGTAGTAGTAGTAGTAGGTGATGTGTGATGTGGTGGTTGGTGGTGGTGGTTGTTTAGTTGTAGTGGTGGCTGTGGTTGTAGTAGTAGTGATGATGTGGTGTGGGTGGTTTTAGTAGCAGTAGTGATGATGTAGTGGTGTGGTTGTAGTAGTAATGATGGTGTGGTGGTGGTGGTGTGTAGTAGTTGTAGTATGTAGTGGTGGTGGGATATAGATGGTAATGTAGATGTGGTGGTGGTGGTTGTAGTAGTAGTGGTCGTGATGAAAATGTGGTGGTGGTGGTTGTAGTGTGTGTGTGTGTGTGTGTGTGTGTGCGTGGTGTGTGTTTGAGAGAGAGTGTGTGCTAAAAGTGCATCAAGTGATAAGTAGAGCAACATGAACTTGAAAAACTAAAGAGGCTAAAGTTTAAGGTTAAAGTATTTGTGATTAGCTATTATTGGCAAGTGCAGGAAGGTGAACATGAAAATCAATCCAATTAGCGCAATTCATTGATGTGTGTGTGTGTGTGCGCGCGCGTGTGTTTATGTGAGGAGGGAGAGAGAGGGAGAGGGAGAGGGAGAGAGAGAGGGAGAGAGAGAGAGAGAGAGAGAGAGAGAGAGAGAGAGAGAGAGAGAATGATAGGAGAGAGAGAGAGAGAGATTTGAGCTAAATTTGTCTGAAGCGTTTTTATGGCGCTTGCAACACTGGTTGCAGTAGTATTGTTGGGGGTAGGGGTGGCGTTGTGGTGGTTGTAATAGTAGTTGCAGGGATGGTGATGTGATGGTGGTAGTAGAGATGATGATGTAAATGTGGTTGTAATTGTGGTGGCATGGATGGTGATGTGGTAGTTGTTGTAATAGTGGTGGGGACGGTGATGGGGGTTGTTGTTGTAGTAGTGGTGGTAGGGATGGTGATGTGGTGGTTGTAGTAGTGGTGGTAGGAAAGGAGATGTTGTTGTAGTAGTGGTGGTAGTGATGGTTGTGGTGGTAGTGATGATGATGTGGTGGTGATGGTGGTTGTAGTAGGAGAGGTGGTGATGATGATGTGGTGATGGTGGTGGTTGTAGTAGTAGTGGTAGTGATGGTGGTGGTTGTAGTAGTAGTGGCAGTGATGATGATGTGGTGGACATGGTTGTTGTTGTAGTGGTAATAATGATGTGGTGGTGATGGTTGTAGTTGTAGTGGTAGCGATGATGATGATGTGGGGGTGATTGTAGTAGTAGTGGTAGTGATGGTTGTAGTAATAGCTATGATGATGTGGTGGTGATGGTGGTTGTGGTTGTAGTAGTAGCAGTGATGATGATGATGATGATGATGATGATGATGATGATGATGTGATGGTGGTTGTTGTAGTAGTAGTGGTAATGAAGATGATGTGGTGGTGGTGGTTATATTAGTAGTGACTGAAAAGGGGGGGGGGGTATCCCTGGAACATTTTAACCTCACCGGAATTTGACGGAAGTTGCCCGTAACCCGATTTTTTTGCTCCAGACCGGATTTTTTCCCCGGTGAAACCAGAGTTTTGGCATCACTAAATTTGGCATATGCTTAGAATATACATTTGATAATGTACATACAAATGTTTGAAATAATCCAATTATTACTTTTGTAGTTATTCATTATTATGTAAGATGTCCTTAAAATAAATAAAACACCAAAAAAAAAATAAAATAAAAAGAATGCCGACAATTTTATGACATTGCTCACTTTTTGAAGAATTTTTTATATTTAAAAAAAAATCACGGAAATAAGAATTATTAATGTGACATTTTTGTCTTATTTATAAGAGGAAATACGATTCCAAAATGCCAAAAGTTAGAGAAGGGTTTATAATTTCAAAGTACAGTTTTGAAACTATGTGAAGCCGTTGTGGGCAGGGAAAGAAATATCAAGAAACAGGATGAGAGAGGAAAAGAAAGTATGACAGATTAAAATATATACACACACACACACACACACACACACGTGAGAGAGTGAGAAAGAAAGAAAGAGAGAGAGAGAGAGAGAGAGAGAGAGAGAGAGAGAGAGAGAAAGAGAGAGAGAAAAAGAGAGAGAGGAAAAAAAAAGAGAAAGAGAGAGAGAGAGAGAGAGAGAGAGATAAAGAAAAAGAGGAGCGAGATGGGGAGGAGAGGGAGACTGCTTGTGCATTAAGAGGGCGGGAGGGAAATAGAGTAAAGATTGAAGTCTGACTGTATAACTGTTTTTGTGTGTATGTGTGTGTGTGTGTGTCTTTGTATGTGTGAAAGAAACAAAAGGGAGATGGATAGAGTGAGGTAGACATGAAGAAAGGGATGGAGGCGGAGCAAAGAATTGTAGGGATAGTTTAAGAAAACATTTATTTGTTTCAAAGTAAGTCATAGTCAATCAACTGGAAAAATATTGACTAATTAGATGCATTTAACGAAATGGCTGGTCAAATTATTCACTGCATTGTTTCCATTTTGAGTCAGATGACAGCTTGAGGAGGAAGGATTGGGGCTTATTGTGCAATGACATACATGAAAACATGTTATTGAATCTCTCAAGTTTTTCTTAGCGTTCACCCACATTGTTGATTGTCTAAAAAGACTCCCCCCCCCCTGCTTCTTTCAGTATACAAAGAAAGCACGACAAAACGAACATCTCTCTCTCTTTCTCTCTCTCTCTCTTTCTCTCTCTCTCTCTCTCTCTCTCTCTCTCTCTTGTTGTCCCTCTCTCCTTTTCATCTATATATCTATCTATCTACCTATATATATTTATCCATTAATAGGCCTGTCTCTCTTTCTGTTTGTCTATCCATACATTTAACCTTTTTCATTTTGTAGTTACACGTATTTCCATCGGCGTTTTATTGATTGTTGAAGGCTCTATTTACTATTCTGCTTTTTGTACTTAAAATCAAATGTTTATTCTACAACAATCTCTGTAAGTGTAAGATTAGGCAACTGTTGTCCTATTAAAGCCATATGTTTTTATTTTTTAAAGGGTTTTATGGCGATTGCAACACATTAAGATCATAGCAGCGCCAGTAAAAAGGAAGAACATGGGATAGTAATAAGTTCTAGAATTACAATTAAAGCACCCAAGAAAAAGTAAGACAAAGGAGAATTGGATCAAATAGGGAACAGATGTAGATTCCAAGAGCAAACTATCGAAGTACTTAGTTTGAGATCACCTAAAAGTCTTATCCAGTCACAAGCACAGGTCCCCACTAAGAGGATACACTCAAATGTTTACAAATCATATTATGATATGTAAACAAAACATAATACATTACATAACAGAGAGATGATTTACAAGGAAAAAAATATCATCTCCCACAACTAACTATGCATTTGACTGTTTCCCCTCTCATCATGGGTATCCGGTCAGGGCCATGACAAAACCAAGTGATCTCATTCTAAGACAAAGACAGAAAGCTCGTTGGAAAACAGATATAGAGGGATAGAAGACAGTAAGTACCACCCTGTCCACTATGGGAGGTCAGGAACCGCACCCAATTAAAGTCTTAGCATGTCCTGCCTAAATTTCATGAATAAAGAAAGAGGGACAAAGGACCCTCACCTCGATCATTAACCAATGCAGCTAGACGAAGAAATAATAGCATGTGGTGTGTATCAAAATGCACAAAAACACACATATGTAACACACGCATGCTGACGTCATGACACATTTCCCGGGCATTTTAATAGCCAACAGGCGCATGTGATGAACGTTGACCATCAGAATCATTCATTTGTAAAGTTGTCAGGGAAAACCCTAGACTTGTTTACAGTTTTTAAAGTTCATTATTGGTTGAACCATGAAATTGTGGAAACAGTCATGCTTTCTCTGAGACATATAAAGACACGCCCTTTGCTGTGGTATCTTACATGGTATTGGTGGAGGAAAAGACTTAATATTACTAAGTCTTGAAAATGGTTACTCTCTTAGAGAAAGTCAACTCTCGTCTTGAATGTGTTATTGATAGTTGTTTTTTTTTAAATTTTTATAACTTATAATCATCAATATGTATGTTTAATTATTATGTTTTCATGTAGAAAAATGATTGTAGTTTCTGAAACAACCAGTAACTGAAATTTGATAATTTTGACCATTCCCACTTTAAAACCGGTTTTCTTCGTTTTTCAAACCCAACTTAATACCGCTTTGAGGCGTAGGGTCACAATTAGGAAGCTCTGTAACAAGAATGTAGATGATGGAGCTCAGGGAAATGCATTCTCAGGGATATAGTGAACACAGTATGTGTGAACTGTGAGCAGTAAATAGGTGTTAATATTTGTTAATGTTCGTGTTGGGGTTGTTGTTACCGCATGTCAGAAATTGGTGTTCTGAGAAGAATTCTGACCTAAGCTTGGTAGGATGCCATACAGTCCACGAAGGAAAGTGTGCATGTTGAACGACGATACGCCTTGCGCTGTGAAAAATGCTTTTGACTTTCAAGTTGGAGGAACAGATGGTTAGTTTGTTGTGCTTAGTTTCAAGAAACTTGGTTTGCCATGCTGATGTTATTCTCTGATTGGATGGAATTGTTTATATCGGAGGAATACACATTTATAAAAAGAGGAGTGGGTGACTTAATGTGGAATCACGTGCTGTGGTTGGGGCGAGTTCAACTTCTAAATTTGTAAAAAGGTCGATCTTTGTAGAAAAAACTGATTTCCGAGCTGAGTTTGATGGAGAGAAGTGGGTCGTTTAGTGAAAATGGACAGACAGTGAGACTGTGTTGACAAATAAGTATGTAGACTATGTTATAGATGTAAAAAGCAGGTAGTCGTTTGAGGAGGAAGTTAATCAATGGATCGGAAAAGAAATGAAGCAACCAAATAAGCAGAAGAGAAACAAGCTACTACCTGTAGAGGGAAATAATCTTGACGTTTAGAGAGTTGGTTGGCCATTATCCTGTGGTTGGTTGGTTGGGAATAACATATAGCATTCTGAAGCGTTTGGAAAAAAAAACTGTGGTAACTAGTGAGTGAGGATATTTGACACCAAACTCATAAGATCTTATAAAGAGTGTTAGACAATGCAATGATCCCGTGTGTGGGAGGTGGTGGATTGCGAGTGGAGGGGAGGGGGACTGCGTTGTTTGGTGCGATCCTATCAATCTTGCCATGGATATATTATGTTTTGAAATAGATAGTAAGATTGTGGAAGATGTTTCATGGTTGATAAAGGAAGACGATTGGTCGCACATATAAGTGCCAGATTTAGAAGCTGTTTTGTAAGACTTGCCATTGGCAATACAATGGGAAAAGATTAAAGTAATGACAGATTCAGCTTGCGTTCATGGATGTGGATAAATCATTGCTGGCTGACTTTGATAGACCAAGAGTGAGTAAACTGAGTGTAATAATAATGAGAAGAAAACGACAGTTACGCAGTTTGTTGAGGAATATGGTGAAAAACTGAGATTTTTCTATCCAATCCAAATATCTCTGATGGAATGTCACGTGTCCCAAAGAGGTGGTTTGAAAATAAGACTGTGGTGGGTATGGGATTGTTGGAACAGGTGACACATCTCCATAACGATCGTCATCATGGGGTAGTGAGGACAGCTTATTTACTGTAATAGCAACCATTGTAACAGTAACACGTATTATACAACAAAAAAAAAAGACACTATATTTATGATATAAGGCTTTATATGTCAACTAAATGGGCGATTGCGAATAATTTAGTCTCTTGCATGAAAAATAGCTTTGACATTGTCAAGAATTGGGTGTATATAAATAAATCGAAATCAAATGAAGAAAATTCTGAAGTCCTTTTCTGCATTCCAAATAAGCTCACAACCTCCATCCAAAACAACTTCATTGTTGAACCTGAAAATAGGTAGAATCAAATAGATGTAAAATAATTTTCCCCAAAGACAGAAGTTGACTGGTGCCCCTTTCACCCTGTTATAGTTGGGATTAAGTTCTTGAAAACTCAACAGATAGTAATGAACTTTTTTGTTTGAAGAAATAGGTGGTAGTAGTGGTAGATATGGCACGCTATATAGGGATAGATCCGGTTCATACGATAAGCATTAATCCCCTTTAAAACATTTATATTTGAATGTATATCAATAGTATAACCTCACGCATTTAACATGTTAACACATACTTAAACAATTGAATAGCCGTTGACTTTTAATTATTAAAGTTAGGCCATGAGCAAGTTAATTATCATTCTCTCGTTGACAGTATGCTACTCATTTCATGTATTGCTCTTAGCTTATTTGTTGAGGTCTTGGGGTAGAGGATTTTTTTCTTTGCTTGCTGGTTCGTGAATGATTTCTTGGTCTTTGTTTTGTTGGAGCGTATCCTCCTTTGTTTAGTGAGTATATGTCCTCATGCAGCACGTGATCAAATATCATGTGTAGTTAACCCGATGGTTGAATAATGCGTAACACGATATCCAGATATGTGACTGCAGAATCTTGTTTTTCTTATGATCAGAGATGTTGAAAAGTTCCCAATCAACGAACACTTGACAGCACCACAGATCTAATTTAATGATAGCCCAAACGGGATAGGGAAATATATGTAACAATGAGAGATTAGGTATCAATACAAATAAATACATAATATTACTATAGTGCTTAAGTGATAGCAACCAATGTAAAATGTAAATTCATTTAAATAAAATTCATTCATTTGTAGGGCATGCATACATGCTCTCTCTCTCTCTCTCTCTCTCTCTCTCTCTCTCTCTATATATATATATATATATATATATATATATATATATATATATATATATATACATATGCAGATAAAGAGAGAGAATGCAGCATTTTTGTTTATATTAACATAAGTTATCAATTTCTGTTATATGATAGGCTGCGACTACTTCCGGTCCAGGCAAAACACGCTATTAATGATTACTCACTACCCACACTAGTTTTACATGATTTTAATTCATCATATCACAATTTAATTCCACAGCTATACGATTGATATAAGTGGTCCGTACCCTCATTCAGACATGGTTTCGAGTGTTGATGACAGTAGCATGCCTGGTATGAGTGATGAAATGAGAGAAAGAACTAGATTGGCGATGCGTCTTCATTTATCTCAAAATTGTCGGAGTTGACTCAATCGCAGAAACCAAGGATGTTCCTGGATTTGTTGGTACCAGAATTTTGCGATCATATTGTCGGGTTTACAAAATTAAAGGCTAGACGTGCCTAAATGAGCCAAAAAGATAGATAGAATCTATGAGAGTTTATGAATGTTACTCGCATAAACGGAACCAAGACAAATAAAACAATGTGCCAGCCATTCACTTGCACAAGTTACACAATAAACTCGCGGAAAGTGATTGGAGAGAAAGAAATTTTCACATTTTACATGGAAGGAGAAAAAAGAAAGGCATGTTAAGGAGGTAGGGTCGAGACCGGCCCGAGCAAGTTTGTGTGTGTGTGTGTGTGTGTGTGTGTGTGTGTGTGTATGGGTGTCTGAAAGTGAATTTTCTAATCCGACAATTCTAATTGTGATTCAAAAGGTCAAAAGGTTTTCTTTTCCACAAAAGAAATTAAGAAGCAATATAAAAACTACAAATATTGATATCTATTCTATTGATCTACTTGTCATAACACATCGTGTGGGTGGTTGCAAGTGTGGGAAGTTTTGTATGTATCTCTTTATCTCAACATTGTACACGAACTTATTTAATTTCATATTATATAAAAGATACATGTATCAAGTGTCTGCTCCTTCCGGCACTACTTGGCTGTAATTTCAATTTTTGTATGGATGAATAAATGTATTTTTAAATGTTTTTTTAAAATATTCATTCATCATTTCCTCTTTATTTAATCATTTAAAATGTACAAAAGTATTATATATTTTAGAGGAATAGCAAACCAATTACTTGTCGTTACCATATTATTCACCTGGTATTTCATATACGAACTGTTATTTAAAACAAGGGTATTAAATTGACACAGGAGGGAAACCATTTCCGAATGCTAGAAAGATTGCAAACTATGCTGGACGCCATTCTCCTCTGCCCAAAATTGTTCAAATGACAAAGTTCTCAATTGGGTGCATAAGGGAAAACTTTGCAGGTGGTATCGAATTATAATATCTGAGGTAAACCATTTACCGTATTAGAGACCATGTCCAGAGACGTATTGACTGCATTGATAATTACTTAAACCACCCCGTGATTATACCAGTGTGTGTCATGAACGAAATTAAATCTTCGTTCTTGGCGTTCGACTTTACTCTAACTGAAGATCATTTCTTACCTTTTGCCAATTTAACAAGGATACAATACTAAATAAAAGGATAAATAAAAAAACAAATTTATTAATAATCTTTATTCAATAACATACGTAAAATAAAATAATAACAAATATATGCGTTATGAAATTGATTTATATTTTTTTAAAGCAATATAGTAAACAAAATAGAAGTAATAGTAATATTAGAGTGAATCCGTTATATTACAATTAACATATAAAAATGTAACGCTTAAGTATTCTATGATATATTATGGATGGATAGATTTGATTGTAAAGAATATCTTGTCAATGTACCTGTTCAATTCAGAATGAATGACGATACATTCAGATTTAACAAATGAGAGCTAAAATCTAAATGTCGGATCGAAATGCTGCCGGTGTTCTTTATTTTAAAGATTTTATGCGGAAACTAATACCAGATAAAAATGATTATAGACGTTATTTCCTTTAAAGGAGAAGACTGTCACATGCAAAAGGTTTTTAATTTACTTCCGGTGACACATGACGTCTTGATGTCTATAAAGTGAAAGCCACGGGTTTGTCATTATATTTTGATATTTTATACAAAACAACATAAAAAGTCTTTCAGAGTCATTGTGCTCATGGAGCCGGAGGTTATTCCGAATCTATAGCGTTGAAAGACAATAGCAATGGCTTGCAATCCTTTGGATAGGACGCTGGTCCGTCGCAAAGTACTTTACGTGAAATCTAACAGACTCAGCTACCCATTCACTGCTTGGCGAACCGGCGGTCAGAAATTATTTTTGACTACACCCGATATCGATCATGGTCCCTTTGCGTGTGAAGCGAGTGCGCTACCAACTGAGCTATCCGGAACCCCATTTAAAAATACTCTTATACTCAAATGATTTGGTTTTTATCCCATCGTGTTCAATGTTTGTGTTTTGTGATGCAGGTTTTTATCCCCTCGTGTTCAATGTTTGTGTTGTGTGATGCATGCGAAGGTTCACACCGTAAAAGGCGTACCCTAGTGAAGAGTATAGAAAAAACGATATGTATCCTATCAGATACCTATGTTGTATATTTGTAGCAGATCTGACGGTAATTAGGTCTGAAGTTCGAACCCTAATCGAGGAAACCTTATTTCTGATGTTTTTTTGTTTGTTTTTTTTTGTATTCTTTGTCTTGCTTTGCCTGGCACGTTCAATCTTTATCTTCATCCACCAGTGCCTTCTCTCTGATGTCTCAACTTGACGTTTTTCATCAATTAATTTTACTATAATTATCCCAGGTAAAAAGTCACTAAAATATATAAATATATATTTAAAATTATAGAAATAATAAAAATGGAGCGGGGACTCACAAGAATATTGATACGAATTGATATGAAAAGTGGGAATAGAAGATCGAATTTGGTCAATACTAAAATCACTTTCTTTATTTCTATTGCATAAACAATTGAAACATGCAACATTTACTTATAGATAAATGACACAAATCTAAACATATTTAAATAACTGGATATAAGCTTACCAATATTTCAAAGAGTTATTAGAGAATTAGTTGTACTTAACGCAACAACCTTCATGACCCTAGGGCAAAAATCATAATATCAGTTTTGAATATTCTTGTATTCTACAATCAATTGACAATATATGTTACCCACCTAATCAAAGGGTTATTACGTCGGGATGAACTTGATAATAGAACTTTAATTTATAGCAAATAATATCAAACTTAAGATTAATTTATATACGTTCTTGTGGTGACAAAGTACAAGTTCTTACTTTGCAAAAAAATTCAGTGTTTGTCTTTCATAGTTACCCCAAAACCATTTTTTCTCAAGTCATGCATACAGCAAAGATGGTATTTACGATAGAAAGCATGTTTAATTCTAAACCTTGAATACTACAACCCACACGGCAAAGCAACCAGTTTAAAAGATATGCGACTTTGAACTTTGTAAGTTTTAAGTTGTATTTCAATTGGGCCTAAACCCCTTTTTCAATTCCCGATGACAGAATAAATTATGAGTCCAAACAACTCATTTTTTCTATCTTTAGTCCACAATACACACACACAAGCACACACAAATTACAAGTTCCTTAAAACTATGGCTGTATCAAAAAGATAGAAATCATTGCATCCAAAATGCTAAAAAGGAAACTTTAAGCACTATACTTTATGCAATAAACATTAAAAAATACATGGTAAAAGTAAAAATATTAAAAATTATTTTAAAATCTACACATATCTCAATAAGGCATCGAATAAAAACCACGTAGAATTGAATGAAATTAAAGTAATGAATCCAAATAAGAATCCTTTTTATCGACATTATCCTTGCTTCAAATTTGATAGTGGAAAAAGATTAGAAATAACAAGGAATTTCAAAAATTAATCTAAATTTTCAAAATACAGGTACATAAATCAAAATGCAATAGAATTAAAAATTGTTATCATCACTAACAACTAATAAAATTGAAAAGAAAACATATAAATATTGTAGCATTTGTATTTGGTTGATCTCAAAATGTCGGAGTTTCTATGGAATGATCTGTTGTTCGTGATACAACATTCACAGATAGGGATTGCGGTTTGAAGTAGTGGCTATAATAAATGATATTCTTTATTGACTTTTGGGGCTCAGTTCATCTCAGTATAATATTATTTTGAGACAGTGGATGGCATGTGTTCACCGATAATGGTCGAAAATTATCATCAAGATGTAAGGATATTTCTTGGCAAGAAGATTGACTTGACACTTGTTTGTACAAAAGAAAACAATAATCATTGCATCATCAACCTTAGAAAGTCTGAATGATTACTGTTGTAAGATACATAAAATTATCAACAGGAATACCAAAAAAATAAGCTACTCTTGTATGCCCAACATAGAACAAAAAATTTCAAGCCACAACAAAAAATATTTAAAAACCACCGACAAGAGCAAAACCCACCCAAAAAAATACAACTGCAGAAATAAGGAGCGTTGCCCGTTAAACAAACAATGTTTAGAATCAGGTTTAATTTACCAAGGGACAGTCACCGAAACTAAAACAATCAAGCAGGAAAAATATGTAGGACTAACGGAAAACAATTTCAAAACAAGATACAACCTCCACAACTCAACCTTTAGAAACACCAACAAAAAAAAGATCCACAAAACTCAGCGAAGATATTTGGAAATTAAAAGACAACAAGCTAGACCACAGCATTTTATGGAAAATTATATCTAAAACATCAGGATACACACAATCATCAAAACATTGTAGCTTATGCCTTGAAGAAAATATACTATAATCAAACACCCTCATGAAGCCACACTCAACACGAAAAATGAGATGTACAACAGCTGCCCACATAGGCGAAAATACTTACTAATCAACTACAAACCTACGGAACCACTTCAACAAGCAACAACACACAACAAACCAAACTCATGTAACACACAATCCTGACGATGCCTGAAAGGTCTGAAACATCGATGTAGACTGACTCCAAAATCGTGGTAAATATTGCAATAATAATTCCCTCTATTGTTACATGTCGAGCACTATTCTTGCCATATTTGTATCCATATATGTATATATATATATATATATTATATATATATATATATATATATATATATATATATATATATATATATATATATATATATATATATAACATTCACACATTTGTGTTCAATTTAATTCACGTCTTCTGGCTTATCTTGTCGAAATCCACAAATTGCATCATCTCGGTTCTTACACACTTTCTCCTTCACGTCATACAAATTAGGGGGCTGGCATGATTGAGTGGTGACGTCGCCAGATTGACACTTGAAATACGAGTCACAGGATTTTGAGTGTGGGATGGTGATGGCGGGATTTGGGGTTCGTGAAAATTGTTCACACGTCTTGGATGGATTTTGAGCTGGAAATTAGAAAAAGAATTAATAAATTGATGAAATATATCAAATTCTTTTTTTTTCCTTTTTAAAAGGACATTTGTTTTTACGTTTTTCACAAGGTACACATACCTACAGGTCTGAAAGGAAAAAACCAGAAGGGAAACTGGTGTGTGCATTAAACACTTAATGATTTTTTCAAAAGAAACCTTATTAATATCACACTACTTCATAAACTGTCACCTACTATTTCAACTACAAATATTAATACTCCCACTAATATTACTACTACTACTACTACTACTACTACTACTACTACTACTACTACTACTACTACTACTACTACTACTACTACTACTACTACTACTACTACTATTGCTACTAATACTACTACTACTACTACTACTACTACTACTACTATTACTACTACTACTACTACTACTACTACTCTACTACTACTACTACTACTACTACTACTACTACTACTACTACTACTACTACTACTACTACTACTACTACTACTACTACTACTACTACTACTACAACAACTACTACTATCAATTTTGCTGCTCCAGTTGCTACTACTACTACTACTACTACTACTACTACTACTACTACTACTACTACTACTACTACTACTACTACTACTACTACTACTACTACTACTACAACTATTACTGCTACAACTACTCCTACATTCGGGACCCTCTTTATTCACCCTCTATATCAGACCATTAGGTGACATCATCTCAAAATATTTTATTAAGTACCATTTTTACGCAGACGACACCCAATTACTGTTTCCCATTAATATCGACAATCATCTCAATGTTATAACGGATATAGAAAATTGTATCTCTGAGATTAGTGACTGGATGTGTTGCAACAAACTCAGGTTAAATGAAAATAAAACAGAGGTGTTGCAAATTACAAGACGGGGCCTCGTGGACCTTTCCACGTTTAACCTGAATCTTTCTGATTGTGTAATTCCCATCACTAAAGAACCTGTGAGAAACTTAGGAGTTTTATTCGATACCAAATTAAACATGTCTGCCCATGTCACTAATGTAACTAGATCCTGCAATCTTTACCTTAGATCTATTGGTGCTATTAGAAGGCTTCTTGATATTGATACTACTAAACTTCTTGTGGTCTCTTTGATTCTTACCCGCCTTGATTATTGCAATAGCTTGCTCTATGGTTGTGATAATAATGTCATTAATCGACTCCAAAAGATACAGAACAAAGCAGCTCGATTGGTAAAGTTATCTAAAAAGCGCGAGCATATAACACCGATTTTGGAGGACCTACACTGGCTACCTGTAAAGTTTAGGATTGAATTTAAAATACTCACCCATGTTTTCAATTGCTTAAACAATTCCGCTCCTGTTTACCTTCAGGAACTTATCCACCTTTATGAACCCAGTCGAAATTTAAGATCTGCTAATTTAAATATCCTAAGGGAACCCCCAAAATCGTTAGTTTTTCATGAGAAATCCTTTGACCACCATGCCCCCGACTGTGGAACTCCATCAATATTGAAATTAAAAATAGTGAAAATCCACTTATCTTTAGAAAACGGTTAAAAACTGAGCTTTTCTGTAGGGCATATAATTTGGACTCTTAGTATGTATTTTATTATAATATATTATGTTATCATCGAATTTGTGTGGTTTTAACATGCCAGTTCTATATTTGTATATCATACATGATGTGTTGATGTAAAGCGCCAGTGAGCAATTCCAAATTGGAACTAGGCGCTATATAAGTTCATTTATATTATACTACTACTACTACTACTACTACTACTACTACTACTACTACTACTACTACTACTACTACTACTACTACTACTACTACTATTACTACTCCTACTACTACTACTACTACTACTACTACTACTACTACTACTACTACTATTACTACTACTACTACTATTACTACTACTACTACTACTACTACTACTACTACTACTACTACTACTACTACAACTACTACTACTATTATTATTATTATTTTATTATTATTATTATTATTATTATTATTATTATTATTATTATTATTATTATTAATTATTATTACTTACATGAACATGTATCCAGTAGAGAGTTGAATTCCACACAGGCGCCGACAAGCTCACTGAATACTTTCCCCTCACGACAATGATGTGTTGTATATATCCCAGAGGCGCATGTCATATACATTCGGCAATCCCCTAAACATAAAAAATTGAACACAGTAATTTCAGTCTTATGCGTTCTCAACATAAGTTCCCTTCCCAAACACTACACAGAGATATTATGCTTTTTCTCATCATCCACATTGAGTCGAAATGGTATTATTCTGTTTTACTCTCACTAACCTAATTAGCGGCTATGTGGTCTAGGAGTATGACACTCGCATTCGGATGGAAAGGTCCTGGGTTCAAGCCCAGCACGTAGCATAGTTGTGTCTATGGAAAAGGCTCTTTATTCACATTGTCTCATCGTACTCAGGTGTAAAATGAGTACCTGGCCATTAACAGTGTTGTCTCTGTCCGAAGAAAATTGTTATATCGCCTAAAATGTGTCTTGTCTCGTCCTCAATGTTAAACGTTACTATTGGCCAAAATGTAATATAACAGTTTCAAAAAAGAACCAAAAGAAGAAAAAACCCAAAGGAGATAGAACACAATCAGCATCAATCAAAAAATGAGAAAAACGGCAGAAAAATAGCTGGGAGTTCCTTACCCTGCCTAAGTTATAGAATGAAGATTCTAAGATCCTGCTACTTACAGAGAGGACTTGCCCAGTATTCCTCTCCCGTCTATATCACTTCCATGTGATATATTTATGTTTTTATTGGGGTTTTTTATGACCTAAATTTTTAATTCAGAAAAGTGAGTGGAGCAGGCACTTATGTTGATAACAACAAGAGATGAAGTGAGTGTCTTCTAGCACTATCATACTCACTTCATCTTTTATGAGCTGAAGAAAGGTTTTGAGGCGAAGCGTGTAAGATCATTTGTACTCTTTGGAAAGTGTTATATCTATTTTTGTTTATTACAAATTGCTTAATGAACCAAAATAAAAATAGATAACAGTTTCGAAAAAGAACAAACAAACAAAAAACGAAAAGGAAACAACGTCGGGACAAGTAATTTCCACAATTACTGTCACCATTCCGAGCACTTCTCAAGCTCAATATGGCCTGACTTTCGTGACACGACGCGACACCGTATCACTGAGCCACCGATCGACACCCTTAAATTTTCGGTCCGTGTTTATGACCAAAATTCATTTATGTGGTCTAGGTGGTATAGTGGTATGACACTCGCTTTCGGATCGGAAGGTTCTGGGTTCGAGCCTCGCTCGGCGCATAGTTGAGTCCTTGGAAAAGGTTCTTTATTCACATTCTCTCACCGTACTCAGGCTAAAGTGAGTACCTGGTTGTCTCTGTCAGAATAAAATAAGTATATCGCCTAACAGGCGTCATGTTTCGTTCTCATGTTACGTGTTGCTGTTGGTCAGGGACCCTTTAAAAGCGAGTTAAGCACGTTCAGTGGATATTGCGCTGTATAAAAGCTCTTTTTTTCAAATTAATTTGTGTTACTATCCGCTGGGGCAGGAAAATGGGTGAGAAGACATCATTCATACTGCAGTGTATTATCGGGCACTAAAATGAAAATATACAGAGGTACAACTTAGGGCTTCCGCAAGGACGAGAGACGCATGCGCACAACCAACATGACGTTCTCTCTCTAATAACGTTTCCGCCGGTGACGTCACAGACTATAGGTGACGTCCAATCAAGAGACACTACTCTTCCGCTAATCTCATTCCCTATATCGCAGTCTCGGGTATTATTATGTGACAGAACTTCAAAACCATACGACCCACGAGGCCGGAGTTTTTCTCTACTTCTATAGCGATAAATATAGAGAGAGATAGACCAAAAATGACGTCACTCTGGTCTTTTTTATTGTTTTTTGCCATCCGCGTCAATGAGTAATTATCACTTAACTGTATTAACCAGACTATAACCGTTCAAGGTTACACATAGCTTTGTGTGTTGGTCCGTTATACTTCCGGATGGCAATATTGTGAGCTACTTAGCCAAGCGCACACTATCTAAGCACTTTTGTTGGATGCTAGTCAATCGCAAAGTACTTTCTGCCAGATTTAAAAGACCAAATTATCCAATCACTACTCGGTGGGCAGGCAGGGGGACAGAAGAAAAAAAATCTTGTCTTCCCCGGAATTGATCTCGGTCCCTTTGCATGTGAGGTGAGTGCTTTGCCAACTGAGGTAAAGAGACCCCCTGGGTGGGCAGAAAGGCAAATAGAAATATTTATTTCACCCCTGATCAATCTATGCCATTTGCGTGTGAAACGATTGCTCTACCAGCTACGCCATAGGGACTCCCATAATATTATTATCATGTGCTGACCTGTGTTATGAGGATACAGAAACCCTGGCTGGTGAAGGCATTGCGTTGGGATAGGAGAACTTGCCCTTGGGGTCAGAGACGTTGTTTCTAGCGTTGGGCTTGCGGTTGTATGTGCTTCTGTCCCAACTCTTGGGGTTGTATCAGGTGGTGGTACGGTTGTATCAAGTGGTGGTACGGTTGTATCAAGTGGTGGTATGGTTGTATCAAGTGGTGGTACGGTTGTATCAAGTGGTGGTACAGTTGTATCAAGTGGTGGTACGGTTGTATCAGGTGGTGGTATGGTTGTATCAGGTGGTGGTACGGTTGTATCAAGTGGTGGTACGGTTGTATCAAGTGGTGGTATGGTTGTATCAAGTGGTGGTACGGTTGTATCAAGTGGTGGTACAGTTGTATCTCAAGTGGTGGTACGGTTGTATCAGGTGGTGGTATGGTTGTATCAAGTGGTGGTATGGTTGAATCAAGTGGTGGTATGGTTGTATCAGGTGGTGGTACGGTTGTATCAAGTGGTGGTATGGTTGTATCAAGTGGTGGTATGGTTGTATCAAGTGGTGGTACAGTTGTAACAAGTGGTGGTACGGTTGTATCAAGTGGTGGTACGGTTGTATCAGGTGGTGGTACGGTTGTATCAAGTGGTGGTACGGTTGTATCAAGTGGTGGTACGGTTGTATCAAGTGGTGGTACGGTTGTATCAAGTGTATCAGGTGGTGGTACGGTTGTATCAAGTGGTGGTACGGTTGTATCAGGTGGTGGTACGGTTGTATCAAGTGGTGGTACGGTTGTATCAGGTGGTGGTATGGTTGTATCATGTGGTGGTACGGTTGTATCAAGTGGTGGTACGGTTGTATCAAGTGGTGGTATGGTTGTATCAAGTGGTGGTACGGTTGTATCAAGTGGTGGTACAGTTGTATCAAGTGGTGGGACGGTTGTATCAGGTGGTGGTATGGTTGTATCAAGTGGTGGTATGGTTGTATCAAGTGGTGGTATGGTTGTATCAGGTGGTGGTACGGTTGTATCAAGTGGTGGTATGGTTGTATCAAGTGGTGGTATGGTTGTATCAAGTGGTGGTACAGTTGTAACAAATGGTGGTACGGTTGTATCAAGTGGTGGTACGGTTGTATCAGGTGGTGGTACGGTTGTATCAAGTGGTGGTACGGTTGTATCAAGTGGTGGTACGGTTGTATCAAGTGGTGGTACGGTTGTATCAAGTGTATCAGGTGGTGGTACGGTTGTATCAAGTGGTGGTACGGTTGTATCAGGTGGTGGTACGGTTGTATCAGGTGGTGGTACGGTTGTATCAGGTGGTGGTACGGTTGTATCAAGTGGTGGTACGGTTGTATCAGGTGGTGGTACGGTTGTATCAAGTGTATCAGGTGGTGGTATGGTTGTATCAAGTGGTGGTACGGTTGTATCAGGTGGTGGTACGGTTGTATCAGGTGGTGGTACGGTTGTATCAGGTGGTGCTACGGTTGTATCAAGTGGTGGTACGGTTGTATCAGGTGGTGGTACGGTTGTATCAAGTGTATCAGGTGGTGGTATGGTTGTATCAAGTGGTGGTACGGTTGTATCAAGTGTATCAGGTGGTGGTATGGTTGTATCAAGTGGTGGTACGGTTGTATCAAGTGGTGGTAAGGTTGTATCAAGTGTATCAGGTGGTGGTATGGTTGTATCAAGTGGTGGTACGGTTGTATCAAGTGGTGGTATGGTTGTATCAAGTGGTGGTACGGTTGTATCAGGTGGTGGTACGGTTGTATCAAGTGTATCAGGTGGTGTTATGGTTGTATCAAGTGGTGGTACGGTTGTATCAAGTGGTGGTACGGTTGTATCAAGTGTATCAGGTGGTGTTATGGTTGTATCAGGTGGTGGTACGGTTGTATCAGGTGATGGTACGGTTGTATCAAGTGGTGGTACGGTTGTATCAGGTGGTGGTACGGTTGTATCAAGTGGTGGTACGGTTGTATCAAGTGGTGGTATGGTTGTATCAAGTGGTGGTATGGTTGTATTAAGTGGTGGTACGGTTGTATCAGGTGGTGGTACGGTTGTATCAGGTGGTGGTACGGTTGTATCATGTGGTGGTGTGTCTGCGCCTGTTGTGAATTTCACTGTCGTCGGTAAACCTGAATGTTACAGAAAAAAAAATTGTTTTTAAATAAAATAATGCATTGATAATTAATTTTTTATGATTCTAGCCCTCTTCCTAAATAGTAACTGGTAATGATATCATATTTACAACAACAGTATGTGACGTAAATCGTTAAATTTCACTAAAAGAGTGATTCTTTAAAAAGAAGTATCATTTAATTGTTTTAGAACATGTCTTTTATTCAAAGGTGACGAAATTGGAACTGATTGAGAGATAAAATAAATGATTTCTTACACTCTTGCGTTTTAAAATTCGAACTTTGTTTCCTACGCGTATTTGTAAGCTCGTGCAGCTTTTGGTACACGTCAGGAATTCCAAAAAGCAAGAGTGTAAGAATCGTATATTAATCCAGCCTCTCTCATTGGAAAACCATGTCATTTCTGAGTAAATATGTCATCGGTGAATAATGCTTTGAATGCGTTGAAGAAAAAAAATATTCAAGGATTGCAGAATATTTGGACATTTTATTGGTGTGAAATTAGGTGTAGAAGGCAGCTGATTGGCAATTATAAATAATCTTTTGTTGTGAATGAATACAAATCCAACGTTTTTAAGTTGGGACCAAATTGTCATTCAAGCAGAAGGAGGAAGATACAAATTATGATGAATAGAAGTACTAATATCATAACATATGTTACAAAAGAAGTGGAATAAACTTATTCTTTCATTTCTTTGTACATACTTATTAAACTCTTGATATTTTTATCGTGCATAACACATACTCGCAAGCTTGTTGTGTTATTGGGCACGATGAAAATAACTCGTTTAATAAATACAAATAGATAATAGAATCGTATATTATAGTTAGATTTTTATTAATGACACGTGATTTTCTATTTTTTCTCAGCTGTCCATCTATCAAAAATTGTATTCTTCTTCTTCATATTCTTCTTCTTCTTCTTCTTCTTCTTCTTCTTCTTCTTCTTCTTCTTCTTCTTCTTCTTCTTTCTTCTTCTTCTTCTTCTTCTTCTTCTTCTTCTTTTTATTATTATTATTACTATTATTATTATTATTATTATTATTATTATTATTATTATTATTATTATTATTATTATTATTATTATTATTATTATTATTATTATTATTATTATTATTATTATTATTATTATCATTATTATTGCTATTATTATCATTATTACTTATTATTATCATTATTATTATTTTCATTTTTATTATTATTATTATTATTATTATTATTATTATTATTATTATTATTATTATTATTATTATTATTATTATTATCATTATTATTATTATTATTATTATTATTATTATTATTATTATTAATATTATTATTAATATTATTATTATTATTAATATTATTATCATTTTCATTATCACTATTATTATTATTATTATGTCCATTTTTAGCACTATCATTGGAACTAGCATCTACCCCTAACCAACCCCCCCCCCCCCCACCCGGGTTCCCCACGCAACCACATTCCACAACAATATCATACACACACATATATACACCAAACACCACACATGCACACACACACACACACACACACACATTTTCACACTAACACATATATAAGCAATGAGAGCACACTACAACAATGTCACTACACATCAACACTAATCACCTCTAAACCAACAACACGACGGAAGTAAGGATACAAAAATGTCAACATCGATCTCAAAGGGAATAATATTCTGCCAACTGACGACGTGGATGAAAGCCACAGAATCATATATTTTGGCCACATATCAATGAGTGATCACATATATATATATATATATATATATATTATATATATATATATATATATATATATATATATATGTATATATATATATATATATATATATATATATATATATATATATATATATATATATATATATATATTATGTATTACTGCCATTTCTAATTTCGGGGTGTACCACATTCTGAAATTGGAGTTTAATTGATCATAACGGGTGTTATCTAATGAAAGAATACAAAATTATTTAGGCTTTAATGTAGTAGGCGTCCTTTCGTTTCAAGAGACGATGGTTTGTGCCCTGTATAGCTTTGGTCTCATCAGTCTTGTTGAGAGCAGCGACGGGTATGACTCAGCAGACCAATCCTTGCATGGCAGTCTCTACCGCAGTTGTTGCACATGTAGTTTGACTGTGTGTTTGGTTTTTGGATCTGCCTCTCTTTCCTCCTTGCTCTCCGCTCCTCAAACTTCTTCTTTCTCCTCACATCTCTTCACTCTCTCCATCACTGCATATCTCCAGCCGCTGCGGTCGTCTGCAAACGATTCCCATGTGTTTGAGTCGATGCCTGTCAGTTTCATGTCTCGTTTGCAGACATCATAAAAGTGAGTGGAGCAGGCACTTATGTTGGTAACAACAAGATATGAAGTGAATAGAAAAGTGCCAGAAGACAATAGAGAATAAAAATTTTTCGCGGCGGTGGTGGGGTTCGAACCTGCGACCTTATTGGTACGACAACTCCGCCTGGCAGGTGAGAGCGTGGCTCTACCGTGTGAGCTATCCACGAACACAAAAATATTCGTTTCAAACCCAAAGTCATTACTAGATCCCTCTCTCACCCACTTCTTGAGACCGCCGATTCGTTCGTACACCACCATCGCGAATAATTTTGACCAGCAGTTAAGCTTAATAGCCAATATTCTCAACACAAACATATAACATAGAAACGATTGAGACATTGAGTATGCTCCGGTGTATGGGGTGAATTTTTAATTCAGAAAAGTGAGTGGAGCAGGCACTTATGTTGGTAACAACAAGATATGAAGTGAATAGAAAAGTGCCAGAAGACAATAGAGAATAAAAATTTTTCGCGGCGGTGGTGGGGTTCGAACCTGCGACCTTATTGGTACGACAACTCCGCCTGGCAGGTGAGAGCGTGGCTCTACCGTGTGAGCTATCCACGAACACAAAAATATTCGTTTCAAACCCAAAGTCATTACTAGATCCCTCTCTCACCCACTTCTTGAGACCGCCGATTCGTTCGTACACCACCATCGCGAATAATTTTGACCAGCAGTTAAGCTTAATAGCCAATATTCTCAACACAAACATATAACATAGAAACGATTGAGACATTGAGTATGCTCCGGTGTATGGGGTGAATTTTTAATTCAGAAAAGTGAGTGGAGCAGGCACTTATGTTGGTAACAACAAGATATGAAGTGAATAGAAAAGTGCCAGAAGACAATAGAGAATAAAAATTTTTCGCGGCGGTGGTGGGGTTCGAACCTGCGACCTTATTGGTACGACAACTCCGCCTGGCAGGTGAGAGCGTGGCTCTACCGTGTGAGCTATCCACGAACACAAAAATATTCGTTTCAAACCCAAAGTCATTACTAGATCCCTCTCTCACCCACTTCTTGAGACCGCCGATTCGTTCGTACACCACCATCGCGAATAATTTTGACCAGCAGTTAAGCTTAATAGCCAATATTCTCAACACAAACATATAACATAGAAAATTTTTATTCTCTATTGTCTTCTGGCACTTTTCTATTCACTTCATATCTTGTTGTTACCAACATAAGTGCCTGCTCCACTCACTTTTCTGAATTAAAAATTCACCCCATACACCGGAGCATACTCAATGTCTCAATCGTTTCTATGTTATATGTTTGTGTTGAGAATATTGGCTATTAAGCTTAACTGCTGGTCAAAATTATTCGCGATGGTGGTGTACGAACGAATCGGCGGTCTCAAGAAGTGGGTGAGAGAGGGATCTAGTAATGACTTTGGGTTTGAAACGAATATTTTTGTGTTCGTGGATAGCTCACACGGTAGAGCCACGCTCTCACCTGCCAGGCGGAGTTGTCGTACCAATAAGGTCGCAGGTTCGAACCCCACCACCGCCGCGAAAAATTTTTATTCTCTATTGTCTTCTGGCACTTTTCTATTCACTTCATATCTTGTTGTTACCAACATAAGTGCCTGCTCCACTCACTTTTCTGAATTAAAAATTCACCCCATACACCGGAGCATACTCAATGTCTCAATCGTTTCTATGTTATATGTTTGTGTTGAGAATATTGGCTATTAAGCTTAACTGCTGGTCAAAATTATTCGCGATGGTGGTGTACGAACGAATCGGCGGTCTCAAGAAGTGGGTGAGAGAGGGATCTAGTAATGACTTTGGGTTTGAAACGAATATTTTTGTGTTCGTGGATAGCTCACACGGTAGAGCCACGCTCTCACCTGCCAGGCGGAGTTGTCGTACCAATAAGGTCGCAGGTTCGAACCCCACCACCGCCGCGAAAAATTTTTATTCTCTATTGTCTTCTGGCACTTTTCTATTCACTTCATATCTTGTTGTTACCAACATAAGTGCCTGCTCCACTCACTTTTCTGAATTAAAAATTCACCCCATACACCGGAGCATACTCAATGTCTCAATCGTTTCTATGTTATATGTTTGTGTTGAGAATATTGGCTATTAAGCTTAACTGCTGGTCAAAATTATTCGCGATGGTGGTGTACGAACGAATCGGCGGTCTCAAGAAGTGGGTGAGAGAGGGATCTAGTAATGACTTTGGGTTTGAAACGAATATTTTTGTGTTCGTGGATAGCTCACACGGTAGAGCCACGCTCTCACCTGCCAGGCGGAGTTGTCGTACCAATAAGGTCGCAGGTTCGAACCCCACCACCGCCGCGAAAAATTTTTATTCTCTATTGTCTTCTGGCACTTTTCTATTCACTTCATATCTTGTTGTTACCAACATAAGTGCCTGCTCCACTCACTTTTCTGAATTAAAAATTCACCCCATACACCGGAGCATACTCAATGTCTCAATCGTTTCTATGTTATATGTTTGTGTTGAGAATATTGGCTATTAAGCTTAACTGCTGGTCAAAATTATTCGCGATGGTGGTGTACGAACGAATCGGCGGTCTCAAGAAGTGGGTGAGAGAGGGATCTAGTAATGACTTTGGGTTTGAAACGAATATTTTTGTGTTCGTGGATAGCTCACACGGTAGAGCCACGCTCTCACCTGCCAGGCGGAGTTGTCGTACCAATAAGGTCGCAGGTTCGAACCCCACCACCGCCGCGAAAAATTTTTATTCTCTATTGTCTTCTGGCACTTTTCTATTCACTTCATATCTTGTTGTTACCAACATAAGTGCCTGCTCCACTCACTTTTCTGAATTAAAATTCACCCCATACACCGGAGCATACTCAATGTCTCAATCGTTTCTATGTTATATGTTTGTGTTGAGAATATTGGCTATTAAGCTTAACTGCTGGTCAAAATTATTCGCGATGGTGGTGTACGAACGAATCGGCGGTCTCAAGAAGTGGGTGAGAGAGGGATCTAGTAATGACTTTGGGTTTGAAACGAATATTTTTGTGTTCGTGGATAGCTCACACGGTAGAGCCACGCTCTCACCTGCCAGGCGGAGTTGTCGTACCAATAAGGTCGCAGGTTCGAACCCCACCACCGCCGCGAAAAATTTTTATTCTCTATTGTCTTCTGGCACTTTTCTATTCACTTCATATCTTGTTGTTTGCAGACATCATAGAATCGCAGAGCTGGACGGCCGGTTGGTCGCCGTCCAGAAGCTCGTTCACCGTACATGATGTCTTTTGGTATCGTCCATCGTCCATCATGTGTACATGACCAAGCCATCGCAAACGTCGCTGGCAGAGCATGAGATGCATACTGAGGGAGTTTGCTCTTTCTAGCACTGCATTGTTAGTGAGTATGTCCTGCCACCTGATGCCGAGAATTCGTCGTAGACAGCGAATGTGGATGTTTTTCCAGGCGGTTCTCCTGTCTGGCATATGTTGTCCAGGATTCACTGCCATACAGTAGGCTACTGAGTACACATTCCTGGTAGACTTTGAGTTTGATGCTCAAAGTGAGTTGGTTGTTGGTCCTCACTCTCTTGGTCAGTTGTACCATGACAGCGGCAGCTTTGGCGATGCGCTTGTCTAATTCTGTATCAAGTGACGGTTGCTGGTGATGGTTGTGTACAGGTATATGAAGTGATCAGTGACTTCTAGCTCCACGTTGTCAGTGCGAATTGCTGTTATAGAGGGGACATCCTGACACATTACATTTGTTTTCTTGATGCTGATCGTCCACCCGAATTTCCTGCATGCGTGGGAAAACCTGTCCATCAGCCGCTAGAGGCCTTCCTGGGTATGCGTGCATTGAGCTGCCTCATCTGCAAATAGCATTTCCCTTATGAGGACTGTGCGGAACTTGGTCTTTGCTCAGCCGTGCCAGATTGAACAGCTTCCCGTCACTTTAGGTGTGTAAGTGGACTCTTTCTGTAGACTGTTTGAATGCAAACTTCAGCAGTAAGGAGAAAAATATACCAAACAAAGTCGGTGCAAGGACACAGGCTTATTTCACGCCGCTGCGCATGGGGAAGGGTTCAGAGGCTCCACCGTCGTAGCTGATGGTGCCCTTCATGCCGTCGTGGAAGGAGGCAATGATGCTATGCTGCTGTGGAGGACAGCCACCTTCTACAGCCAATCTTCTTTAGCAGCTGGAAAAGGCCCTTCCTGCTAACAAGGTCAAATGCCTTTGTCAGGTCAATAAATGCAATGTAGATGGGCATCTGCTGTTCTCTGCGTTCCTCCTGAAGTTGACGTACTGAGAAGATCATGTCCACTGTCGACCTCTTGGCTCTGAAGCCACACTGCGACTCTGGGTAGATACGTTCGGCCAGAACTTGCAGTCGAGCGAGGACAACGCGCGCAAAGACTTTACCCACAATGCTCAGTAGAGAGATTCCCCCATAGTTATTACAGTCACTACGGTCTCCCTTGTTTTTGTAGAGGGTGATAAGCTTGGCGTCGCGCATATCCTGGGGTACCTTGCCTTCTCCAGCAAAGACACATGAATTTATGTAGTGGTTCCAAGAGGGCTGGCTTTCCACATTTGATTGTTTCGGGTGGAATGCTGTCTTCACCGGGTGCTCTACCACAGGCCAGAGCATCGATTGCTTTGTTGAGATCCTCCATATTTGGTTTTGCGTCTAGCTCTTCCAGTACCGGCAGTTCTTCAATTGTATCTAACGCTTTTTGGGCGACAGAGTTTTCTTTGGATTTGAGTTCAAAGTAGTGCTCTACCCATCTTCCCATCTGCTTGTCCTTGTCTGTGATGGCTTCCCCTGTCTTTGATTTAATAGGCGCAGTTTTTTTTTTGCAGATTTGCCTGTCTCCTGTTTGATGCCCTCATACATGGCTCTTATGTTGCCACTGTCCAACGCTGCTGGTTGTTGTCCGACAACTGAAGCCAGTAGTCGTTGCGCAACGCCGTGCAGTTTGCTGTGCTTTGCTGTGTGCAGCTCGCAAAGCCTTCAGGTTCCTCTGACTTGGTTCAAGCTCATAGCTGACATGTGCGCTGCACAATCCCTATTATCCTTTCACGCTGTTGGATCCGGGATAAGTTCCGACTACATGGGACTCTAGCCTCCAAATTACAACTTATTTACTTACATATAAAACATTGAGAGGAAATAATGTAATATATGACATCATTATCCCATAAACATGCACAGGAAGATCATGTGAAGGCGGTGTATGTTGACGTCGACGGATATAAAAAGACGTGATCACGGTTTTTCTTTGATGGGACAAAGTTGTTGATGGAATGAATACATTATCCTTGTACATCCAATTCCATGTTGCGTAATGTAAAAAGGTGGTGATTGCTATAAACAGCAAAAAAATAACATATCAAGGAGCCACAAAGGATAGCTATAATGTGCCCAAAACGTCTTGGTTTATGAAGTCTGTAATGAAGAGTATGAGAGATTAAATACAATGCACTCCTCCTCCTTGATTAACGTATTGTATCATGTGTGTATTGGCTCCCAATGTGGCCGTCCTATGAATTAAAGAATCAAATACATTTGCAACTTGTTAATTTTTCATTTACCCCATATTATGTCACATCCGGCACTAATGATCTGGATTGGTTTCTTTGTTTGCTTTTTATTTGTCGATATGGAAGGTTTGTAAAGTGTAATGATTCAAGATATCATGACATATGGGGTTGTATGTTGTCAAATGTTTTTTTTTTCACAATAAATCTTTATCATAATTTATGTATCTACAAATGACGGTAATAATTATAACAATAATCAATAATATTAAACATGATAATACTACTAGTACTACTAGCACTACTAATACTACTACTACAACAACAACTACTACTACTACTACTACTACTACTACTACTACTACTACTACTACTACTACTACTACTACTACTACTACTACTACAACTACTACTACTGATAATAATAATAATAATAATAATAATAATAATAATAATAATAATAATAATAATAATAATAATAATAAAAATAATAATAATAATAATAATAATAATAATAATAATAATAATAATAATAATAACAATATAATAATGATGATAATAATTATAATGATAAATACATTTTTCCTAAAATTAACTTCATATTTACCTAATATAGAATGAACACTGAAGTATTTCTACTTCATTACTGTTAATACAATTAAAAACATACCAAGATTCAATCCTGTAGAGCTTTCTGAAAAACTCCTTGAATCATCCCATCCTAGACCTGTCAAATCCATGTATGCTGTAAATCTAAATTTATAGTTCCCAGCACCACTCAGCTGCATGATGGGTAGATTCAATTCACATTCGTAGTTGTAGTCAACAGAACGGGATGGGTCATTACCTTCATTTGTTGTTTTCTTGGAGTTTATATATCCTGGTGTCACTGATTTCCATGTCTGTAGAAGAAAGTATGATGATATTAATATTGGAATAAGTTGTAGAATTCTATATTAACTTCACATACTTTATAAGCAAAATGTAATAATGATTCTCTATATTCGATATCTTGAAATTCTTTGATCAAACTTTCCCTATGAAATAAATATCTATCGAGAACTCTTTGGACGTATTTATAAGTGATAACAACCAATAACAGAACCAATAATAAATAGCATGCTCTACAAGCCTATTGTCAAATATGTCCCTTATTTACCAATGCAAAACATGGGCACTCACATTGAACGAATTAGGAAAAATTGAGACATTCCATAAATGCGAGTTCACAAATAACGCGCCGCTGTTCATACCATTCTATTGTAAAATGTTATATAAACATATTTTCAAAATTTTCACTATTATTAGAATTATCATTTGTTAATGGAAATCCAAAATATTAAAATAATTAAATGGCCGCTTTTTGATAATTTATAACCTTGTAACACCACCTACAATTTTGAATATATAGTAGAAAAGATGACACAAATTATTTTGGCAGCAGCCTCTTATGGTTCACACTAGTATGTTATGACGATCTACCCAATCAGCAAAGTCCGGTCCGCATTCGTGCCCCGTCGCGAACCCGCCGGTAGCATCGTCACAACACACCTTTCGACTAGATGCTCTGCCGTCTCAGGTTCTTGCCCACAGCGTGGACATATTGGACAGGTAATTAGACCCCACCGATGTAGCGCACTTGCCGTTAGGCAGCTCCTCGACCGAAGCCGATTCGCAGCCACCCAGTGTCTCCTCTTACTGGTATCAAAGCCTGGCAACTTCTCACCAAGCTTAGAGGAGTGTAGGTCCCCGCCCCCAAGAGGGATTGAATTCGTCCAAACCGACTTCCATCTCGTATATGCAGCTATGTCCGTAGTCAGGGATTCTGCGTACGGGTTGCCGGGATTTATTTCGGCTCGAAACGGGGACACCGTCCACTATGCGCATGAGAGGGGTATCCCCATTCCCTCTCTCTTTGATCTTACTCAGCCAGTTTCCCGTAATCGTCTCCCTCCGGACATCGGGGGGCTGGATCGCTGCCATTATCTGGTCCCATTCTCTAGGGGTTGTTGCTAGCGTTCCTGACACTATGTGCATCGACTTGCGAAGTTTTACATCCACCTTCTCAACGTTTCTGCTTCTACCCCACACTGGAGCGCAATACTCCGCGGTGGAATAGCATAGTGCCAAGGCGGACGTTCTCAGGAGCGCCTGGCTAGCACCCCGAGTCGATCCCGCCAGCTTCCTCAGAAGACTATTCCGCTTCTCTATCTTCCAGGCAACCCCTTCGAGATGCACCAGATAGGTAAGGCTGCGATCCAACGTAACCCCTAAATATTTTGGATGCGGCTCATATGGGAGTGGCTGGTCTCCGACTAGGACATTCAGTTTGCGGGTGTGCCAAGCACTGCATAAGTGAAATGCAGTGGGCACGGTTTTTGAAGTGTTCATCTTCAGGTACCACTTGTTGAAGTAGGATTTGAGTCTGGTGACGTCCTCGCTGAGTACGCTCTCGAGACGGGTCCACACTTTACTCTGAGTAACGAGTGCCCAGTCGTCCGCGTATCCCAGCCTCAAGGAGGAAGTGTTCGGCATATCGCTAATGTAAACGTTAAACAACATTGGCGCAAGTACCGACCCCTGAGGGACCCCATTCTTCAACTTCCTTACTTTGCTTGTGGCGTCTCCTAGCGGGACGTGGAATTTCCTTTCCCCTAAAATCGAAGAGAACAACTTCAAGGTCTTTTTGCACCTTATGCTTTTTGCAAGTTTGAGCATCAACCCTTCGCACCAGACCGTATCGTACGCCGCTGATAGGTCTATAAAGACAGCACCTGTTTGCTGTTTGCTCTCGAACCCGTGCTCAATATGCTCTGTAAGGGCAATGCCTGCTCCGTGGTGCACCTCCCTTCCATGAAGCCTGCCTGCTCGGGTGGCAGGGCAGAGTCTAGGAACGGCCCCCATCGGTTTAATAGAACACGCTCCAACAATTTGTAAAGACAGCTCAGCAGCGATATGGGTCTGTAACTGTCTGCCTTCGCCGGTTTCCCTGGCTTCAGGATGGCAACTATCTTCGAATGCTTCCACGCTTGTGGAAGCTTTCCTTTTGCAAGGACGTCGGACATTGCCTCTGCTAGCCAGGCTCGTGCCCTGGGGCCCAGATGCGTCACCATATCGGGATATACACCATCTATCCCTGCTGCTTGGCCGTTCTTCACTTCGCTAATGGCTGCACCCACTTCTCGGGGACTGAACGGGGTCGTCCAGTCCGACTCCCCCGCAGGTAACGAGTCCAAAATCGTACTGTACGCCTTGCGGACACCGCGCTCGAAAGCCTGATTTGCTACAGCTCTTAATGTTTTTGGCAATTGTGTCTGCCCCACACTCCGGTGCAGCCTTCGCGTATTTCCGATCTGGGTCCAATTTCTTTATCAAACGCCAAGCGTGGCGCCTGGAGTGTGTGAAGTCGAGACTTTCCACGGTCTCATGCCACCGTTGCTTCCTTTCCTCTGCCAGAGACTGAAGTAGTCTATCGGCTGCGTCCTGGGACTGGGTCTGTTGGTACTCTCGGTACAGCTCTTCCGACTCTGCTGTCCAGCAAGGGGTGTAGAATTTCAGTTTGCCCCGCGGAATAGAGCGTTGGGCGCTCTTAACCAGTAGCCTGCTAAATCTGGTTATATTCTTGGACTTGGGAGGAATGGCAGGGCAAACCTGCTCGATATAGGAACTGAATTCCTCCCAGTCAGCCTTCCTGAAGTTCCATCTGCAAAGTGGGAGAGACTGCACACTCGGTATTGTCACCCCAGCTGTGACAAGAACCGGCCTGTGCTGGCTATGCGGGAAGACCCCGAGGACTGTTCGCTTCACCTGCAGCAGTTCACCGTTCGCGCCTTTCGTAACGAGGGTGAGGTCTGGAGTGTACTCCTTCTTATGGCGGGTACCCCGGAAGGTATCCTTGGCTTTAGGATCGTGCACTAGGTGTAGATCATTACAGTCTATCCATGAGCGGAGTTGTCTTCCTGCCTCGTTGCAGTCTCGGTAGCGCCATTCGTGATGGTGGCTATTGAAGTCTCCCAGACAGATGGAAGGATGGCTGACCACCAGTACCGGTGGTGTAGTCCAAGTCGCTCTAGGTGGTTTGTAGATATTATGCAAACACAGTCCACCTACTTCCACGGAAATTCGGTTCACCCCATTGCTGTCTGTTACGCTCTCAATGACCCTTACCTTCGATGGCTCTTTAGCGTAAACGCTAACCCCTCCTTTGAACCTCGAAGTGTCCTCGCGTTGGACCACCGAATAGCCTGGGATCTGGATTCGGGAAGATTGCGCACCTGTGTAAAGGTGGGTCTCCTGTAAAAGGAGGATGTCTACGCTATGGGCGACCAATAGCTTTGATAAAAGCTCATTTTTTGCCATACTCTGGCTCTCGACGTTCAGGGACGATATATGTGTCAGTTGGCCATCCCCGCCGTCGCATTTTCCGATCGGCAGGCCGCGAATCGATTGATGAGTGGGACGCTTACTTTTTTCTCGAACGTGCCGACGACCCTGGCGACACGAACGCGGTATTATTTGGCTAGGCGGCAGACCGCTTCGCCATTGACGGGACTGATTTGGAATCGACATGAAGATAGTAGTGTGGCGCCCGGGATAGGGCTGCTATTCGGGCACCGGGTTGGTTCAAATAGTCACACACGGGGCGAGCAGCTCATGTGGCTCGTTGGCTCGATACCCGGGATAGTCTCATGACGGTCAACAGGGGTTTACACCTTTGCCCTCCCGTGTGGCTCAAGACCCCTCACCAGCTGCAAGGTAAAGATCCACGAGGGGGATTATTTTGGCATTTGTGAGTTGCCAGTAACTAAAGAAGATACTTGTTGCGACCCCTGAGGAACGTCTGTGCACAAGAGCTTGGGAAAAGAACTAAATTCCGAAGCATTTAAGAGGGCAAGAACATCAAGATATCCTACTCGTGTGTTAATGAATAAAAGATAACATAAAGTAAGGAAGTTACTCGATAGGTTTTCGACAGATGACGTTAAAATGATTGTGTTCGTTGACGAAGAAGATTTTATTTTGTAAGTGCATAAAATAGTCATATGGATGTAGTGGATGGACGGAAAAATAATAAATTCAATCAAAAGGTTATATCATGAACAAACTTGTTTTTAAAAATTGTTTCAGCTGATATTTCATGGATGGCATGACACAAATACAATTAATTGACACTACAAATGTAAGAGAGAGTAAGCTTATGCAAGAAATTTACGCAGGAGTTTTGATAAAAACATGATCATAAAACACGGTAAATATTAGAAAGCACTATGGGGGTAGCTGCAGGAGATTGCATTTATGCTCGGTTGTGTCATTAAAAAAACTCAGCGGATATCAGTAACAGATTGATGCTATTTTTGGTTGTTATAAATAAAAGCGTCATTTATCAAAGTACTTTTTGTCATAAGAGGCGGGGTTTGATAGTAATGTTCGAGAAAATTCTTGTTATTGTTAACATACAAGTTGAGCACGATTCGCTATTACTTGAAAGAGGCAGGTTTTGAATATTAATTTGGGATGTTAAAAATCAGTAGGAGTGGCCAAAAAGAATTGTGGGATAGGGTTCAAAATAGGGTTTTTCTATTCTATATGTCATTCTTTTACTTCTGCATTTGACTTGAATATGAGCTGCATGTTTTAACTTTGGTACTCACCACCATTGACTAGTGCCGCGCTGAAGACCGGTCTGGACCGGCGGTCCCACGGTCTTTTAGCTGTAAACCGGAGACCGGTCCCATAGGGGCAGACCGGCGGCGGTCCTCACTTCTTATCACCTTTCAACGGTCTCGCGCCATAGCCTACTACTTCCCCAGCGATTCGTTGCCTTCGGTTGCCTATCTTCCACCAATCACCACCCATCCCACTTAATTAATCGCACCCACCCCCCTTTGCCATACACTAAACGACACAGATGACCATACAGGCAGACGACCACCAACCTCCACTCCGCAAACCGCCCTTTCGTGTGTGAGATGGGGGGAACAGGAGGCGCACGCCTTGGACGATTCCATTATACGGGGTAAATTTCAAAATTTACTACACCATAATGATCGCAATGACAATGATCTATGGTGAAGGCATGACCCCTCTTCTCTAATGGGTTATTGTTTGAAATGTATGTGACTACTAAAGATGTGTGTGTGTGTGTGTGTGTGTGTGTGTGTGTGTCGAACCTAGCAAGTACCAAATCCGATTTTTTGTTTTCTTTTGTCCATCTCTAGTCACCACTCCTTTCTATCGCAGTGTTGTCATTTAAAATAATACAATAATATTAAAATTTCGTTTGGTGTTTTTACTAATCAAATAATATGAGTTTCATTAGTTTCTTCCTTCCAAAAAAACCCAGTTATAACGTCTGAATTTAAAAAAAGTCCAATAGAATATTTGGGGACCCCGATAGCTCAGTTGATAGAGCACTCTCTTTATACGCAAAGGGCCAGAGATCGATCCCGGGTGCAGTCGAGTTTTTTCTGAATCCCTGTCTACTCAGCAATGAATGGGTAGCTGAGTTTGTTAGATCTGGCGAAAAGTCACCATCGACCCCTCTTATTACCTCATCCACCCCCTCTTATTATAACTTCACGTCCCTCTCTTACTCTTCAATGCTCGCTGCCCTCTAAAGTGTGTGTGTGTGTGGGGGGGGGTAGGAGTTGCGTGTGTGTATCAACGCCACGAACAACTCGATCAACGCCTTGGGCGATGCCATTATCTCCGTTAATGGGGATAAATTTCAAATTTTATTAAATTATCGAAGTAACAATGAAGTACGGTGAGCAAATTAAGAAGGCATCACCCCTCTTCTCTAATTAGGTTACAATTTGAAATGAGTGTGACTACTCCGTGTGTTTTACTCCTGTAGACCACGGTTTTCATCGTGTAGCGGTCTTTAACGGTTCAAGAATGAACGATCCCACGGTCTCAAAGGTCAAACCGGTTCGAATTTCCAACAGTCTCTCAGGAATGTTCAATGTCGAAATTTCCCAAGGACCGTAGGACCGTGGTCCTTAAGCTTGCCAAGGACCGCCCCGCACTACCATTGACTGCATATTTTTGTACTTAACAATATTTTTCTAAAATAAAAAAAAAATTGAATCAAAGATGTGAGTTTCATATTTTTAACAATAAATAAAACCACTATATTTGATCATAGCCTTTATGCATGTGTGCACTACGCCACACACAGGCTAAGTTCAATACTGATAATTACATAAAAACTATAGTAAGAAAATATTTTGTGAACACCTTTACCCAGGAAGGAATGTCCTTTTTCCAAAAGATGGTGCTTCATCCCTTATGAGCAAAAGAACTCACGCTTTTCTTCAGAGAAGAAATATTCATTTCGTTGAGAAAGACAACTGGCCGCCTCAATCACCGACCTGAATCCAATGAATTACGCAGTTTGGAATTCCTTGACCGAGATGGTTTATAGTAGACAAAGATCCGCATTCACAAAATAAACCTTGACAGAAAGAATTATTTTATTCTTGGGGGAGATAACCATTGAGTAAATTTGGAAGTGCATTTCAAGTTTGAAAAATAGAATATGCTGCGTCATTAAAGAGAATGGTCGTGCTGTTGATCCCCTAAAGTGTTAACTTTGTAATCCTTGGACCAAAATAGGTATGCGAGTGTGCTACATAGACGATTTTTACCGGACGAGGAGAACTATGGTGAAAATAATGTATAAGGTGACACGATTAATGTTTTCTAATAAAAGGCAACAAAAGTTAAGATCATCGCCATTTTACTATCTGTAATGTTGCTACACGATTTACTGATATTGTATTTCTGAATATGGGTTTGAAAATATACTGTTTTTCATTTTTTTTCTCAATTCAGATGCATGAAATTTTGATAGTCTATGTTTAAAGATTTATTACATTTGTATTCTGAATATTAGATATACAAACCGACAAATGGTGGCGCGTTTTTGATTTTTTGTGTGACCAACCGATATATTTATAATATATACATGTATACATATGATTAATTTCGAATCGAAACAAGGAGCAACAGACATGAATATTAGAAAAATTCTGGTATCGTGTTATACATTTCTCAACGCATGTCAACTTTACGACAGATTGCAGTTATATAAATATCATCGGATGGAAAATTTCTTTATACTCTAGTAAAGAGTTCTTACTTGTCATGTAGATGTCGCTCGTTATCATGAAGCATCCCAGCCTTCTAGAACAAACTTCCAAAATAATATAGGCATTGATCATCAGAAGAAATGTTTATAACTCATCTTGAGACTTTCCAAATTGAAAAACTGATGCCCATGCAAAACGCTATGAGCCCTTCCTCGTTATGCGTTAGAGTGGCAAACAAATACAAGGTATTTTTATTTTTGTCATCATTAACAAGAAATAAAGTGAGTAGGAAAGTTCCACAAGACAATAGAGAATAAACATTTCGCCGCGGCGACGGGGGCTCAAAACAGCGACCTTATTGGTACGACAACACCGGCTGGGCTAGCGTTTGAGCTATCCACCACTCCTGGAGCCACGCTTTTCCCGGCCAGGAGGAGTTGTCTTGCTAGTCAGGTCGCGGGTTCGCGAAATTTATTATTCTCCATTGTCTTCTGGCACTTTCCGACTCACTTCATTTCTTGTTATTATCAATATAATGCCTGCTCCACTAACTTTTCTGAATTATTGCCATCATTTTACCATTAGACCACACCTATGGGTCTCCCACCGATAAAATAACCCAACCCGTTATCAACTTGTAATCCTACATTCCCAGCCTCCTAAAAACATTTAATGTTAAATGGTCTGGTGCAGCGCTTGATTGGTTTAGGTCATATTTGTTTAATCGTAAACAGATTATTACGGTGGATGAATATAGATCGGAGGAAATCTTTCTTGATTGTGGGGTTCCCCAGGGTTCAGTACTTGGACCCGTTCTTTTTGTTTTGTACGTTGGCCCTCTGTCTAAAATCATCAGAAGTTTTGGTCTGTCTTACCATCAATACGCTGATGATACGCAATTGTACTGCGTTTCCAATATGAGAAATTTACAAGAAGTATCAGCCAATAGTAAAAATTGTATCCAAAGTGTTAAGAAATGGATGAATGAGAACAGACTGAAACTGAATGATGATAAGACGGAGGTGCTGTATGTGGGGAACAGGAAGTGGAAAAGTGAAACAGATTTGAAGTTGGGGGATGCCTCTATTCAAATTGTTGACAAAGTGAAAAACCTTGGCACATTCTTAGACTCTGGACTGTCGATGGAGCATCAGGTTAATAATTTGGTTAGATCTCTCTTTTTCCAACTAAAAAAGATTGCTTCCATTAGACGGTTCATATCTGAGGATGTGACCAAGCACCTGGTTTGTGTCCCTCGTACTATCGAAATTGGATTATTGTAATGCTCTGTTGTTTGGCGTTTCGCAATACAATCTGAAACGTCTTCAGATTGTCCAAAACAGCGCTGCCAGACTAGTATTTATGAAGCGTAGGTGCGACTCTGCCGGACCTCTACTTCATGACCTGCATTGGCTGCCTGTTGAGAAAAGAATTAAATTCAAAGCTTGTGTTTTAGTGTATCGTTGTCTTGAAGGTACTGCCCCTTCCTACCTTTCAGAACTAATTGAAAGATATTCAAAACCCCGCCCCTTACGTTCGGCCAGTGATTCCACAAAACTAGTTGTCCCTCGAATTCGGAAAAATGCTGGAATGAGATCCTTTTCTCATTTCGGACCCTCTATTTGGAACGCCTTACCGCAGAGCATTCGTGAAAAAGAATCTTTGTCTATTTTTAAACGTT
>NC_088373.1:9959997-9964997 GCF_034508935.2 Berghia stephanieae
TCAACATCAAAGTGCTATTTAGATCATGTTGCAATCTCAGAAAGAGATATTTTAGTAAAGTTGAAAGGAATCCCGTTTAATGTTAATATTATTCAAATATACGCCCCAACATCAGACAGTGACGAAAACACAATTGAGACATTCTATCAACATATGAAACAAGCATTAAAACAATGTAAATCTGATGAAATTCGTTTAATAATTGGTGATTTCAATGCAAAGGTTGGTAACGAGAGAGTTGAAAATATCGTTGGCCCCCACGGACTAGGTACCAAAAATGATAGAGGGGAGAGACTTGTCAACTGGTGCAGACTGGAAAATCTTACTATTGTCAATACATGGTTTAAAAACCAGGATAGAAAGAAGTGGACACGGATAAGCCCAGGTGGTCTTTATAAAAATTTGATAGACTTTATTCTGGTCCAACAACGATTCAGAAATATAGTAAGCAACGCAACAACTATTCCAAGCGCAGATTGTAATAGTGACCACAGACCTGTCAAGACCACGCTAAAAATAAAACTTAAACAAATAAAGAAAAAGAAAGTGGAACCAAAACTGCAATTAGATCTATTGAGAATTAACCATCAAATAAAAAATGATTACAAAGAATTCGTGGGAAAAAAAGTGAAAACTTGATCTCAGATAGAAACATAGATAAGTACTGGAATCAAATATCGAACTACATCACAGAATCTGCAAGAGAAACTATTCCATCTGTGAAAAAACACGAACCAAAACATAAGTGGATGGATGACAAGATCTTGAAACTGATGAATGAAAGACTAAAACTAGAACGCAACAGCAATGAATATAAAGAAGCTAATAAGACTATAAAACGTGAGTGTAAGAGAGCAAAGGAAGATTATATTGAACATGAATGTCACAGAATTGAAATACTAAAACAATCCAACACCAAACAATTCTACCAGTCAATACAAGATCTAAGTGGAAAACGACCAGCCGAGGCATGAAAATGCGTTAAAGACGCAAACGGTAATATACTTATCGACAACAACGAAATTTTGGAACGTTGGGCAGTTTACATAAAAAATCTATACGCGGATGACAAAAGAGGAACGAGCTTGGATAAAGAAATCTCTACTGTGAACCTGGTCCCCAGATTATGCGAGAAGAAGTAGAAGCTGCTTGCAAAGAGATGAAAAGGGGGAAACCAGTAGGCCAAGATAGCTTCTCAATAGAATTGATTGACGCCCTCGACGATATGGGAATAGACATTCTGACAAAAGCCTTTACTGTCTTATATGAAAAGGGTGAATTGCCTAATGTTTTATTAAGACAATCGGTATTCATTACGATACCCAAAAAAAACAAGGAACTATTGACTGTGACCAACACAGAACAATCAGCATAATGAGCCAGGCCACAAAAATTATGTTAAGAATACTTATGAAAAGAATGAGGAGCAAGATCTCTCCAGAGATAAGTGACGAGCAGTTTGGTTTTGTTAAAGAAAAGGTTACGGTTAATGCAATCTTTACAAAATGAAAGCAGTAGAAACATATGTCATAAGTACCCTTTTATACGGTTGTGAAACATGGACGCTTGACAAAGAATGTACGAGTAGGTTAGAGGCATTTGAGATGTGGGTATATAGAAGAATGTTGAGGGTATCATGGACAGACAGGTGTACGAACGAGGAAGTGTTGGAGAAGGTGAGAAAGGGAAGAATGTAGATCGATAACATCATAAAGAGGCAGTTACGGTTTCTGGGACATGTGTGGAGAAGAGACGGAATAGAAAAGTTGGTAACATCTGGGATGATCGAAGGAAAGAGAGCTAGAGGAAGACAAATAATGACTTATCTAAATAACCGAAGAATGGCCAAATGTGACTTTAAAAATAACACAGATTTCATGCGCATCGCAGAGGATCGTGATACGTGGAGACAGTTGACCGGCAACGTGCTCAAGAGCGCAAGCCACGATGGGTGATGATGATAGGATTGTAGTCAAAGGGTTCTGTGTACCCACTGTTTTTAGAGCGTAGGGGCCTGTTGTGTTATAGAACGATATGCATTTTATAGAACACGTTTTTTGCTATTGCTATTCTTTGTTTTATATCTTCTATGCCACATATTTTTACCATGAATTTAGTGTTTTACTATCTGGGAGAAGGTTTTGTCAGATTAAATATAGAACTAACAAGTATAAATTAACGTTCGTTCCATCAGCAATAAAATGTTGAATATTTCATATAGTCAGCATAACCAAGGATTGATGCGTTGACTGATGGACTGATTAATTAATTTAATGTTAGATTAATTGACAAATGATGATAGTATTTGGTGTCGAATTGCCACAAATGTAAAGAATTGAAAATGAAATGAATATGTTTATGTTGTGTATATCGCACTGGTGAAAGATAGAGAAGAAGAGGAAGAAAAAGAAGAAGAAGAAGAAGAAGAAGAAGAAGAAGAAGAAGAAGAAGAAGAAGAAGAAGAAGAAGAAGAAGAAGAAGAAGAAGAAGAAGAAGAAGAAGAAGAAGAAGAAGAATAACAAGAAGAAGAAGAAGAAGAAGAAGAAGAAGAAGAAGAAGAAGAAGAAGAAGAAGAAGAAGAAGAAGAAGAAGAAGAATAACAAGAAGAAGAAGAAGAAGAAGAAGAAGAAGAAGAAGAAGAAGAAGAAGAAGAAGAAGAAGAAGAAGAGAGAGAGAGAGAGAGAGAGAGAGAGAGAGAGAGAGAGAGAATATGTAGGAGTGAAATATATTTTCAATCTTATAGTTATCATATACCGTTATAACAAGTGTAACTAAATGACAAATTGCCATATTTATGGACAATAAAGATCTATTATTATTATTACTATCATTATTATTATTATTATTATTATTATTATTATTATTATTATTATTATTACTATTATTATTATTATTATTATTATTATTATTATTATTATTATTATTATTATTATTATTATTATTATTATTATTATTATTATTATTATATTATTATTATTACTATCATTATTATTATTATTATTATTATTATTATTATTATTATTATTACTATTATTATTATTATTATTGTGCGATGTTGGTGGGGAAGATTGTTTGGATCGCAGGTGGATGGTTGTTGTCTTTATTTATGTGGTTGATGACGTTGTTGGGCTTTCTGTAGGGTTTGTAATTGTCTGTAGAACGGTTGAAGGTTGCGTCGAGAAAGTCTTTGACTTTCTTGTTGGTGTCAACTGTAATCTTTAGCTGGTATGTTGGAATTTATTGAAGATTTGATTTTCAATTTCTTCTGTTATTAAAGGGAGGGGGGTACCTACATATGGCTAATCCATCGTCTATGTAGAGACCGATTTGTGTTTTAGTTATGTTGTTGAATTGTGATAGCAGGTATAAGCCGATCAACTCACAGGTTTCGTCACCGTCAAATAACTCATTGTCACGTGGAAATCTGATTTGCTACTTGTCCATGGTGTGTTGTTATGGTAGAGAGTGCTTTGTTTAGTGAATTTAGTGTATTTTATAAATAAACAAATACTTTTTCCTGATTGGTCACACTCGATGGAATATTTTAGAATTAACGAATCGCCAACTTTGGCTACTTTTGTTCAACAAAAAAATCTTTGGTTCTTATTGATGTAATTCCTGAAAGTATTTTTAGATAGACTAGCGTCCTATCCAAAGGATAGCAAGAAATTGCCATTGTTCGATTCACGCAATATTGGAACCGGGATAAACTCCGGCTTCATGGGCCTCATGGCTCTGAAGGACTACATGAAAATAGAATGAAAGCCTCAATTAAATTAATGAAGACATGAAATGGACGTTTCGGGTTTTCCCTTTGTCAACTAAATGCGATTAATGAAACAATAAAGGCGATTGAAAGATGCTCCTTCATCGTACTTTTTTAACAAAGGGGAGACCCGAAACGTCCACATTATCTGTCTTCGTTAATTAACATGAAGCTTCCTTTCCATTTGGCTAATGTTAATTATTTATTCTAGCTTCAAGCATCAATAACCCGATCTCTAGAAGTGCCTAAATGAATCAATAAAATGTATTGTAAAATCAAGGGAGTACATTTCTTTTTGTTTTTATTCAAACAGCAACGTTTGCATTGTGGTTTATACAAATAAAGGACTCCAAATACTATTTCCATAGTCCAGACAAGGTCTTATAAATAATGTAATAACCCTTGATGTCCTGGACCCTTTCTATTGGTTCAAAGATGGACGGGTGAGCATGATAAAACATTCTATTCAATACGCTTCAACAGTCGTAACATCACTTCTCTCATAATGACGCATGGTAACCAAGTAACTTGCTCTAAATATCGGAACAATGGCAGATGCCCTTATGAACTATTTCTCCGACGAGCATAAAACGTATCCAGAGGGAAAAAAACCCATTAAAAATCTGATCATGTTTTGACTTTTATACATTCACAAGACATATGAAAAGTTCTAGCCAGCATGAAGAATAAAAAGTACCGATTTTCTTTGTTTAGAACCACGATGGCCGCCGTTGCTGGGCGACGTGACATCAAACTACTGAATCCAATACGATTCAATAGTCTGATGTCACGCCGCCTGGCAACGGCGGCCATCTTGGTTCTAAACAAAGAAAATCATTACGTTCTATTTTTCATGCTGGCTAGAACTTTTCATATGTCTTGTGATCAGAATGTGTAAAAGTCAAAACATGATCAAATGTATGTGTTTTTTTTCCTCTGGATACGCTTTATACTCGCCGGAGAAATATTTCATACGGGCGTCCGCCATTGTTCCGATAGTTTAGGGCCAGTGTTACTAAGTTACCATGCGTCATTAGGAAGGAAGTGACGTTACGACTATTGAATCCTTTTCCCTTCATCATTTATTTAAACGACGACCACGGCGCAGCATGACAAGATATCCTCATAAAACCATAACCTGACACTTACCGTGGCCTTCGTAAAGTGATGGCCTGACCTGACCAAAAAATGACGTCAAAATGCCAGTCTTTTGCCACAAAAGAAAACAAATTGT
>NC_088373.1:9969997-9979997 GCF_034508935.2 Berghia stephanieae
ACCCACGGCCAATGAATATCCAGAAACTGTAGGCGATGTGACAATAACTCACGGAAATATGCGGCCATGTGGTCCAGTGGTATGACACTCGCTTTCGGATCGGAAGGTCCTGGGTTCGAGCCCTGCTCGGCGCATAGATGAGTACTTGGAAAAGTCTCTTTACTCACATTCTCTCACCGTGCTCAGGTGTAAAATGAGTACCTGCCGTCAACAGCGTTGTCTCTGTCCGAAAAAAAATATAATATCGCCTAACAGGCGTCATGTCTTATCCTAAATGTTGAATGTTGCTATTGGACAGGGATCCCTTGTAAAGGTGCCTTGAGCACGTTAAGTAAATATTGCGCTATATAAAAACTCAAATTTAAATTTAAATTGAGCGTGTAGACCCAGACAAATCTCGGCTTTACCCGGAATCGGTCTCGGTTTCTTGGCTTGTAAAGCGAGTGATCTACCAACTGAGCTATCGGGACCCCCCCCCCCCCCCCTTCTCCATAAAGAATTGAAATAGCTTAAAAACTAGAAATAATAGAAACATCTAGTTTTTTTCATAGTTTTCCATCATTATTCAATTTTTTTTTTTTTTGTGGTGAATATTTCCTGAAGATGCTATAGATAGAACGAAGTTGACATCACTCAGGTCATTGTTGTTGTTTTTTGCCATCCACGTTTATGAGTATTAACCCGACTATAAACGTTCAAGGTAACACAAAGTTTTGTGTATTGGTCCGTTTTACGTCCGGATGGCAATGTTGTGAGCTTCATAGCCAAGCGCATGCTATCTATAAGCCTTTGCAGTTCATTCGCGATTTTTGTAAAAAGGGAGAAATTTTATTGCAGCGATCTTTTGACAGAAAAATAGGAAAAAAAATAAAAACGCTGCACACTTTGTTTGAACCTCTGAATCAATTGGATTCAGTAGTCTGATGTCACGCCGCCCGGCAACGGCGGCCATCTTGGTTCTACACAAAGAAAATCAGTACTTTTTATTCCTCATGCTGGCTAGAATTCTCATATGTCTTGTGATCAGAATGTGTAAAAGTCAAAACATGATCAGATTTATGTTTTTTTTTCTCCTCTGGATACGCTTTTATGTTCGTCGGAGAAATATTTCATAAGGGCGTCCGTCATTGTTCCTATAGTTTAGAGCCAGTTGCTAAGTTACCATGCGTCAATACGAGGAGGTGACGTTACGACTGTTGAAGAGTATTTGTTTGAACCTCTGAATCAATGGGAGCGATCTATTCCCTTTTCCATGTGCTCGAGGTCATTGGTCACATGGCAAATTGTGCTCCAAATGACCAACATAGTGAAAAGCGTTCTCAGTTTGAGAAATATCCAACATCACTATTGGTCATTTTGCTCAGAATGATTCATGGGTATGTTTACAACTTTCATAAACAAAGCAGCGTGTTTACATTTATTGAGAAATCTCCAATCGTTGTACAGCAACAAGTCATGTGATCAATGACTAGGTTGGACGAAAACACGAAAATAGATCGCTCCCATTCATCTTAACCCTATTTTCATACTAAAATAGAAAGTCCTATTTCCTGATTTGGGGTCCATTTGGCCCCCCTGACTTGCAAAAAGAAAAATACTAGAAAGTCCTATTTTCTTATTTGGGGGCCATTTGACCCCCATGATTTTACTATGGAAAATTCAGTTAAAATAATATTTTCTCATTAAATGTATGGGGTTAAAACATGTTGTTGTTTTTGTTGTGACATCATGCATCTATTTATTTAGTGACATAGTCGTGTCAATACGATCCACAACTTACTGGTAGATGGCATCTACAATAATTGACTAAGTTAATTTTGTTTCCTGTTTGCTGTCCAATATGATGAGCGCCAGTTTCAGTTACCTACTTTTTCATCAACTCTAATCAAGAAACATCCAAGTAAGTACTAACTGAAGATGAGTCTTATACTTATCCTATGTAATAAAAATGAATTGTAGTAGATCTATCATTAATTTTCTGATTGTAGTACTAGCAAGAATGAATCGCCAAATATGAAATGATGAAACAATACTGGATAAATGAAAGTGTTAATATTCAATTTAATGTTTCTTACAATACTTGCCTTACTTGCTTATCTTTTCTTATTGTGTGTAAACTACCTTAACATAACATATAACATACGGTGTAGGGAGACATAGGATAAAATCCTTTGAATACCCTTAATATTAAATTGATTGAAAGTGAAGATTACAATAATGATACACATGGTAAAGATAGTATAACAACTTAAATGCACTCATGTATGTGTGATGCACAAACATATATCTTTAACCTTGACATGCAAAGCACACACACACACACATACACTCATACATCCAAACATATAGAAGATGGACATAATAAGGTAACAATGCATGATATTTGCATACAAGATTGAAAGGCATGTCAACAGCAGTGCAAACAAGTATCATTCGTCATATATAAATCCTTCCCACATATTTGTTTGTAACTTCTTATATGAAAAGTGATTTATTTTCTAGTACCGTTTTTCAATATCTAGGTGAACTAAATTGATAGCTTGAATGACTACGTTATATCTCAGCCATAGTGTCATGAATTTGCTAACTAAATGGTTTGTATGTTGTTTTTTTTTTTTAATCAGCCATCCGTTGTGTGGTCTAAATTATGCTGCACTGGGCCTAATAAAAAATTATTATTATTATTATTATTATTATTATTATTATTATTATTATTATTATTATTTATTATTATTATTATTATTATTATTATTATTATTATTATTATTATTATTATTATTATTATTATTATTATTATTATTATTATTATTATATATTATTATTATTATTATTATTATTATTATTATTATTATTATTATTATTATTATTATTATTATTATTATTATTATATATTATTATTATTATTATTATTATTATATTATTATATATTATTATTATTATTATTATTATTATTATTATTATTATTATTATTATTATTATTATTATATTATTATTATTATTATTATTATTATTATTATTATTATATATTATTATATTATTATTGAAAATTGTGAAATGAAATGAAAGAAAGAGCTTCCTTTGTTGAAATCTTTAGTATTTTTTTCTCTAGGCTAGGGCTATTGGTCAGTACTGACTAATATGTGCCAGCGCCTGAGTACTAAATAAGAGGTACCACCGGCAATTGATCAGTACTGTCGAACACAGGGCCTGTTCGTCAGTGCTGACAAAGACCTTTTCGAACTTATTCGTCACTACTGGATTATTTCAATAGTAATAAAATTATATAAAAAATCCCAGGCCAACTTATCCCATGACTGTTTGTTACACTTACACAAATTTGATTTAAGTTTAATGTGTGGGGCAACGGAATGACTCTCGTTGTTTTATGCCGCCATAAGATTCTTGTTATTTTATGTTGTCCATTCTATTTATGTATTAGTTTGTTTTTTTTTGTTATGTTTTTTTAAAAAATAGTTTTTCGTTTCTTTTGTTTTGTTTGTTTTTGTTCGCTCATTCAGCCCACGCCAGCTTGTTGCTGGTTTCAGTTCTAAATTCATAATCACAACCGTGACGACCCAAGAAAGAGCAGATTTATTATTTTATGACATTATTGTCAATTATTCTAATACTGGTATAGGCATGTCTCGAAAATTTCCCACAATCGTCTATTTGGAATGAATAGAATTATTATAAAAGGATCCGTGAGGAGTGTAGATTTTGAACCTTAACATAAGAGATAGGGAACACAAAGACAATCGTTCAATCGTAAGAAAAACATCATGTTTGAAAGTCATGAAAATTTGTTACTTATTTCCTCTAAACGGTGTCATGTCTGGCTGATTGAAAATGTTCAAAATTGATTTTATGCACAAAATTTATTAAACTTGTGTTGAGTTTTTGTGTTTTATTAAAGAGAATGATCAAAATTTGTTAAACTGACAAAATCTATAATTTCACAAGTAATGACCAATCGTTTTACTGTTAAATCCATTTTGCTATTTAGTTAATTCAGATATAATACTGTTTGGAAGTTATAGGTGACATATGTTGTGAAAAGACTTCCCAGAATATTGATGGTTGCGGTTTGGATACGATAATATCTCGTATAGTTTGGAGGGCAGAACGACTTGGATACAAAATCGTTTGGGAATGTTATGAATTGGGTTCCGCGAATAGAGATTGTTATGGTTTGGAGACGACATAATAATAACGATAATAATATCACACAGTTTTGAGGGCATGGCGACTTATACATCTCTCAAACATCCTGGTTTATACACGTCTTCATTTATCATTGACCAGTACCACAGATTTTCGACAAACGGGAGCGACAGACAAGCTTTTAATTTACTATATTTTGGGCAATTGACGTTAGGATTGAATTAATTGACTTTGTCTTGGAAACAAGATTGTTGTAACTAAGACCAGAGATTTTGATCTGGATAAATTAGAATCAAAGCATTGGTAAGACGAGATAGACTGTTTGTTATGAGTTACAGTTCTTGAATCAAGTTCTAAAAGTCATACTGTATGATACGGGTCAATAAGCCGGGTTGATCCTAGATTCTATGACGTGAGATGAACTAGTAACAATCATTATTCTTAAAGTTTACCCACTGTCTAAGACACAAGTTGAGATAAAAGCCACTTAATGCAAGACAATAAACGTTCAAGGTTACTCATAGTTTTGTGTGTTGGTCCGTTATATTTCCGGATGGCAATGTTGTGAGCTTCTTAGCCAATCACACAGCATCTATTCCCGTCCCCAACATTTGCTCTCTTCATCATCACCACAACTACATCATCATTAGAGGAAACACAGGTGTGATTTCAAAAAACTGGTTCCGATCTCAATGGAAGTGTAAAACCACTCTTCCGGAGGACTGGATACCTTGTGTAATTCATCTTCTGGTTTCAGATTGATGGGATCTTATTTTCTAGTCTAAATAAATGCTGGTCGTCTTCTGTACTTCTCATTACTGCCTCCACCACCAATATATATTTCAACCACATATTATCACTACCATACGATAGGTGGATATTCGTTTAGCACAGGGACCAACTCCCCCTCTCCTTCCATTTCCAGTGCATCCTAAAATCTTGACAGAAAGTGTTCCCATAGGCCAGTTTTAAATCTTTCGCGCCAGAAAAACAATTGACAAAAGATGATAGATGTTGAGTGGATTTTAACATGAGAGAACTAACAAGTTGAGAGCAGAGATTAAAAAGGACAACAAAGGGATAGAATAAACAACAAGATTGACCCCCCCCCCTCTCCCACCCTATAATACGAATGACAACCATAGATAAACTTCAAGTCCTTAGCCAAAGACTTCGAGGAATCGCGGGTCAAATGTGCATAGGTCTCATACTCGTCCCTGGCATGGGAAAACCACCAACAAATGCCAGCGCTCGACCAATATTACTCCGTGTTTTCTATAAAGTCATGGGGGCCAAATGACCCCCAAATCAGGAAATAGTACTTTCTGTATTTTTCTCTTTGAAAGTCATGGGGGCCATTTGGCCCCCAGATCGGAAAATCTCAAATTCCAAATGAGCATGCTCAGTGTGAGTAAACTATGCACGACACAAGCATGAAATTTGGCATGGTCATGGACCTCGTAATTTTAGGAAAAGTCACCAAATTTCGGGTCTCTGCGTCAAAAATTGACTGTTTTATGAATAAAAAACACATCCCTGGGGTCTTTTTGGCCCCCAAGTATGAAAATAGGGTTAATTAAATATATTTATCATGAATTTAAAAACAATAGCAACGGATTTCGTTCATTATAGCTATATCAAAAATGATAATTGGTAATGCGGATCGGAACTCATAGATGATTTACAGTATGAAAATTATGAGTTTTCCTCTTATCCAATTTGAAGGGATTCGTTAAAATGGAATGTTGGGTTACATTAAGCCGATTTTCTTCATTGGTTATGGAACCATAACTTGGGATTTTACTTCTTTACAATATATATATATATATATATATAATATATATATATATATATATATATATATATATAGTGCGGCTATGTGGTCTGTGGTATGACACTCGCCTTCGGATCGGAAGGTCCTGGGTACGAGCCTCGAGCTCGGCGCATAGTTGAGTCCTTGGAAAAGGCTCTTTACGCACATTCTCTCACCGTACTCAGGTGCAAAATGAGTACCTGGCCGTTAACAGCGTTGTCTTAGTCCAAAAAATTGTAATATCGCCTACAGACGGCTTGTCCCGTCCTACATATTAAAGTTCGAAGATGACGTCACTCAGGTCTTTGTTATTGTTTTTGCCATCCGCGATTATAAGTAATGCTCACTGAAATGTATTAACTTGACTATAAACGTTCATGGATACACACAGTTTTGTGTGTTGGTCCGTTATACTTCCGGATGGCAATGTTATGAGCTTCTAAGCCAAGCGCATACTATCTATAGATAGTATGCGCTTGGCTAAGAAGCTCATAACATTGTCATCGGAAGTATGCCGGACCAACACACAAAACTATGTGCAATTATGAACTTTCATAGTCTGGATAATACAGTTGAGTGAGAAGTGCTCATAAACACGGGTGGCAAAACTGATAACAAAGACCCGAGTGACGTCAACTTCATTCTATCTCCACTCGGATCGTGGATGTTATGAATTTTTAAACCAAGCTGATAACATCAATAACTTGATCCAACAACTTTCATAAACAAAACAGCGTGCTCGCTTTATTTGTAAAGAAATATCCAATCGTTGGACAGCAAGAGATCATGGTTGGACAAGAACCTGAATATTGATGCTGTGCATTTAGCCAAAAAAAACCCCCTCACAAAATCCTCATGCCGGATATAATGTAAAAAAAAAAAAGATTGAGCTTTATATAGCGCAATATCCACTAAATGTGCTCAAAGCGCTTTACAAGGTGTCCCTGTCCAACAGCACCATTTAAAATGTTGCACGGGATATACCGCCTGTTAGGCGATATTACAATTTTTCGGACAAAAACACCACTGTTAACGGCCAGGTACTCATTTAACACCTGAGTACGATGAGAGAATGTGAGTAAAGAGCCTTTTCCGAGCACTCAACTATGGGCCGAAAGCGAAGCTCGAACCCAGGACCTTCCGATCCGAAAGCGAATGTCATACCACTCGACCACATAGCCGCACAAGAAAAACAATAGCCTTGAACGTTTATACTCTGATTGATAGAATTTAATGATAACTCATTAAAAAAAAAACCCACTGGCTCAAAGAAATAACAAAGAGCTGAGAGACGCCAACTTCGATCCAATAACTGTCATGAACAAAGCAGCGTGTTTACTTCATTTGCATAGAAATATCTTATCTAAAGCTAAAAGCAATAACAAAGAACTGAGAGACGCTAACTTCAATCCAATAACTGTCATGAACAAAGCAGCGTGTTTACTTTATTTGCATAGAAATATCTTATCGTTGGACAGCAAGAGATCACGTGATCGGCTGCTTTGTTAGAAAAGACCTGCATTAACTCGCTTGCATTGAAATTGAATCAAAACAATGTAGTCTTGTAATCAAACCAAACGTAATGTAAATGTACATGTATAGAATATAATGTAATGTAGACAAATCCACACCGCAGATCGAGCAAACTGCTCTAATGTGCGACGCATACAGAGACAATAGCTGACAGAAAACGCAAATACTATTACAACCCAAAACCTCCTTGGATAGAAATTTAAAAGGGTGAATTCAATCTCGATACTAACAAAAGAGCAATTGGCTTCAACAGTCGTGACGTCACTTCCCTCGTAATGACGCATAGTAACTTAGTAACTGGTTCTAAACTATCGGAACAATGGCGGACGCCCTTATGAAATACGTCTCCGACGAGCATAAAAGTGTATCCAGAGGAGAAAAACATTTTAAAATCTGATCATGCTTTGACTTTTATACATTCTGATCTCACGACATGTGAAAAAGTTATAGCCAGCATAAAGAATAAAAAGTATCGATTTTCTTTGTTTAGAACCAAGCTGCTGGTTTCTGGGCGGACGTGACATCAGACTATTGAATCCAATTCACATCAGGAGTCCCCATTTAAAAGTCATTAACACACAGCCTGATTGGTTATGCAACCACGTGAGATGTAACTGTGTATTTTAAATCCGATACAGTTTCCGTGTTGATGGGTCCATGAGCAAGCCGATTTTTAGTTGACAGTCACTGTAATAAATTATTAATAGTGGTAAGATAATATTTAATTCGATTTTACAGTTATCAATCACTGATAAAATATTAACAACGGTAAGATCATATTCAATGTGCTGGGAATCAATAAGGCTTAATGAGTTATTCATTTACGATGTTATGGACGAAAAATATGATTTATTTGATTTGGTGTGATTATAATTCAGAGGCACACGAGTTCATCTATTTAGAAATGGTCCCATAAACGAAAGAAAGGTTTGTTTCGTGTAGTTTGTTTTTCCTGAGTTGGAAATAGGCTTCAACAGTCGTGATGTTACTTCCCTCGTAGTGAGGCAAAGTAACTTAGTAACAGGTTCTAAACTATCGGAACAATGGCGGACGCGCTTATGAAATACTTCTCATAAAAATGGAAGACTGGGTGTTTTATTTAAAAAAAAAGGGGGGGGGGTATTTTATATTCTTGCATTTTTCTTTCTTGCGTTGTCGAGCAATTTCTCATACACAATTTTTCTTCTTCTTCTTTTTCTTCTTCTTCTTCTTCTTCTTCTTCTTCTTCTTCTTCTTCTTCTTCTTCTTCTTCTTCTTCTTCTTCTTCTTCGTGCAACGTTCGAACCACTGGGTCACCCCTACAACACTCAACACAAAGCTCTATGGTGAGGCTGAGGACCTAAAGCGGACCACAGACTTCATACACACTTTTTCAAAATGAGGAATATTGGGTGTTTTTTTTATTGGGGTGGGAGTGTGTGTGTGTGTGTGTGTGTGTGTGTGTGTGTGTGTGTGTGTGGGAGGGGGGGATGTTTTATATTCTTGTATTTTTCTTTCTTGTGTTTTCTAGCAGTGTTTCATACATACTTTTTTCTAAAGTAGGAAGGCTGATTTCTTTTTTTTTAAGGGTGGGCGGGTGTTCTTTTCTTGTATTATATTCTTGTTTTGTCTTGCACTGTCTAATATATACTTTTTTTCAGATCGTTGTCTTAATAAATAATAAAAGAGCTTCCCTTTATATTTCTTTTTAATGAACAGCAAAGCGAAAATGTTGATTATCAGAAAAGGCACGAGGGAAAGAGAGAACGAGATGCTGTTTCAAGTGGATTTTATCAAGACTTGTTCATTCGTGATTTTCATCATAATGTAAGTAATCATTTTGTTTGGTCACGTTTGTTATTTATTGTCATATTCTGACAAAAACTGTGTTCACTTTTTGGCCAAAAACTTCCAAAAAGCCAAATGTCTTCCATCATTCTTAAGGGTTTCTTTTTGAAAGGGTTTAAAAAAAACATGTTCTCTTTTTGGCCAAAACCTTCCATAACTCAGCATATTCATAATATGTGACCCTTCGTCTCAAAACGGTATTAAGTTGGGATGGTTAAGAAGTTGGAAATTGAATTGATAGCCAGAAATATCAGACTTGTGTTGAGTTTGTATGTTTTATTGAGGAGAATGGATACCATATTTACGGTGCTTATGCCAGCAATTTATATTTTTGACCAGTTTAACACTTAATTCGGCTTTTAAGCATCTAGTTCGTTCCGACATAATACCGTTTCCAGACGATGAGTTCGTCATTAACAAGGATTTCTTTTTGAATAGGTTTATCAAAAAAAAACAAAACAAACAAACTAGGCGGTTAATATAGCACTCGCTTCACAGCAAACGGTTTGAGATCGATCCCGGGTGTTATAAAGATTTTTCTGCCCCCCCCCCCATTTTTCCATTTCCTGTCCACCCAGCAGTTATTGGATAGCTTGTACTGTTTGATCTGGCGAAAGAGTACTCTGCAAAAGACTAGCTTCCTATCCAAAGGATAGCAAGCAATTG
>NC_088373.1:9984997-9989997 GCF_034508935.2 Berghia stephanieae
AGAGAGAGAGAGTGCTAAAAGTACATGTGCTGAAAGTACATGTAGTGAGAAGTAGTCGAGGGCAACAAGGTCTTGAAAAACTAACGAGGCTAAAGTTTGAGGCAAATACTGGAAGGTGAACAATTGGAATTAATGCAGTAAGCGCAATTTATTGATTTGTGTGTGTGTGTGTGTGGGGGGGGGTGTGTTTGTGTGAAGAGAGAGAGAGAGAGAGAGAGAGAGAGAGAGAGAGAGAGAGAGAGAGAGAGAGAGAGAGAGAGAGAGAGATATTTGATCTAAATTTGTTTGAAGTGTTTTTACGGCGCTTGCAACACTGATTGCAGTAGTATTGGTGGTGGTAGGGGTGGCGTTGTGGTGGTTGTAATAGTAGTTGCAGGGATAGTGATGTGATGGTGTAGGTACAGATGATGATGTAATGGTGGTTGTAGTTGTAGTGGCATGGATGGTGATGTGGTGATTGTTGCATTAGTGGTGGTAGGGATGGTGATGTGGTGATTGTTGCATTAGTGGTGGTAGGGATGGTGATGTGCTGGTTGTTGTGGTAGTGGTGGTAGGGATGGTGATGTGGTTGTAGTAGTAGTGGTAGTGATGGTTGTAATATTAGTGATGATGATGTGGTGGTGATGGTGGTTGTAGTTGAAGTAGTTGCAGTAGTGATGATGACGATGTGGTGGTGTTTGTAGTAGGAGTGGTAATGATGATGATGTGGTGATGTTGGTGGTTGTAGTAGTAGTGGTTATAAGGATGTAGTAGTAGTGGTAATGAAGATGATGTGGTGGTGGTGGTTTTGACCTGCCTGAATTTGGCAGGATCTTAGAATGGTGGTGGTTGTAGTAGTAGTGGTAGTGATGATAGTGTGGTGGTGGTGGTGGTTGTAGAAGTAGTGGTAGTGATGGTCGTGGTTGTAGTAGTAGTGGTAGTGATGACGATGTTGTGGTGACGGTTGTTGCTGTAGTGGTAATGATGATGTGGTGGTGAAGGTTGTAGTTGTAGTGGTTGTGATGATGATATGGTGGTGGTTGTATTAGTAGTGGTAGTGATGATTGTAGTAATAGTGATGATGATGTGGTGATGGTGGTTGTGGCTGTAGCAATAGCAGTGGTGATGATGATGATGATTATGTGGTGGTGGTTGTAGTAGTAGTGGTAATGAAGATGATGTGGTGGTGGTGGTTTTGACCTGCCTGAATTTGGCATGAGCTTAGAATATACATTTGATAATGTACATACAAATTTTTGAAATAATCAAATTATTAGTTATTCATTATTATGTAAGATGTCCTTAAAATAAATAAAACACCAAAAATGAAAGAAAAAAAAAAGGCCGACAATTTTATGACATTGCCCACTTTTTAAAGAATATTTGATATTTAAATAAAGAATCAATTAAATAAGAAATATTAATGTGACATTTTTGTCTTGTTTATTAGAGGAAATGCGATTTCAAAATGCCAAAAGTTAAAGAAGGGTTTATAATTTCAAAGTACGGTTTTAAATAATGTGAAGCCGGTTGGGCAGGGAAAGAAATATCAAGAAACAGGTTGAGAGAGGAAGAGGAAGAATGAGAGAGTAAAATACACACACACACACACACACACACACGTGAGAGAGCGAGAAAGAATATATATATATATATATATATATATATATAATATATAAAGAAAAAGAGGAGCGAGAGGGGGAGGGGAGAGAGACTGCTTGTGCATTAAGAGGGCGGGAGGGAAATAGAGTAAAGATTGAAACCTGCCTGTATAACTCTTAGTGTGTGTGTATGTGTGTGTGTGTGTTTGTATGTGTGGAAGAAAAAAAGGGAGACGGAGAGAGTGAGGTAGACATGAAGAAAGGGATGGAGACAGAGCAAAGAAATTTTGGGATAGTTTAAGAAAGCATTTTGTTTCAAAGTAAGTCATAGTCAATCAACTGGAAACATATTGACCAATGAGATTGCAATTAAAGAAATGGGCTGGTCAAATTATTCATTGCATTGTGTCCATTTTGAGTCAGATGACAGCTTGAGGAGGAGGGGATGGGGCTTATTGTGCAATGACTTACATGAAAACATGTTATTAAATCTCTCAAGTTATACTTAGCGTTCACCCACATTGTTGATTGTCTAAAAAGAACCCCCCCCCCCCCCCCCCATTTCATTCAGTATACAAATAAAGCACGACAAAACGAACATCTCTCTCTCTCTCTCTCTCTCTCTCTCTCTCTCTCTCTATCTATCTATCTATCTCTGTGTGTGTTTGTCCCTCTCTCCTTTTCATCTATGTATGTATGTATGTATGTATGTATGTATGTATGTATGTATGTATGTATATATGTATGTATGTATGTATGTATATATGTATGTATGTATGTATGTATGTATGTATGTATGTATGTATGTATGTATGTATGTATGTATGTATGTATGTATGTATGTATGTATGTATGTATGTATGTATGTATGTATGTATGTATGTATGTATGTATCTATCTATCTATCTATCTATCTATCTATCTATCTATCTATCTATCTATCCATCTATCTATCTACCTATCTATTTATCCATTAATAGGTCTGTCTCTCTTTCTGTTTGTCTATTCATACATTTAATTTTTTTTCATTTTTTAGTTACAGGTATTTCCATCGGCAGTTCATTAATTGTTGAAGGCTCTATCTATTATTCTGCTTTTGTACTTAAAATTAAATGTTTATCCTACAACAATCGATGTAAGTGTAAGATTAGGCAATTGTTATCCTATTAAAGTCTTAGCATGTGCTATAGTTTCATGAATAAAGAAAGAGGGACAAAGGACCCTCACCTCGATCATTAACCAATGCAGCTAGACAAAGAAATAATAGCAGGTGGTGTGTATCAAAATGCACAAACACTCACATATGTAACACACGCATACTGACGTAATGACACATTGCCCGGGCATTTTAATGGCCAACAGGCACATGTGAAGAACGTTGACCAATCAGAACCATTCATTTGTAAGGTTGTCAGGGAAAAACCTAGATTTGTTTACCGGTTTTAAAGTTCATTATTGGTTGAACCATGAAATTCTGGAAATAGTCATGCTTTCTCTGAGATTGATAAAGACACGCGCTTTGATGTGGTATCTTACATGGTATTTGTGGAGGAAAAGACTAAGTCTAAGAATAACTATTACTAAGTCTTGGAAATGGTGGCTCTCTGAGAGAAAGTCAACACTCGTTTTGAATGTGTCACTGATAGCTGCATTTTAAAAATTTAAATTATATAACTTATCCTTAATATTTATGTTGAATTATTATGTTTTCATGTAGAAAAAATGATTGTAGTTTCTGCAACAACCAAAAACTGAAATTTGATAATTTTGACCATTTTCACTTTAAAACCGTTATTTTCGATTTCCAAATCCCGACTTAATACCTCTTCGAGGCGTAGGGTCACATATAGATCATCCCCATTATCCTTAGTCTTCGGTCACGGAAACAAATGATCCCATTGGTAGAACTAATACTACAACTCAAGATTGTTTTCTTTTGTGGTAATAGATTATAGAATGAAGTTGACGTCACTCATGTCTTTGTTCTTGTTCTTTTTGCCATCCATGCTTAATTATGAGTAATTCTCACTAAACAGTATTAACCGGACTATAAACCTTCAAGCTTACACATAGTTTTGTGCGTTGGTGCACAATAATTTCGGATGGCAATATTGTGCGTATTTTCGCCAAGTGCCCAACATCTATAGAATTTCCATCTATTCTCAGTGTCAGGTTATGAGTCTATAGAGTCTACGGGTTGAGAGTTTGTCATAAACACTGTTTAGATTAATAAAAAAATCTTATATATATACACACCTAACTTGCTCAAATCGCCTTACAAGGTTTCTTTCGCCAACTGCACCACTTAATACGAAGGGCCTTACATGACGCCAGTTACGCGATTTTACAATATTTTTTTTCTTGACAGAGCCAACGCTATGAAAGCCAGGTACTCATTTTATAACTGAGTACGATGAGGGAATGTTAGGGAAATGAGCCATTTGCAAGGATTCGACTGGAGCGCCGAGCGAGGATCGAACCACCTTCCGATCCGAAAGCAAATTTGATAACATAAGACCTTATAGATAGTTTGCACTTGGCTAAGAAGTCCACAACATTGCTATCCGGAAGTATAACGGACCAACACACAAAACCATGTGTAACCTTGAACGTTTATAGTCTGGTTAATACAATTTAGTGAGAATTACTCATAAACGCGGATGGCAAAAAGCAATAACAAAGACCCGAGTGAATTCATCTTCATACTATCTATAGCCGCACCATGTAATTAACTGAACCACTTTTTTTTAATTGCTTTTCAGTGAGGTGGAGAGTATGTGCCAAAGCATTGTTGGCAAAAATCTCACCGAGTACAAGGCGGCAACAAACGCTGATGCTCTGGGTGTCATCGATAGTCTGGCTTCCATGGAGGTCCAGAAGGAGGTGTTGATAAAGACACAATTCGACAATGACAAAGATGCCTGTAACTGTTGTTGTGATCTCCCTACTGCTCGATTGCCCACTGTCTCTGTCATTCTCTCTCTCTCTCATTCTCTCTCTCCATCTCTCTCTCTCCCTCTCTCTTCCTCTCTCTCTATCCCTCCCTCTCTCTCCACTCACCCTCTCTCACTCTTTCTCCCGCACTCCCTCTTGCTGAGTACAAGGTGGCCACAAACGCTGATGTTCTGGGTGTCATCGATAGTCTGGATTCCATGAATGTGCAGAAGGAGGTGTTGATAAAGACACAATTCGACAATGACAAAGATGCCTTTAACTATTGTTGCGATCTCCCTTCCCCCTTGGCCTTCTCTCTCATTGTTTCTCTCTCCTTCTATCTATCTCTCCTTCTCTCTCACTTTCAACATCTCTCCCCCCTCTCTCTCTACCTCTCTCTCTCCCCACTTTCTTTACCTCTCTCTCTTTCCCTCCCTCTCTCTCCACTCACCCTCTCTCACTCTTTCTCCCTCACTCCCTCTTGCT
>NC_088373.1:9994997-10012497 GCF_034508935.2 Berghia stephanieae
AGAAGAAGAAGAAGAAGAAGAAAGAAGAAGAAGAAAAGAAGAAAGAAGAAGAAAAAAGAGAAGAAGAAGAAGAAAAGAAGAAGAAGAAGAAGAAGAAGAAGGAAGAAGAAGAAGAAGAAGAAGAAGAAGAAGAAGAAGAAGAAGAAGAAGAAAAGAAGAAGAAAGAAGAAGAAGAAGAAGAAGAAGAAGAAGAAGAAGAAGAAGAAGAAGAAAGAAGAAGAAGAAGAAGAAGAAGAAGAAGAAGAAGAAAGAAGAAGAAGAAGAAGAAGAAAAGAAGAAGAAGAAGAAGAAGAAAAGAAGAAGAGAAGAAGAAGAAGAAGAAGAAAGAAGAAGAAGAGAAGAAGAAGAAGAAGAAGAAGAAGAAAAGAAGAAGAAGAAGAAGAAGGAGCTAGGTGACTCAATCTAGTTCCATTCATAATTAGATTGACCTGAAAGACAAACATCTGGTATTGTCACCCACAATCTCAAAATGGAATCTTGTCGGGATGAATATTAATATCAAATATGTGAATTTACTATTAAAATACGAAGAGTTAAGAACTCTGTGTCATTTGCATTGTATACATATTGTATTTATTCTCTCTAATGATATATAGATAGAAATAATCATCAAGTTTCATATTTGTGGCTATGATTCGAATTCATACATATAACTCTCTACAGATAATGAAGACGTTTACTCAATGTCTCAATTGTCTCTATGTTATATATTTGTGTTGAGAATATTATGGTATGGAGCTTAACCCTCTCCTTTCCACCTATTGGAAAATCGTCACATTTGTTACGATGCAGCAGTCACTTTCCTCATTCATATTTCATTTCTTTTTGCTATAGCTATAAAAAAAAAACTTGACATTCTGTAATAGAGTTCATATAGTCGGACAATACTATGTATACAATGTGCTTGTTGCTTTTCTGTTTGAGTAAGAAATGCCTGTTTTTGTGTTGGGTGGGTGTGAAATTTTGGGGAAAATTTTGAAAATGACTGGTAAGGAGAGGGTTAAATCCTGGTTTCCAACTTTGCGGCGATTGTGTGCTGAATCCATGACCTCAAGAAGTCGGGAGAGTGGTTCAAGATAAACACGATGCTTGAAACGACTTTTTATTTAGAGTGCCTGGTGGCTTCGACTGTAGAGCTACCCTCTTCCGGCCAGGCGGAGTTGTCGTATCAGTAAGGTCGCGGGTTTGAGCCCCCATCGCCGCGAAATTTTCTATTCTCTATTGTCTTCTGACACTTTTCTACTCACTTCATTTTCTGTTACAGATAATGAAGTACGTTACGAACACAGGCAGTCTGAGATAAACATGGCGACAAAATACATATTTCTAAAATAATACTAAACAAACAACAAAGCAGAGTTTGAGATATTTTCGATTTCTTTCAACGTTTCTGAACCTTACATTAAAATGTTTGATATGACTATATGTCAATATCCACCTCAAAACATCTGTAATGGAACATATCGAGCATACCGTTGTCTTTGTTTTAGATACTTTCCAGGTTTCCGAACTTTATATTAACATGTTAGATAGTAAAAAAAAGTTTACTAACTTAAATTACCCAATTTTTGAAAATATTTAACGTTTAAGGTAGAATAACTCAATTTCTATACGTTTTTCTCTCCTTGATTTTAGAAATAAAAACACAGAATCCAACCACAACAACGTCTTCAACATCAGCAGTATCGTCAACAGCAGGAATGACATCACCACCATCGACAATATCAACAAGACCACTATCATCAACAATAACCACATCAATGTCTACATATAGAACATTGCAAACAATAACAACACCATTGTCAACAACAACAAAAACAACTGCACTATCAACAACAACAAGAAAATCACCATCAACAACAAAAACAACAGCACCACCACCATCAACAACAACAACAACAAAAATGACAATAACAACACCATTAACAACGAAAACAAAGACGACAACAATACCACCATCAACAACAAAAACACCACCACCTGCTACAACAACAAAAACAACAGCAGCAACAACAACAACACCATCAACTACAACAACAACACCACCACCTCTTGCAACAACAACAACAACAACAACAACAACAACAAAAACAAAATCATCATTGCCACCACCAACAATAACGACAACGAGAAAACCAGAAACAATATCATCAACAATAACAGAAACCCCATCAGCAACAGAAACAACAAGATCGTCTTCAGCTTCCACAACATCGACACAACGACCATCATCAATATCATCACCACCACCACCACTACCAACAACAACAACAACATCAATAATGAAAACGTTCAAAACAGGTTCACCAAACTCACAAATCACTACAAATGACCCACCACAAACAGAGAACAAAGCTGAAAATAAACATCGACAGCGTGTGAAAATTCAGAGGAACACGGTTCCTGTTAAAGTGTGTCCATGTCGATGTCCACCTAGCCTAGCCAATCAAAATCTTACATCTCTCTCGAATGTGTCACTGTCAGAATTCATAGAGAAAAAGACAACGGAGTTGAAATCTAATCTGACCCTGACTCGAAACGATCTTTCCATGACCGTCAGGAGAAAAACGTCTGCCAAGGACAGTAGACAAACCGCTGTGTTTGGCGGGCTTTTTGCTGTCATTTTCACAAGTTTGATATTTGTGGCGATGTTTACACCAGATGCCATCACCTGTTACCGTTATGTGCGTAAAACATTAAAGTAAATTAATTGGATGATGATGATGGTAGTAGTAGTAGTAGTAGTAGTAATAATAATATAATAATAATAATAATAATAATAATAATAATAATAATAATAATAATAATAATAGTAATAATAGTAATAATGATAATAATGTAATAATATATAATAATAATAATAATAATAATAATAATAATAATAATAATAATAATAATAATAATAATAATAATAATAATAATAGCAATAACAATCATTATAATAATGACGATGAAGATGATGATGATGATGATGATGATGATGATGATGATGATGATGATGATGATGATGATGATGATAATATTAATAATGATAATAATGTCGATGATGTCGATAGTGACGACGACAGTGGTGGTGACAATGATGATGGTGGTGATAATGATGATGATTATGGTGATGATGATGCTGGTCGTGATGATAATTATGATGATGTGGTAGGGATGATGATGGTGGTGGTAGTGGTGGAGATGGTGATGGTAATGGTGGTGGTGGTGATGGTGATGTTGGAGATGGTGATGTTGGTGGTGATAATGACGATGGTGGTGGTGATGATGAGGATGGTGGTGATAATGATGATGATGGTGGTGATGATGGTGGTGGTGGTGATGATGATGGTGATAATGGTGATGATGATGATGGTGCTGATGATGAGGATGATGATGATGATGATGATGATGTTGTTGTTGTTGTTGTTATTGTCGTTGTAATATAATCAGTAGTTGTAGTATTAGGAGCAGTGGTAGTAGTAGAATCAGTAGTAGTAGTAGTAGTAGTAGTAGTAGTAGTAGTAGTTAGTAGTAGTAGTAGTAGTAGTAGTAGTAGTAGTAGTAGTAGTAGTAGTAGTAGTAGTAGTAGTAGTAGTAGTAGTAGTAGTAGTAGTAGTAGTAGTAGTAGTTGTTGTTGTTGTTGTTTGTTTTTTGTTGTTGTTGTTGCAGTTGCTGCTGCGACTGCTCTCGCAGTGTGTGGCCTGCTATTGCAGTACCGTCGAGAATGGCTATAATCTCATTTGAAAATATTATGACTGTTAAATATCATAGACTACATAGAATATCTTCTGTATATAATACTTATATTATTTTTAATGATGTGATTTTTAGAATATTATGTGGTCATTTTATGTTTAAAAGGCAATTGGTTTCAACAGTCATGACGTCACTTCCCTCGTAATGACGCATAGTAACTTAGTAACTGACTCTAAACTATCTGAACAATGGCGGACGCCCTTATGAAATATTTCTCCGACGACCATAAAAGTGTATCCAGAGGAGAAAAACTTTATAAACATGATCATTTTTTGACTTGTATACATTCAGATCACATGATATACGAAAAGTTCTAGCCAGCACGAAGAATAAAAAGTACCAATTTTCTTTGTTTAGAACCACGCTGCTCGTCGTTGCTGGGCGTCGTGACACCAGACTATTGAATCCAATTTCAAGGTTTGATCATCTCTCGCCATTTGGCATCCTGCTATTGCAATACCTCCGAGAATGGCTCAAATCTCAATCCAAACTCCATTTATTTTTTGGTAAAAAGAGAAAAAAAAATCAAACAGGCTTAAAGTATCTTGTGTTTGAAATATTTATATCTAAATGATGTGTTATGTGTAAAATATATTATGTGGTTATTTATAGTTTAAAGGGCATGCCCAGGGCGTGTTCTGCCCTGGCAATGAGTGGCCTGAAATGGCTCAAATCTCAATTGAAAATGTCATGATTGTTAAAATCAAACAGACAGGCAAAGAATATCTTATGTTAATAAAATTTATTTTTAATGATATTAATTTGTCATTTTATGTTTAAACGGCAATTCCAGGGTTTGATCAACAGGCCAGCCTGCTTTTACAATACCTTCGAGAATGGGTCAAAATGTCATGATTGGTAAAAAAAAAACAGGCATAGATTATGTTGTCTTTATAATATTATTCCTAGACGTCTAAATGATATGTTATTCTTTACTTATAATTTTTGTTATTTCAAAGTTTAAAGAGCATGACCAGGGCTTTCTCTCGGTAGCAGTGTGTCGGCCATCTATTGAAGTACCTTCGAGAACGGCTCAAATCACACATGAATCTGTCCTGGTTAGTAAAAAAAAACCAAACAAACATACACAACACACTCTTGTGTTTATCCTAATTCTTTCTAAATGATTCGTTATTTACTTTTTGTTTTAAATTAAATTGAGCTTTTATATAGCGCAATATCCTCTAAACGTACTCAAAGCGCTTTACAAGGGGTGCCTGGCCAACAGCAACATTAAACATGTAGGGCGGGACATGACGCCTGTTGGCGATATTACAATTTTTCGGACAAAGACAACGCTGTTAACGGCCAGGTACTCGTTTTACACCTGAGTACGGTGAGTGAATGTGAGTAAAGAGCCTTTTCCAAGGATTCAACTATGCGCCGATCGCGAGGCTCGAACCCATGACCTTCCGATCCGAAAGCGAGTGTCAATAGAAAGACAAGGGAAATAAATTTGAGAATAGGACGAAGTGGATTAAATCGCATTCAATTAATGGATTACATCCCCTTAGAAGAAAAAGCCTCGTACTTCATGATGTATCGTGTGTGATATGAAACCAAAGATCAACAAGATAGACAACCGTTTGGATAGGCATTTCTTTTTTGAAAACTTTTGTCGTGCGCAGAGTCCAATATGTGTGTTGAACCTATGACCTTAAGAAGTCAGGAGAGGGGCGCAAGATAGATACTAAACTTGATACCACTTCTTGGAGTGGTGGATGGTGTCGGTTGCAGAGCGTTCCTCTTTAGGCCAGGCGGAGTTGCCGTATCATCATCATCATCATCATCATCATCATCATCATCATCATAAATCGTTATATAATTATTTATTATTATTATTATTATTATTATTATTATTATTATTATTATTATTATTATTATTATTATTATTATTATCATCATTATTATTATCACAAAAAGGTGAATACACGATTGAAGGACAGAACATTATATTTCTCAGCTCCAACAGCCTGGAATTTTCTGCCATTCAATCTGCGCTCTAGCTTTACTGATTCTGAAGCAGATTTTAAAAGAAAATTAAAGTTATCCCTTTTTGTTATATTTAGATGGTATGTATAACGAACAAATTGAGCATATATTTTATCATTTATGTTTGATTGATTTATTTATTTTTAGAAATAAATCATTATTGAAAAGGGATAGATAAACAATCTTCATTATATACCATTGATTTATTTACATTATTTTTGTAATTTTATTTTTGAGCTATTTTTATATAGCGCAACATCCACTAAACATATTCAACGCGTTTTACAAGTTAGTGTATGTGTGGTGGTCAGGGGATGGGGTCGCGAACAGAAGATAATTTAGCTTGGATGGGAAATAGGTTATGAATTTTAATGGTTTTAGATGCATGACAGTAGTATCGCCAAAATCGCGATGAAAACAGAATGAATTTAAGCAATCCAAGCCTTGAAACAATACCTTTATTCTACCAGTCAAAGTAATATTCTTAGATATTTCATAACCATTAATTTGAAAAATTGCTTCATTTTTTTTTATTGAATTCAAGTTATATATATATATATATATATATATATATATATATATATATATATATATATATATATATGATATATATATATACTTAGTGATGGTTTATCTATCGTCTGCTTTTAAACAGAGACGAAACGCCAAACAAGAATGCCAATTTGGAACTTTAAACGTCATTTTTTTATAACGGTTATTAAACAAACAAAAGAAATCTAGTCTTGACACTAACTACGGAAATGGGATGAGAAATTCAAGATTTTTTTCCACTTCTACTGCGCCTACAAGGAAATGTAATGCCTTGAAAGATTTGACATTTACTTAGACCATTCTGAATTTTCCTGCAATTTGTTTGGCTTTTTTTTCCTGAATTAATCTGTCAGTGAGACATCGTCGTGTTGTCTAGACATAATAATAAGTCGGTTAATTGTTAGTTGTCTTGTACTCTTTTCTTTCAATTGTCAATTGTCTTGCTATCAGAGTTGTGTATTATCAGATTACATCAATGAAGGCACGATGAAATAGGCGGTATTTATTAAAGTTTGCAAACGTGTATAGGTCATTTTCTGAGTGAGATTGTTATATATTTAAAACTATCACATTGAATGGAATGCTGGGTTACTTCAAATCAATTTGACGATCATAATGTTCAGGTTTGAGTTTTATCTTTGGCTGATAATTTTATGATTCTCTCTCTCTCTCTCTCTCTCTCTCTCTCTCTCTCTCTATCTATCTATCTATCTATCTATATATATCTCTCTCTGTATGTGTGTGTTTGTGTGTGTGTATGTGTGTGTGTGTGTGTGCATGTTTGTCTGGCCCGGGGGTGGGTGGGGCGCTCGCCAGCAAAAGATAATTCAGCCAGAATGAGTAATTGGTTGTGAATTTTAATCGTTTTGGATGCATGGCAGTAGTATCTTCGATTCGCCATATGTAATTTTCTAAACCTGTTTGAATGACAATCGGACTTTGACCCCGAAAAAAATAAAGTTTTTGGAATTGTATTCTTACGCTCTAAAAGGTTGTTTAATAAATATTTTATGCCACAGAATCAAAGCATTATTCACCAATCACATTTTTAACTACAAAATGAAAGGATTTTCCAAGATAAGGATGGAATAATGACAAATTAATAGTAACAGAAAATTTTACCAATTTATTTGCAGGAATAGATTATCAAAGTAACAAAACTTTGAGGACAAAGTGGACAGTTTGTTTTTACTTTTAGACCGGTTAGAGACGGTTTATTATAAATTAATTTTGTATTCATTCAAATCAAATTAAAAAGACAAAACTTCAGAAAAGTTTAATGCAATCAAACATTTTATTAATATTTTTATCTGAATCTTACAAAGTGTGTTTTCTCAGCAAAAGAGATTATTTATTTTAACAAGTGGATTAATTTTATTCAGCTAGATCTAAAACTAAATCAAAGGCAACAACTCGTACAAATCCAAAGGAATATTACCAAAACTGTACGTGTGAATTGTTTAACACAAAATATTTTTTTATGTTCTTAAAGCTGTTTTAAAATATCGATAATTTACGACTTATTGTTAAATATATTTGAACTTATTCAAAATTTAGTGACCTCTAGTTGACATTCAAGTGGTCGAATTGGAATGGCATTATACCATCAGTTTTTCAAAGATATCAATCTTTCGAACTATGAAGAAAAAAAAACTTTTACAAAAATGTGAAAGAATTTGAGTTTTTTCTCTTGGCCGTCACTCTACTATTTATGCATTAAGAAGTCTGATTTACATGTGGCCAACCGTCTCAAAGTGGTATTATTTTGGGGAGTGTTTGGTGCTGGATATAGAATGGATAGCCGAAAATATATGACATTTGGGGATCATTTCTTGTTGTTTTGGCGGAGAATTAAGAAGATTTCTTACACTGCAATCAAATCAAAGTTCCTACATTACAACGAACTCAAATTTCATAGTTTACAACCAACTCAAAGTTCTTACATTACAACCAACTCAAAGTTCTTACATTATAACCAACTCAAAGTTCTTACATTACAACAAACTCAATGTTCTAACATTACAACCAACTCAAAGTTCTTACATTACAACAAACTCAATGTTCTTACATTACAACCAACTCAAAGTTCCTACATTACAACCAACTCAATGTTCTAACATTACAACCAACTCAATGTTCTAACGTTACAACCAACTCAATGTTCTAACATTACAACCAACTCAATGTTCTAACATTACAACCAACTCAATGTTCTAACATTACAACCAACTTAAAGTTCTAACATTACAACCAACTTAAAGTTCTTACTTTGCAATCAACTCAAAGTTCTATCATTGCAACCAACACAATCTTCTTACATTGCAATCAATCCAATATTCCCAATTCTTATAATAACATTTCTAAATTTACTGTCAGAGGTCCGATTCATCTCGACATTATACCGTATTGAGATGATTGGTTACATTTTACAATATATGGGATAAGGCTATAAAAAGTAGTGATAAAATACGTTATACTGAAGTAAAATCTTATTGGAGTCTAATTAAATACCCGATGAATTGAGTTTGCATACCAGAGAAAAAAGTTTCAAGTCCTGAACTTGACTCTTCGACAAGTGTGACTTGATCTCCTGCTTTCAATGTCACCACAGAGCTCCCAGATGAATGGTCCCAGTAGTGTTTATTTTCACAATGCACACTTGCAAATGTGTCCCCGTTGGATTTGATATCGATATTACTCCACCCTATTGGTCAAGCGAAAAGAAGTATGATGGAGTAATTAAGAGTAAAAGAAAACCAAATCAAAGTACAATTCACTAGCTTCTATACTTATACAAACAATATTTAGGGATTTTTTTGTAAAACTAAATCCTGCAAATCTGGAGCTTTTACATCATTTACTCTCTCTCTCTCTCTCTCTCTCTCTCTTTCTCTCTCTCTCTCTCTCTCTATCTCTTTCCCAATCTACCCATTGATAGTGTTGCAACAAACATTGACACCTCTCCTCCAGTTTTTTTAACATAAGAAGAGCTGTCGATTTTCTCAAAATGCTAAAACTAAGAAAGCTCCTGGCCCAGGTTAGCTCAACGGAAAATTCCCATCCTTCTGCCATCAACAACTTTTGAAACCTTTTCACAACCTTTTTCAAAGATAGATTCATGAACAAACGATCCCAACAAAATGGAAATCGCCCGCGATAATCCCCGTTGCCCAAAAATACAACCCATCCCATTTGATGTCTTTTGTCCCATAGACTTAACATTTCAGGTCATGAAATACCCCAAAAGCTGGACTAGAACGCAATAGCTCATGTTTGCATATAACAACCATCCCTTTGACAAAGGCCAGTTAGTCAACCAAAGCAAACTGGGCATCCAGGATGCCCTTCCCAATCAATTTGATCGTCAGTCATCTTTACAACTCTTAAACAATTTCTACCGCATCCCGTACGATGACGTTCCTTCAGCCTTGAACATGACCATACTCTTAGAACAAATGCACACTTATTATTTTCTAAAATATGGCACAACAATTTTCTCGTCGGGAACCCTCAATATATTAAATTCGACGCTTAATATAAAAAAACGAGAGTCATATCAAACAGATGTACTCAAGGATGCCTAAGTTGACCTTTACTATACATCATAGAAATACCACCGGCTGCAGATGACAGCTCAATACTCGGCCTATTAAAGTGATCAAAAATCCAAAGTAAACTTCTGTGAAAAAAATCCCTCCTCTCTGATATATCTTGGAAAGGAGCTCTAGATAAGGGGTGCAAAATATTCAAACGTATGCTCGCTAAATTCTAAGAGTCATTTTTGGCTTCACAAGAATGTGATTAACCGACTTTGATCTCAGATTTCTGGCTGGGTCGGAGGGCTTAGGCATGTCATTAACGTATCCAGGACAATCCGAGTGCAATGATTTAAAACAATAGTACAGATCTTATATTCTATACGTCTCTCAAGAGGAAGCCGGTGGAATTCTCTTCGATACACTCGGTGCAGTTTGATTTCCTGCAGTTCATTGTTAATTTTGGCTAGAAGTGCTGCGTTATCAGCACAACAGCTGAAATTGTTGATGTTTCTACTGCCAATGCATAATCCAATGGGCTGTGTCGAGTAACGACAGATAAATAATTTGTATATATATATATATATATATATATATATATATATATATATATATATATATATATATATATATATCCAATGGGTATGGCGAAAGAACGCATCCTTGCCTAACACCTATTTTGTTATCTGTGAAATTTGAAGTTTCGTTTCCACATTGTATAACTGCTATTTGGTATCAGTACAAGTTAGGAATTAGTCTAATATCTTTGGCGACAATACCAATTTTTTCTAATATTTCAATTGATTTATTGTGGTACACACGATCAAAAGCTTTGGCGTAGTCAAAAGAACAGGCATATACATTTTGTTGAACTTCAATGACTTTTTCTGCTTCTCTAATTCCGATGCCTGAAGTTAAGCCATATTGTTTATCACCAAATTAATTTTTCGTTTTGTGTTTCATTCATTCTAATATAATTTTAATTATAGTTTAAGTGATGTGACTTACAAGGCTGATTGTCCTAAAGTCACGACCTTCTGTTGCTTTTGGTTCTTTGGCAGCCTGATAGTAGATTAAGTGGACAATGCTTAGTGTCGTAGATGTTATTTAAAAGAGTGGTTATTTCTCAACCCCTAAATTATAAAGAATTTTCAATATTTTTGTGTTGATTGAATTCAGGCACATTGCCTTTCCAGTTTTCATGTCTTTAACTACCTTCTCATCTTGGTCCATCTAAAGTGGCGAGGGGTCTTTATCATGTCTATTGTCTGCAAAAAGTCTTTCAATGTATTCACACCATCTCGTCATTGTGCTATCATTTAATATGTTCCTTTTATGTAGAAAAACTTGGGCAACCGTCTTGCATTCTTTCTTCAACTGTGAGTATATTCTATCTGTTGATCACTTCAATCGCAAATTGTTCATGGTCATCTTTGTTGTTAAAAACAGATATGATTAAGTTTTTATGTTTAGATATTGTATTTATTTTTTGAGTTAAATCTTTAATCGAGTCATCACCGGAACATTGTCTGAATATATATGAGTTCCGGGGTTGGTCTTGCACTGATTATTTACTATTTCTGAATCTTTTCCTGATCATGATATAATCAAATTGGTTTCCAGTAATGTGGCCTGGATTTTTCCAAATGCATAATCTACTTTTCCGTTGTTGAAAGAAGGTGTTTGCAATACAGAGGTCATTATCTTCGTAGAATCTAATAAGTAAGTCTTTCCCTTCTTTCATTTATTTCGCCAAGACCAACAATACCAATATACGACTTATCGCCAGTTTTTTGCATTTACATCTCCTATGATAATAAGTAGTGTGGACTTCAATTCCTTCAGAATATTGTTAAATTCTTCATAGTATTGTTCATTTTCCTCTTCAGTATAATCTCTCGTCGTTGCGTAGGTTTGAATTATTGCAAGATCAAAATGCTTGGCTCTTATTTTTAAAAGTAACTGTCTTGAGCTTACAGGCCAGTATCCTAATATATAATTATTGAGTTCGTTTTTAATAAGCATACCAATTCCATGGTGATGATCCTCTCCTGTCGCTTCTCTCTTTTTATCAGGCTGCTATCAGTCCATCTTGTTTCTGATATGCCACGCACATCAATATTCAAACTTCTTGAAACAAATTATCTGATATGCCTGTTTTAAATAAATTTCCTACATTCCAAGTTTCTATTTTAAAATGCCCAGAATTTGATTTCAAATCGACACAGTCAGATCTTGACCTTCTCCAAGGGCTTCAGTCAAGTTCGTCCTGAAGTACATCTTACTCACTATTCTTGGCACTTCCTCTCTTTAACTATCTACAATAAGATCGCTTACATGTGTCAATAATCACCTATATCATTTTCCCTCTATTAATATCCATGTCCATTTCTATACTATGGAAATACATAGTAAGGTTCCATTCTCTTCCACGGTGGCCGGCCCCTAATCTTCTACGCGTCTAGATGCACCCCTTGTGTGTGACAAACTCTGCTATTATCTGCTATTGTCAGGTCTGATGGGTCATCAGCCTTCTTCACCGGCTCAGTCTCCGTGCACGTAGGAGGGAAAGACGTTTCCATCCTCAAGCAGAGCCTTTGGGTTCACTCAGATCGTTCAGCCGATCAGTCAAAACCGTTGAAAAGGATGTGGCCACTGTGTGCACAACAATTACTACGAGCCATATGTGAGCTAAACGTAGGTAGGGGGTCAAAATAGGTCTCTAAGGCACTCCCCATAATCATGGAGAAGCTTGACTGCCTTCCACCACGAGGTACACTCCAATCCCATAGGCCTTACACTCCTCTAAAATAATATTGAAGGCAAAAGAAGAGTTGAGAATATTAATACAATTCAAGCTCCTAGAGTAGGTGCCGAGGTTATAATAGGTTCGTGCTCATCGATATCTCACCTCACAAACATAAATATATATATATATATATATATATATATGTGTGTGTGTGTGTGTGTGTGGGTGTGGGTGGGTGTGAGTGTGTAGGTGTATACGTGATGTCCAAAAAGAGTGGCGGATGGTTTAAAGATTATAGCTGTGTGGGGCTGATGTGGTGGGTAGCAGACTCATGATAGTAGATGTTTTTGTTTCTTTGTGGGCACGTGTTAAATATGTCTTTTTTCTGTTTGATGTAGCTATTTGTTGGTTCTTAACCATGTGGAATGTTGCCTCCAGACATAGATTGAATTTTTTTGGTTTTTAATTTTAAAAGTTTTGCCGCCTGCGGAAGTCGTTAAATGGCAGAAATAAATTTGTTGGCGAAAAAAAGTGTTTTTGTTTTAAAGGTAAAATTTTTAATGTATTATATATATATATATATATATATATATATATATATATATATATATATATATATATATTATGACACACACTATATAATATATATATAATCCAGAATTAGCCGAATACTGACTGTCTAAAACTCATATCGTGAGAAGAAAAATTATTTTGATGTAATTGTCCTTACCTACGTGGTTAGACATCAGACTTAAAGTGAAGAAATAGGTGCCGTTTTTCGGTGCAGTATACACACCAGTATTAAAGTTGTAAGCATCTCCAATTGCAAATAATTTGGTCCTGAACTTCACGGTGTCTCCAATTTTAAATTTGTCTTTAGGATTATAACCAGCTCTGAATGCTGACTTGAATGAAGCTGGATAGAGAAAAGAGATCAAAGCGTTTGGTTTTTATACTAATTTTATAATATTTATTGTTATTATTATTATTATTATTATTATTATTATTATTATTATTATTATTATTATTATTATTATTATTATTATTATTATTATTATTATTATTATATTATTATTATTATTATTATTATTATTATTATTATTATTATTATTTATTATTATTAGTATTATTACTATTTATTATTATTATTATTATTATTATTATTGTTCTCACTATTATTATTATTATTATTATTATTTTATTATTATATTATTATTATTATTATTATTATTATTATTATTATTATTATTATTATTATTATTATTATTATTACTATTATTATTATTTTTATTTTTATTATTATTTTTTTTTAATACTAACTACTACTACTACTACTACTACTACTACTACTACTACTACTACTACTACTAGTACTACTACTACTACTACTACTACTATTATTATTATTATTATTATTATTATTAATAGTAGTAGTAGTAGTAGTAGTAGTAGTAGTAGTAGTAGTAGTAGTAGTAGTAGTAGTAGTAGTAGTAGTTGTTGTTGTTGTTGTAGTAGTAGTAGTAATAATAGTAATAGTAGTAGTGGTAGTAGTATAGTAGCAGCCGCAGTAGTAGTAGTAGTAGTAGTAGTAGTAGTAGTAGTAGTAGTAGTAGTAGTAGTAGTAGTAGTAGTAGTAGTAGTAGTAGTAGTAGTAGTTGTTGTTGTTGTTGTTGTTGTTTTTGTTGCTGTTGTTGTAAATTCTTAACTGTCATTTCAGCAAAACCTGATATAAAAAGAATTTTGCATTCGACCGTGTTGCAAAAGGCGGTCAAATCAAATCCATTTTTGTCAATAAACTAAAGAGCATAGTAAGAAACATGATTTGTCTAATTTTATTTGAAATACCCTATTGGTTTAAACAAAACCATGCCAGCTCTACCAAAGTCGTAAAAGAATCACAATATCTATAGTTTCCAACCTTGATACTTGTTTTTAGCAGTTTGGTGTATCTAATGTAGAAAATTGTCCCATCTTGTTGAAAAGGAAATGCCCGATCGGGTTAGAATCTGAATAATATTTCCTTCCATAATGCAACACAGTTTTCATTGGAATGCAGATATCACATAGACTATTTTTCTAAAGAGAATGAGTCTTCACGTGAATCCAAAGGACTTCATCATTTAGTCGATGATGCTCTATGGGGTTTTCAAGAGTAGTACAACGTTGCATACAGAAGCAGAGTTAAAAGATTCAATTCAAAAAGCAACAGATTGAATTTTTATATTAAAGGCAATAGAAAACCAATTGAATAACATGAGAAAAGGGCTATCCATGGTCATGTAAGAAGATGGAGATCTGCAGATCACATCAAAATTTGGGAATTACGTTGCAATATCTTGGATATAACAAATATAAGGGGTGTTTATGTTTTTAAATGTAGAGTTAATTTTTTTCAATACACATCCCTTAAAAATTGTACACATACAATTTAAACAATGGGTTTGATTGTGGTAATTCACCATTTACTGTCTGATCGTTTCCGGCTTCAAATCTTTTTTTTATACTCTCTCTTCTGATGTAATATAATCTTAGTATAAGGTTAATTCAATCTATTTTTTTGGTTAAAATATAGAGGTAAATCAAAAAAAAAATTAGGAAACGGGAGGGCGTACCATTTTCAACTTGTTGTTTGATGTATTGATTTTGTTTTTGGAGTTGTTCTTCCTGATTGCCAATGTCATTTCGCAGACCTGTAATTGTTTCAAGCTGGGCTTTAATTGCATTTTCTTGGTTATCGAGTTCTTTCCCTTGCGCCTCTATGTGTTTCTGTTGGTTGGCATTTCGCGTTTCTTGTTTTTGGAGTTCTTTCTCAAGACTATCCATCTTCCCATTCAGGCCACTGGTCAATGTTTTTTGATTGTCTTGTTGAACTTTCAACTGTGTCTTCATATTGCTGATGGTAAGATCTTGTACGTGCAGTGTTTTATTCATCTCAGATGCTAAAAATGATCAAATACGATTGTTATTTTACAAATATTTTAATGAAGAAGTATAATATGTTAAAAACCAGTGTTTTGGCCATCAAATAGAAGCAATTTTCTTGCCTGTGCTTATTTTAATGAATTCTTTGCGTTTAGCCAAACAAAAAGAAACAAATCAAAACATTCGCCAGCTGAATATTATAACATACCAACACACAAAACCTTTTATAGCCTTAATGGTTTATAGTCTGATTAACACAATTTATTGAGTAATGTATAAATTGCTGGATATAGTGACGTCAATTTTTTTCTATCTATATTTGATTGGTATGTAAATATACGAGCCACGAATGTTATTATCAAATAGTTCTTTGTATATTTTCCCTTATGAATAATATGATAACCTTGATCATGCAAGAATACTACAAATATCTTACTAAAATGGTATATTCACTCTATAAATAATTGATACAATTTGCATTTGCATTTTGTGGACCCGGTTTCAAAAAATAATCAAAATCCTCTATCGTCATGCTATAGATATATAGAATAGAATCCTAATTTAAATTGTGGACTGTAAAAAGTAATGAACAAAAGTGACTATAACAGCTTCGAACAATAACAAAATACGGAACGCTTCGGGCCCAAAACCTTTCTTCAGCCAATTGAAAAGAAACCCCCAAAAAAGACTCTTCTACTCGATTAGATTTAAGATCCCTTTTCTTGCCTACAGCCGTGCCAAATATTTTATAGGTATAAATGAGTACCTGGATTTAGACAGAGACGGATATTGTAAGAGTGTCAGTACTAAAAATACGCCGAAAAGGCGACTGATACTTTATGAAATGGAAATATAGGGAAGCGTGGCTCAGCAGTATGGTCTTTGTTTAGTACCTGAAAGGTACCGAGTTTGACTACCCGCCGTGCTATTTGGTCTTGAAAATGTCACATCGCCCTCGCTTATTTTGCAGTCTTGCGCTGTGGCCAAGTTAATCCAGTTATCACTTGGAATAGACACTAAAGACAAATGTCTCTCTTGGTACTGAATAAAGGTAATCTTATTTATTTATTATTCAATTCTATTATTTTAATGGTTCTATTTGTCATGATGGGGATATAAATGAAACATCTTAAAGCGTATTGTGAGTGGTAAATCAATGTAAATGCGCTGTTAGAAACGTTCCATTAAAATCTGAATTGAATTTGAATCTGAACTTAATTTTCTACACCGACAAACTACCACTATCGACGCAATATTTTGGGCAAAAAAGTAAAAAGGAAAAAAAACAACAACCCAGTTACATGGCACCTTTCAAATGTTGCTGGGAGATGTAATCTTGTTGTAGTTTTAGTTGCTTCCCTTGTTCCGATAAGACCGTTTCCATGTCGGACATCTTTTTCACCAAATATGCAACCGTGGGTACCAGGTCTTGAGCTAGAAGAGCAAATAAGTGATAAACTTGTTAAAAGTATTACTTGAGGAGATTTTGTCTATAGAGCAATAGCCATAAAACGTGCTCAAAACGTTTTAAGAGGGGTCCCCATTAACAGCAACACCTGTTTGACGATATAACATTCTTTTCGGACATAAAAAATGCGGTTAATGGTCAGGTCCTCATTTCACACCTTAGTACATTGAGAGAATGTGATTTAAGATCATTTTCCAATACTCAACTATGTGCGGCTCGGGGCTCGAACCCAGGACCTTCCAATCCGAAGGCGTGTGTAAAACCATTAGACCACATAGCCGCACAAATGTCACATTAAACAGGTTCTATATCGCTTGGAGGCGGGGTGGGGGGGGGGGGAAGTGACATAGGAGTTAAGGCAATGTTACACGCTCAGATACAATTAAAAACCAGATACAACCTACACAAATTTTCCTTCAAAAAATTATGAAATCACATTCTACTTGGGTAGGTTGCTCCACCCCTAATACATACATATCCCAAATTAATACGGTTCAAGGTTTTCTACATAAAACCATTTCGTGTCTTTTTCAAGTAGAA
>NC_088373.1:10024997-10052497 GCF_034508935.2 Berghia stephanieae
TTCTTGAAATTGGGGACACAATCATTAAAGAAGCCTTTCAACAACCGACATTAAAAGCAGGTTAGGAATGGCAACGAATGCAATGACAATAATAGATAAGATATGGAAAAATATGACATTCAGTTTCAAATTTAATTATATTATTAGACACTTGAAGTGTCAATCATTTCTTATACCTTGGTTGGACGTTACCCTCAGAAAGCTTAAAAAGGATATAATTATTCGGTATTGCTTTTTTTTAGGAAACCCGCCGAAAACCATAGTCTCAAGTTGACTCCCCACTGGTGTACTCGTCCCTGAGTCTCAGGTTCACTCCTCACTGTTGCCTACTCCCATAACTTTGTAGAATATTGTCAGGTTTTGTCGGGTTTTTGTCGGGTATCGTAAAAAGTAATACCTTCCTGGTATTGCTTATTTCCGAAATCCGCAGAAAACCATAGTCTCACATTCACTCCCCACTGTTGTCTACTTCCCAAAACTTTGACTGATATTGTAGGATTTCGACGGGTTTCCTCGGGTTTCGGAAAAAAATTAATTGCTTTTTTACAAAACCCGCCGAAACCCAGTCCCGTGTTTCCTCCCCAATTGTGTACACTTCCCTGAGACCTAAGTTCACTCCCCACTGCTGCCTTCTTCCCATAACTATGTCGGGTTTCAGCGGGTTTCGTAAAATAGAAACACCCCATTTCATATTGAGTGGTATAACATTAAAATGTCCTATCAGTTTGCTACTTACTGATAAATCCGATGGATGGACTCTTGAAATGAATTGGGTCACTTTGTGCCCCGGACTGCCCTGGACTACCCCTGATTGCCCCGGACTTCCCTGGACTACCCCGGATTGCCCCGGACTGCCCTTGACTACCCCGGATTGCCCCGGATTGCCCCGGACTGCCCCGGACTACCCCGAATTGCCTCGGACTGGCCCGTAGAATGTTTTACTTTTGACGTTTATTCTCTGTCAAGGAATATTTTATATTATAGAGACAAAATTCGCTTTTGGATTGGAAGGTCCTTGGTTCAAGCCCCATTCAAGCGCATGATTTAGTCCTTGAAAAAGGCTCTCTCCTCACATTCTCTCACTGTACTCAGATGTAAAATGGATACTGGGTCGTTAACAGCGTTGTCTCTGTCAGAAAAAATGTTATATCGAATAACAGGCTTCGTGTATCCCCTACATGTTACCTGTTGTAGTTGGCGCTTTGAGCTCGTTCAATGGATATTACTCTATATAAAATGTAAGTTATTATTATTATTATTATTATTATTATTATTATTATTATTATTATTATTATTATTATTATTATTATTATTATTATTATTATCATCACGACTATCACCATCATCATCATCATCATCATCATCATCATCATCATCATCATCATCATCATCATCATCATCATCATCATCACCCTCATCATTATCATAACCATCGTGATTTTAATCATTCTTTGCTCTGTTTCTCTGCAGGCACTGCTCTTCGTGTCCAAACGAACCCTGCAACCTTTTATCCCTATTTCACGGACGTCCTAAACATCACTTGCATTCCAGATGATCCCAATTACTGGGCCATTTCCGTCAGTACACTGGAGTTTAAGAAAAATGAAGAAGAAACAATTGCTGTCTTGCAACAAGCTCAACTTACCACTGGATCTGGCATAAAGTCAAATATGAAGGTTAAATAAGGGGGGAAATCACCGATTTCCTGCACTTTTTTTGAGTTGTTGTTATTTGGATTAGCCCCCTTATGTGATATCAGCGGTTGAGATTTCCCTCTATAAATAGACCGGCTGAAAAAAAAGCAGACAGCCATCACGAATAACGATCAATTATTAACCGTAAGTCTTCAATGGTTATAGTTTCCCCGCTGTTTTACTTATGGAGGGGAGGACAAGACCTGACACCACTCAAAAGAAGGCAGTCACAAAGGTTTGGAGAAGTGGACATCTTTGGGTTTTACCCTTTACTATTCAATTGTATTAAATCGGGTTAAACATAAGCACAAACCTTGAATATTAAGTTAAAAACTAGGTTTGAGGTTTAATATTGTTCCGTTAATTTCTTTCTTTTTGTCAACGAACACAACATCCTGGCAATTCTAAAAATTTTAAACTAATTTTCACAGATTGATTTACGAGGAATGTTCAAACCTTTAAGGGTAATTCTATCATCTGTTGATTCAAATGGCTATTTAGAATACCTTATAGGCCATAATGATTGGTCCTTTGTTCATTTGATGTATAAATGGTAGTGTTTGCCTGCTCTCATATGAGAGTATATATACAAAGTGTCTCCGTGCTCTCATTCGAGAGTATATATACAACGTGTCTCTGTGCTCCCATGTGAGAGTATATATACAAAGTGTCTCCGTGCTCTAGTGTGAGATTATATATACATCGTGTCTGCGTACTCTCACATGTGAAGATCTGAAAAGGTGTTTATGAAACGATGACTGCTTCCTAATTTCTCAAAACTGATATCGTATCAAATGTGATGAAACGTAGAAACGATGTATACGTTTGTAAGGGCATTTGACGTTGGAAACTGCTATCTGGTCGCCCTGTAGCGAAACCATTCTTTTGCGCGACAGACAATGTCACCGAACCAATTTTGATCATTGATGGACCGAAAGATTAGTCTCGAGGGCCACAAATATTATGAGGCTCAACAAGTATATAAAATATGAATTAAAGGTAAGTGCTTTCACTAAAAAGAATGAGTTATATATTCTTGAACTCTGTGTTTAGATTTTCAAACCAGAGCTCAATAACGCTGCGCAACCTTGGGAGTATCAGTGGGAACATGGTTCAACCTTTCAAAAGCAGGAGTTACAGAATATACGATTATTCTCTTTCTTTGTATCTATTAAACAGGTTATCTTTATCGTCCAAATAACACTACGAGCTCGCGAGTATACGATTTTTTAAAATTCATTGTATTTTTTTAATTAGTTACTTTTTATCGTGCCAAATAACACTACGAGCTTGCGAGTATGTGTTATGCGTGCTTAAAACTAAAGTTTAATAAATACAAAGAAATAAAAGTATCGTATATTCTTTAACCCCTGATACGGATACATTTTGTTCAAACGTTTAAGTCGTTATTGTTCTCGTCTAGCTTTCAGATATTCAAATTGTGTTAATTTGAGGTCATATGGTATGACACAATCCTGGTAGGTCACCGGTTCAAGTTCTGCTATAGGCCATTCACTCGCCGCATTTGGGTATAAAATGAATGACCAGCTGGTATCAACGTTGCCCATGTCGAAAAATATAGTTATAATGCTTTACGGGCATCAAGTCTAATCATGTCTAGTCATGTCCCGTATATCGTTCAATCCCTGTCGTAACAAGCTGATTTCGGTATGTTTTTAAAAATGTATTTTTCTTTCTTGTTGTGTGTGGTACTATTTCATACACACTTTTTCAGATCTTTATCTCACACTAGTGCCTGTTCCGAGTTTGTCTTCGTCCTGGTGTCCCCTCGAGATCAATGTTTGTTTTCTGATCTTGTGATACAACAATATATCACATAATTCATAACCTCCCTGATTTAATGGTAACACGTCCTACCGGTATTCATAAGGTCTGAGGTTCGATCCTCAGTCGGGACAGGATGATTTTCTTTCTGATGGGTTTTATTTTCGTATAAATTTGTTCTTACTATGTCTGCTACTGTTTCATATACGTCATTTCAGACCTTTATCTAACACTTGATACCTAATTTGCAACTGGTCTCACATGTTATATGTTGCCGTTGGTATTCAATACTTTATAAAGCTATTTGAGTGCATTTAGTAAATATTGCGCTCTAGATATTAAAAAAAAACCCGACTACCTATGTGTCTTAAATTGTTTTCATTACCAGACTGAAGGCCGCATCAAAAAAGACGCTAGTCAAAGTTTTTTGCGATTGACGATAAATCAACCCAGAGCTGAGGACGCTGGAACGTACAAATGTATCATGTTTTATTTAGATGAATTATTCAACATGAAGGAAGAAACGGCTTCTGCTAATGTGATTGTTGAAAGTAAGTATCAAACTTTTCTTTCAAAGGATAAAATACGATATTATTATTATTATTATTATTATTATTATTATTATTATTATTATTATTATTATTATTATTATTATTATTATTATTATTATTATTATTATTATTATTATTATTATATTAATTATTATAATTATTATATTATTATTATTATTATTATTATTATTATTATTATTATTATTATTTATTATTATTATTATTATTATTATTATTATTATTATTATTATTATTATTATTATTATTATTATTATTATTATATTATTATTATTATTATTATTATTATTATTAATATTATTATTATTATTATTATTATTATTATATATTGTTGTTGTTGTCATTATTATTATTATTATTATTTTATTATTATTATTATTATTATTATTATTATTATTATTATTATTATTATTATTATTATTATTATTATTATTATTATTATATTATTATTGTTTGTCATGTTACTGTCGAACGCGATTAAGTCTCAATGGGAATCAAGCTTAATCCGACCATGAGCTTTTTTATCTGTTTAAGCCCTCGACTTAGCGGTTCAGGTGGTTCATAATTGCATAAAATGTGTTTATTTTTATGCCCGCAGTTCTTTTCCTTTGTTGAGTGTTGCCATGGTCGGTTTTGTGATGTAAATTTGTTTTTTCTAAGAAGAGGTTGCATATATTAGATGAGGGGGAGTACTGTGCTATGGAGATGTTGTTCCATGTAGTTCTGAGATGCATGTTACATTCTTTGAGGTTCCAAATGTGTTCGCTAAGTGTGGTATAATGTCATTTCTGGTTGTTGTTGAAGAAACATTTGTGCAGATTGTGTCTGGTTTTGAATGAACATTCTGTGAGACCAATTTTCCTCTCTTATTTGAATGTATCTGAGCGTGTAACATTGACTTAACTCCTCGGTCACTTTGCCCCCTCCCCCTCCCCCGCCCCCAATAGATTTAGAATCTGTTTAATGTGACACTTGTGCGGCTATGTGGTCTAGTCGTATGACACTCGGCTTCGGATCGGAAGGTCCTAGGTTCGTGCCCTGAGCGGTGCATAGTTGAGACCTTGGAAAATGGTCTTTGATCACATTCTCCCACCGCACTCGGGTGTGAAATGAGTACCTGGCCGTTAACAGCCTTGTTTCTGTCCGAAACAAAATGTAATATCGCCAACAGGGGTCATGCCTCGTCCTACATGTTAAATGTTGCTGCAAGTTGGGGACCCCTAGTAAAGCGCAGGTTTAATGGATATTGCGCTATATAAACAACTCATGTAATCCATTAGAAAAATGTTTATCACTTATTTACTCTTCAAGCTCATGACCTGGCACCCACAGTTGCATCTTTGGTGGAAAAGATGTCCGGCTTGGAAACGTTGGTCCAGACACAGGAAAATGTCATATCGGAACAAGGGAAGCAACTAAAACTACAGCAAGATTACATCTCCCAGCAAAATTTGAAAGGTGCCAAGTAACTGGGTTTTTTTTCTTTTTAATTTTTTAGCACCAAATATTGCGTCGATAGTGGTAGTTTTTCGGAATGAACCATAGAATTAAACGAATGAGAATACGTACGAAGCCTAAAAAGTGTCCACCAATGAAAGCATTCAGCGCCATTTTGTTGTTGGCTGAGAATGTAGTAATTACCATTCATTCGGTATCTATGTCAACATAACGACACAAGAAAAACAACAAACAATATCAAAATCCACAATAAAATGTTTCAGAACTGTTGCGTATATTTATGGCACAACGAAGCTGTCAAAAATGAAGTTAGAGAATGTGTGTAATCATGTACTATAATAACCTGTAATGTGTTTTCCAACCACCACATCATCTACTACTACAACCACCACCACAATATCATCACTAACACTACTACTACAACCACCAGCCCCACATCATTATCACTACCACTACTACTACACCACCACCAGCACATCATCATCACTACCACTACTACAATCACCACAACCACATCGTCATCACTACCACTACTATTGCAACCACCACCACCATATCATCATCATTACCACTACTACCACAACCACCACCACCACTACTACTACAACTACCACAACATTACTACCTCAACTACTACAACCACCACCACAATAGCATCATTACCACTACTACTACAACCACCACAACCACATCGTCATCACGACCACTACTACTACAACCACCACCATATCATTACCATTACCACTACTACTACAACCACCACTACCACCATATCATTACCATTACCACTACTACTGCAACCACCACTACCACCATATCATCACCATTACAACTACTACTACAACCACCACAACCACATCATCATCACTACCACTACTACTACAACCACCACCACATCATCATCACTATCACTACTACTACAACTACAACCACCACCACATTATCATCACTACCACTACTACTACTGCAACCACCACCACCATATCATCATCATTGAAATATTTTTTTTTTTAATTGAGCTTTATATAGTGCAATATCTACTAAATGTGCTCAAAGCGCTTTACAAGGGGTCCCTGGTCAACATTTAACATGTAGGACGGGACATGACGCCTGTTAGGCGATATTACAATTTTTCGGACAAAGACAACTCTGTTAACGGCCAGGTACTCATTTTACACCTGAGTACGGTGAGAGAATGTGAGTAAAGAGCCTTTTCCAAGGACTCAACTATGCGCCGAGCGCGAGGCTCGAACCCAGGACCTTCCGATCCTGAAGCGAGTGTCATACTACTAGACCACATAGCCGCATCATTACCACTACTACTACAAACACCACCACCACATCATCATCACGACCACTACTACTACAACCACCACCACCACCATATCATTACCATTACCACTACTACTACAACCACCACCACATCATCATCACTACCACTACTACTACAACTACAATCATCACCACCACCACATCATCATCACTATTACTACTACAACTACAACCACCACCAACACCACATCACCTCACTAACACTCAGTACTACAATCACTACCATTAGGTTTTGGAGCTTTACTTCATTTGAAATAAGGAAACTTCGGAATTGTATTTGGCATTGTGTTTATATATCATAATATAATTCTAATCAGTTTTCTATTTAGAACTAGATACTATACAATATGTATGCCAAATACCACCCCAATTCCCCTTTCTTGTGTGCGGGAATTCCTCTTTCGGCATTGAAATTGAGTGTGAGAGAGTCATCACTACACACATAAACAACAGAAACAATTTAAAAACAACAGACTATGACACGCAACCACTCAAACACGAGGCTATACTATTTATCCTTTTCTCTATATAGAATAGGACAAGACAAACAATAGCTTGACTCTCGCTACACTTCGCATTGATGTTTGTCGTCTCACGAGTTCAACTCCCGGTCGACCTGTCAATATTCCTTTTTGCCTCGGACGTAATCATTAATAGAATGTTGTGTGGTTTTGACCGTGAAGAAAACCTTAAGAAGTCACATTTATATCATTTTAGAGAGATCGTTTTGAATAATTTTGAGTTAAACGAGCGAGCAGCAACTTGTTTTCATGAACGGCCAATCAGCGCTTGTTTACTATAGTAACGCGATTCCCAGCCAACATCAAAATGGCGGATATTTTTCTCATCGAGGCCGCTGGTTGGTTAGCCAATAAGAGCACCGTACGGTTTCCATTGGGTAAATTCCTTGGAATGAACAAAGTGGAGAAAATCACATTCAAATTCAATTCAGATTTTAATGGAACGTTTATAATAGAGCATTTTCATGGATTTACTCCTCACAATACGCTTTAAAATGTTACATTTGTATCCCCAGCAAGACAAATGGAACCATTAAAATAATAGAATTAAATAATAGATAAATAAGATTAACTTTATTCAGTACCAAGAGGGACATTTGTCTTTAGTGTTTATTCCAAGTGATAACTGGAATAACAGAGCAAGACTGCAAAGTGATCGAGGGCGAGGTGACATGCTCAAGACCAAATAGCACGGCGGGTAGTAAAACTCAGTACCTTTCAGGTGCTAAATAAAGACCATACTGCTGAGCCACGCTCCCCTATATTTCAATTTCATACAGTACCAGTCGTATTTTCGACGTACTTTTAGTACTGACACTCTTACAATACCCGTCATTGCCTAAATCTAGCTGCTAGGCTCTCATTGATACTTATATAAATATTTGGCACGGCTGTCGGCAAGAAAAGGGATCTTAAGTCAAAACAACTAGAAGAGTCTTTTTGGGGGTTTCTTTTAAATTGGTGAAGAAAGGTTTTGAGCCAGAAAAATGCAAATACAAATTGTATCAATTATTTATAAAGTGAATATAACATTTCACTAAGATATTTGTAGTATTTTTGCATGATCAAGGTTTTTATATTATTGTTTAGGCAAAATATACAAAGAACTATTTGATACTAATATAGAAGTGGTTCTTATATTTAGACACCAATCAAATATAGATAGAACCAAATTGACTTCACTCATCTCTTTGTTATTGTTTTAATCCAGAAATGTATCTATTGCTCAATTAATTGTGTCAATCAGACTATAAACGTTTAAGGCTATAAAAAGTATTTTGTGTTGCTATGTTATAATATTCAGCTCGCGAAATGTTTTGAGTTTGTTTGTTTTTGTTTTGTTTGGCTAAACACAAATAATCCATGAAAATGAGCACAGGCAAGGAAATTGCTTCTATTTGATGGCCAAAACACTGGTTTTTAACATATTATACTTCTTCATTAAAATATTTGTAAAATAACAATCGTATTTGATCATTTTTAGCATCTGAGATGAATAAAACACTGCACGTACAAGATCTTACCATCAGCAATATGAAGACACAGTTGAAAGTTCAACAAGACAATCAAAAAACATTTGTAAATGGCCTGAATGGGAAGATGGGTAGTCTTGAGAAAGAACTCCAAAAACAAGAAACGCGAAATGCCAACCAACAGAAACACATAGACGCGCAAGGGAAAGAACTCGATAACCAAGAAAATGCAATTAAAGCCCAGCTTGAAACAATTACAGGTCTGCGAAATGACATTAGCAATCAGGCGAAACAGCTCCAAAAACAGAATCAATACATAAAAGGACAACTTGAACAAGGTATGCCCTCACCTTTCCTAACTTCATTCGATTTAGCTTTATATTTTAACCAAAATTTTAGATTAAATTAACTTAACACTAATATTATATAATATCAGGTGAGAGAGGACAGAATTAAAAGGTTTTGAAGACTGAAGCCGTCAGACAATAAAAGGTTAAGCCCTGAAATTGTACGACAATAAAACCCATTGCTTAAAATGTATGTGTACAATTTTTCAGGCATGTGAATTGAAAAACATTAACTCTACATTAAAAATATATATAAATATATCTTATATTTGTTATATCAAGACTTCGGAAGTAATTCCCAAATTTTGGTGTCACTTGTAGATCTCCATCTTCCTGTATGACCAGAGGTAGCCCTTTTCCCATGTTATCCATTTGATTTTCTATTGTCTTAAATTTCAAAATTCAATCTGTTGCTTTTTGAATTGAATATTTTAACTCTGCTTCTGTATGCAACGTTAATCACTCTTGTGGACCCCATTGAGCATCATAAACTAAATGATGAAGTCCATTGGATTCAAGTGAAGACTCATTCTCTTTAGAAAAATATTCTATGTGATATCTGCATTCCAAAACTGTGTTGCATTTTAGAGGGAACATTATTCCAGACTCTAACCCGGTCGGTCATTTCCTTTCCAATAAGACGGGATAATTTTCTACACTAGTTACACCAAACTTCTAAAAACAAGTATCAAGTTTGGAAACTTTAGATATTGTGATTCTTATACGACTTATAACTGACATAGTTTTTTAAACAATTAGAGTATTTTAAATAAAAGTAGCCAAATCATTATTCTTACTATGGTCTTTAGTTTATTGAAAATACGGATTTGATTTTAGCCCCTTTTACAACACGTTCGAATGCAAAAATCATTTTATATCAGATTTGGCAGAAATGACAGTTAAGATAACGACAACAACAACAACAACAACAACAAAAACTACAACAACAACAACAACAACAACAACAACAACTACTACTACTACTACTACTACTACTACTACTACTACTACTACTACTACTACTACTACTACTACTACTACTGCTGCTGCTGCTGCTACTACTACTACTACTACTACTACTACTACTACTACTACTACTACTACTACTACTACTACTACTACTACTACTACTAGTACGACTACTACTACTACTAATAGTACAACTACTACTGCTACTACTACCACCACTACTACTATTACTACCTCTAAAACTACTACTACTACTACTACTACTACTACTACTACTACTACTACTACTACTACTACTAGTAGTAGTAGTATAGTAGTAGTAGTAGTAGTAGTAGTAAGTAGTAGTAATAATAATAATAATAGTATTAATAATAATAATAATAATAATAATAATAATAATAATAATAATAATAATAATAATAATAATAATAATGATAATAATAATAATAATAAAAACAATAATAATAATAATAATAATAATAATAATAATAATAATAATAATAATAATAAATAATAATAAATAATAATAATAATAATAATAATAATAATAATATAATGACATTCAACATATTTAGGGAGACGGAACTCCGGTAAGGTAAAGGAATAATAATAATAATAATAATATAATAATAATAATAATAATAATAAATAATAATAATAATAATAATAATAATAATATTAATAATAATAATAGTAATAATAATAATAATAAAATATAATAATAATAAATAATAATAAAATACAATAATAATAATAATAATAATAATAATAATAATAATAATAATAATAATAATAATAATAAATAATAATATAATAATAATAATATAATAATAATAATAATAATATAATAATAATAATAATAATAATAATAAAATAATAATAATAATAAAATAATAATAATAATAATAATAATAATAATAATAATAAAATAATAATAATAATAATAATAATAACAATAATAATAAAATAATAATAATAATAATACATTATATACAATAATACAGATATATAGTAATAATAACAATAATGATAACAAAATACCAAACGAGTTTAATTATTTCTCTATCCAGCTTCATTCAAGTCAGAATTCAGGGCTGCTTATGATCCTAAAGACAAACTTAAAGTTGGAGAGACCGTGAAGTTCAGGACCAGGTTATTTGCAATTGGAGATGCTTACAACTTCAACACTGGTGTGTATACTGCACCGAAAACCGGCACCTATTTCTTCACTCTAAGTCTGATGACTAGCCAAACAGGTAAGGGCAATTACAACAAAAGCATTTTTCATCTCAAGACATTATTTTAGTCATAGCCAGGCTAGTTCTACGAAATATATATATATATATATATATATATATATATATATATATATATATATATAATATATATATGTATATATACACATATATTTATATATATAGGTAGGCATCCTTCCGTCTCGAGAGACGATGGTTTGCGCCCTGTATGGCTTTAGTCTCATCAGTCTTGTTGAGAGCAACGGCGGTGTGACTCAGCAGACCAATCCTTGCATGGCAGTCTCTACCGCAGTTGTTGCACACATAGTTTGACTGTGTGTTTGGTATTTGGATCTGCTGCCTCTCTTTCCTCCTTGCTCTCCTCTCCTCAAACTTCATCTTTCTCCTCTCCTCGCCTCTCTTAACCCCCTCCATCACCGCATATCTCCAGCCGCTGCGGTCGTCAGCAAGCGACTCCCAGGTGTTTGAGTCGATGCCTGTCAATTTCATGTCTCGTTTGCAGACATCATAGAAGCGCAGAGCTGGACGGCAAGTTGGTCCCCGTCCAGAAGCTAGTTCACCGTACATGATGTCTTTGCGTATGCGTCCATTGTCCATCCTGTGTACGTGACCAAGCCATCGCAAACGTCGCTGGCAGAGCATGAGATGCATACTGAGGAGTTAGCTCTTTCTAGCACTGCATTGTTAGTGAGTCTGTCCCGCCACCTGATGCCGAGAATTCGTCGTAGACAGCGAACGTGGAAGTTTTCCAGGCGGTTCTCTTGTCTGGCATATGTTGTCCAGGATTCACTGCCATACAGTAGGCTACTGAGTACACATGCCTGGTATACTCTGAGTTTGGTGTTCAAAGTGAGTTGGTTGTTGGTCCACACTCTCTTGCTCAGTTGTGCTATGACAGCGGCAGCTTTGGCGATGCGCTTGTCTAATTCTGCATCGAGTGAGAGGTTGCTGGTGATGGTTGTGCCCAGGTATGTGAAGTGATCAGTGACTTCTAGCTCCTCGTTGTCAATGTAAATTGCTGGTATAGAGGGGACATCCTGACACATTACATTTGTTTTCTTGATGCTGATCGTCAGCCCGAATTCCCTGCATGCGTAGGAAAACCTGTCCATCAGCCGCTGAAGGTCTTCCTCGGTGTGCGCGCATAGAGCTGCATGATCTGCAAATAGCATTTCCCTTATGAGGACTGTGCGGACCTTGGTCTTTGCTCTCAGCCGTGCCAGATTGAACAGCTTCCCATCACTTCTGGTGTGTAAGTCACAGCCGTTTAAATAGGGCCCAAACTTTCAGTTTAGTTACTTCTTCCCTCACTGGCTACCGTCAAGTAATGTAAACAATCCACCGTCAACCACAGTGATAACACCTGTCAAGACGGGGTGCACTGGCAATAAGTTATGTCTGCAGGTAAATCTCATCGCTTTGAATTTCTCTCAGGCAGAGAGTAGTAGAGATTTCATCACAATACGCAATTTTCTCAGCCAATTGTGGACGCAGTATCTTTTTCATAATTTTCAAACATATATGGATACAAAGACCAGCTTTTCCTCTACAAGACGCAATTATTTTTGTTTACATCATTAAATGATAGTTTGTGTTTTGCTCTTTTGAATAATCAGTGTTTTTTATGAAAAAAAATATTAAAATTATAAGTTTAAAAAATATTTAAAAATTCAAAATATCAAACCAACACTTTTTACCATCAAGGGTGAGGAATCAGAGAAAAGTAAATAAAATTATCTTTCATATGATATATACTTTATTGTGTAGATTCAGGGATTTAAGAATAGAGGGTGTGGAAAGGAATCTCAATAATTGTTTTTGTTACCAACACAGAGGAGAATATTTCATGATATTTTAGAAACCCAATAATAAAACTAGATAGTGATGATAAGATATATCAGAGTTGGGGATTTTTTTTCACAGATGTTTACTTTAGATTTTTGATCTCTTTAATAGGCCGAGTATTGAGCTGTCTGCCATCTGCTGCCGGTGTTAATTATATGATGTATAGTAAAGGTCACCTGAGGCATCCTTGGGGACATCCGTTGGATATGACTCTCGTTTAAAAAAAGCTTGAGCGTCGAATTTAACCTATTGGGTGTTCTTGACGAGAAAACTGTTGTGCCATAATTTAGAAAATTAAAAGTGTGCATTTGTTCCAAGAGTATTATCATATTCAAGGCTGAAGGAACGTCATCGTACGGGATGCGGTAGAAATCGTTTAAGAGTTGTAAAGATTACTAAAGTTCAAATTTATTGGGAAGAGCATCCTCGATTCACAGTTTGTTTTGGTAGACAAACTGATATTTGTTAAAGTGATGTTTATTATATGCAAACATGAGCAATTGCGTTCTAGTCGAGCTTTTGGGGTATTTCATGACCTGAAATGTTAAGTCTATGGGACAAGAGACATCAAATGGGATGGGTTGTATTTTTGGGCAACGGGGATTATCGCGGACGATTTCCATTTTGTTGGGATCGTTTGTTCATGAATCTCTCGTTTAAAAAAGTTTGTGAAAGTGTTCCAAAAGTTGTTTAATGGCAGAAGGACGGGAATTTTCCGTTGAGCTAACCTGGGCCAGGAGCTTTCTTATTTTTACCGTTTTGAAAAAAAATGACACCTCTTCTTGTGTTAAAAAACTGGAGGACAGGTGTCAATGTTTGTTGTAACACTTATGCTGGGTAGATTGGGAGAAAGATATATATATATATATATATATATATATATATATATATATATATATATATATATATATATATATATATATATCCTTTCTTTAAAAAATATAGCCTTATGGAGAACATTGTGCTTATTTGAGTCAACAAAAAAATTGATACGGCGCACAACTATACTGAAAGATTTGAAAAAGAGAAATGTATTTTTTACAGATAGATAAACAGACAACTTGATTTTCTTTTAAAATTTAAAGTCAGTTTGAAAGTTCGTTAAGTCAAACAGATATCTTTAAAAAATTTACCGAAGACACTAACACCTCATGGCCACACCCTCAACTCTATCTGTCCAGTAGAGTCCTTACTTCCGTTGTGTTGATTTAGCGGTGATCAGTGTTATGTAGTAGTGTGTTCTCATTGCGTGTGTGTGTGTGTGTGTGTGTGTGTGGTGTATACATATGTGTGTGTGTGTTTTGGAATGTGGTTGCGTGGAAGAAAAAAAAAAGGGGGGGGGGGTGTCCATCAAGTAGAGAAATTCCTGAGCAAAGGGTGGGGGGGGGGGGAAGGGGGTGTGTGTGTTTGCTAGGAACTGTCAGATTGGCATTTTTCAGCAAATCGTGGCATTCATATTGATATAATTCACTTGATCACATGACGGTATTCGGATTTCCAGAAATTTTAAACAAGTTTCACCGATTAACAACATCAACGAATACTACTGCTGATATTACTGTCGTTTTTATGCCATCGATGTGATAATTATTGCCCTGGGAAATATTTAGTTAAACGTTGTCGGCAAACTGTCAATTGGATCTGTCTAGCTTCTAGCCCGAACAAACCAAAAGTAGACAGATTCGGGGACATGATATTTTTCGCGTCCGCTTCAGATTTTCATTTGATCTCACATAAGTTAAGTAAAGGGGGGACATTCCGAAAGCTTCTACATCCAAGGTATTCATTCAATTTGTATTTTCACCGTTGATCTTTTGTCAGGCGTTTATTTATTCAATTTGTCATCATATAAAAGCGTTTTAAAAACTCTAGAACAAACCTTGATAGATTTGTGAAAGTTTAAAATGTTCTAATTTGACCATGGTCAAATTGCCGCCATTTTAATTTGTGAAGTATTGAAGGTAGTGCAGAGCACTCACAAGTAAAGCGTGGTAAAGACTTGCGACTTATTGATATTGATATCTACTGACTGATAAACTAAAATCATGCCGAATAAAGCATGGCACCGACGACAAGCACATCGATTAAAATGTGCATCTAATCGTAATCAAGCTAATCAAGAAAATGATTCTGGCAATATCGAATGAAAATTGTTCTTTCCCCGCGAAATTGCGGGCTTTTTACTAGTATATATATATATATATATATATATATATATATATATATATATATATATATATATTATATATGTATATATATATATATATATATATATAAATATATATGTATGTATATATATAGATGCTATATATGTATATATATGTATATGTGTAAATATATATGTATATATGTATGTATGTATATATATATATATATATATATATATATATATATATATATATATAGAGAGAGAGAGAGAGAGAGAGAGAGAGAGAGAGAGAGAGAGAGAGAGAGTAAATGATGTAAAAGCTCCAGATTTGCAGGATTTTGTTTTACAAAAATTACATAAATATTGTTTGTATAAGTATAGAAGCTAGTGAATTGTGCTTTGATTTGGTTTTCTTTTACTCTTAATCACTTTTTTTCTCTTGACCAATAGGGTGGATTAATATCCATATCAGATCCAACGGGAACTCAATTGCAAAGGTACATTGTGAAACTCAACAATACTGGGACCAGTCGTCTGTGAGCTCTATGGTGGCATTGAAAGCAGGAGATCAAGTCACACTTTTTGTAGAAGCACGTTTAAGAGTTGACACTTTTGTTAATGGTATGGATACTCAATTCAGCGGGTATTTACTCAAATAAGATTTTGCTTCAGTATAACGTATTTCATCACTTCTTTTTATACGTTTATCCCACATACTGTAAACTGTGACCAATCATCTCAAAACGGTTTAATATCGAGGTAAATCGGACCTCTGACAGTGAATTTAGATATATTATTATAAGAAATGGGAATATTGGGTTGATTGAAGTGTAAGAACTTTTTGTTGGTTATAATGTAAGAAGGAGAGAAAGTGAGTAAATGTGACTCATGTATAAGAGAACAACACAAAACAAACGACGTTTCGGCCTTTGGCTTTCTTCAAGTAAACACGAAATATGTTATAATACGTATTACATTGTCATAATAGTTAAAACATTAGAGGCAAAAATGCGTGTTTGTATGTATGTATAAATATATAAAACAAAACAAAAAAGACCTCAGAAAAACAATGAAAAAAGGGAGAAAAGACAGGAAGAAATAACGAGCGGGGGGCAGAGAGAAAGAAAGAAAGAGAGATAGAATGGAGAGAGAGAGAGAGAGAGAGAGAAAGAGAGAGAGATATATATAGAATCAGAGACAGAGAGAAAGTGGGAGAACGGGAGAGGAAGGGTGCGTTTCAAAGTTATATTTAAGATAAAGGAAAGCGATAAAAAAATTAAAACTTAGCTAGGGTTAAGAACTTTGAGTTGTTTGTAATGTAAGAACTTTGAGTTGTTTGTAATGTAAGAACTTTGAGTTGTTTGTAATGTAAGAACTTTGAGTTGTTTGTAATGTTAGAACTTTGAGTTGTTTGTAATGTAAGAACTTTGAGTTGTCTGTAATGTAAGAACATTGAGTTGTTTGTAATGTAAGAACTTTGAGTTGTTTGTAATGTAAGAACTTTGAGTTGTTTGTAATGTAAGAACTTTGAGTTGTTTGTAATGTTAGAACTTTGAGTTGTTTGTAATGTTAGAACTTTGAGTTGTTTGTAATGTAAGAACTTTGAGTTGTTTGTAATGTAAGAACTTTGAGTTGTTTGTAATGTAAGAACTTTCAGTTGGTTGTAATATAAGAACTTTGAGTTGGTTGTAATGTAAGAACTTTGAGTTGGTTGTAATATTAGAACTTTGAGTTGGTTGTAATGTAAGAACATTGAGTTGGTTGTAATGTTAGAACATTGAGTTTGTTGTAATGTTAGAACTTTGAGTTGGTTGTAATGTAAGAACTTTCAGTTGGTTGTAATGTAAGAACTTTGAGTTGGTTGTAATGTTAGAACTTTGAGTTGGTTGTAATGTAAGAACTTTGAGTTGGTTGTAATGTAAGAACTTTCAGTTGGTTGTAATGTAAGAACTTTCAGTTGGTTGTAATGTAATAACTTTGAGTTGGTTGTAATGTAATAACTTTGAGTTGGTTGTAATGTAAGAACTTTGAGTTGGTTGTAATGTTAGAACTTTGAGTTGGTTGTAATGTAAGAACATTGAGTTGGTTGTAATGTTAGAACATTGAGTTTGTTGTAATGTTAGAACTTTGAGTTGGTTGTAATGTAAGAACTTTCAGTTGGTTGTAATGTAAGAACTTGAGTTGTTGTATGTTAGAACTTTGAGTTGGTTGTAATGTAAGAACTTTGAGTTGGTTGTAATGTAAGAACTTTCAGTTGGTTGTAATGTAAGAACTTTGAGTTGGTTGTAATGTAATAACTTTGAGTTGGTTGTAATGTAATAACTTTGAGTTGGTTGTAATGTAAGAACTCTGAGTTGGTTGTAATGTAAGAACTTTGAGTTGGTTGTAATGTAAGAACTCTGAGTTGGTTGTAATGTAAGAACTTTGAGTTGGTTGTAATGTAAGAACTTTGAGTTGGTTGTAATGTAAGAACTTTGAGTTGGTTGTAATGTAAGAACTTTGATTTGATTGCAATGTAAGAATTGTTGGTTGTAATGTAAGAACTTTGATTTGATTGCAGTGTAAGAATTGTTGGTTGTAATGTAGGAACTTTGATTTGATTGCAGTGTAAGAATTGTTGGTTGTAATGTAGGAACTTTGATTTGATTGCAGTGTAAGAATTGTTGGTTGTAATGTAGGAACTTTGATTTGATTGCAGTGTAAGAATTGTTGGTTGTAATGTAAGAACTTTGATTTGATTGCAGTGTAATAAATCTTCTTAATTCTCCGCCAAAACAACTAGAAATGATCCCCAAATGTCATATATTTTCGGCTATCCATTCTATTTCCATCACCAAACACTCCCCAATATAATACCACTTTGAGACGGTTGGCCACGTGTAGATCAGACTTCTTAATGCATAAATAGTAGAGTGACGGCCAAGAGAAAAAACTCAAATTCTTTCACATTTTTGTAAAAGTTTTTTTCTTCTTCACAGTTCGAAAGATTGATATCTTTGAAAAACTGATGGTATAATGCCATTCCAATTCGACCACTTGAAGGTCAACTAGAGGTCACTAAATTTTGAATAAGTTCAACTATATTTAACAATAAGTCGTAAATTATCGATATTTTAAAACAGCTTTAAGAATATAAAAATATTTTGTGTTAAACACGCACAGCTTTGGTAATATTCATTTGGATTTGTACGAGTTATCGCCCTTGATTTGATTTTAGATGAATAAAAGTAATCTACTTGTTAAAATAAATAATCTCTTTCGCTGAGAAAACACACTTTGTAAGATTCAGATAAATATTTAATAAAATGTTTGATTGCATTCAAATTTTCTGAAGTTTTGTCTTTTTATTTTGATATAAATGAAAACCAAATTAATTCATCATATACTATCTTTAACTGGATTAAAAGTCAGAACAAACTGTCCATCTTTATCTTGGAAAATCATTTCATAGTAAAAACGTAAGTGGTGCTTTGAACCCGTGGTATAAAATATTTATTCAACAATTGCAGAATATTTTCGCTTTGAAAACTTTGAAAAAACTTTGAAAAGACAGCTAGTTGGTGATTTAAAAAACAACCCTTTAGAGCGTAAGAATACAATTCGAGCAGCAACATTTACATTACAACAATGTTAAATCAAGCCCAAAATAGGATTCAATAGTCTGATGTTACGTCTGCCCAGCATCGTACAGCTTGGTTCTAAACAAAGAAAATCAACGCTTTTTATTCTTTATACTACTATAACTTTTACACATGTCATGTAATCAGAATGTATAAAAGTCAAAACATGATCAAATTAATACTATTTTTCTCCTCTGGAAACACGTTTATGCTCGTCTGAGAAGTATTTCATCAGGGCGTCCGCCATTGTTCCGAAACTTTAGACCCTGGCACGAAGTTACAATGCGCCATGACGAGGGAAGTGACGTCACGACTGTTGAAGCCTATTGCGGTCGATTATTAGACCTACAAATTCCTGTACGCATATCTCACCGCTTTTAACTATTGAATGCAAATCACGTTTCACTTTCTTTTGGTGATCGTGGGCTTGTAGTTTGACATAATATGTATGGCCAGAGTCAGGCTACGAGTTAGCTAAAATCATGATGTGCATGACCATCCATCGTTACGTAGTCCATCAGAGCCATTGGACCAATGGAGCCGGAGTTTATCTCGGTTTCTATAACGTGACAATAAGCTACAATGTCGAAGAAAACCAGCATTTGATAAGTGAGGAACAGAGAGCGAGAGCTGAAGCGGATTTTCTGGAGAGTCGCATTAAATGGAGAAGATGGCAATGGTCGGGGCATGTCTGTCGCAGACTTGATGAAACACTGATAAGAAAAGCTCTGCGATGGACACCCCAAGGAAAGAGGAAGTGAATCCGCCCAAGGAGACTTGGAGACGTACCGTAGAGAAGGACCTAAAACACAGATGTCTGTACCTCGGGATGACCCTAAGAATAGCTGCTGACATAAACAGGTGGAGATCCCTTGCATCGCCACAAGTGCCAGCAGGCCGCAGAGTATTGAGTGAGTGAGTGAGTGAGTGAGGGACAAGTGACTTAAAAGTTTAGAGTTAACCAAATTGTGACCCACCTACTCCAAACGGTATTATCTGGTGATGAATTGGACTGAAAGACGTGAATGTTTCCTGTTTAAGCAATGTGATTGTATTTATTCTAATAAAAAACGAAGACATATTAACCAAACTTTAATGTTATGGCGATAAGTCATTCTCCAGCATACAGGACCGGGACGTCCAAACATAATACCCCTTTGGACGGTGAGTTACACATGAGACAGCATATAATAGAAATTGGCTGCTTGAAAAATAATAATATCTCCGTGAAATAAAGGGAATGAAAAATAATAATAATAATAATAATAATAATAATAATAATAATAATAATAATAATAATAATAATAATAATGATGATGATGATGATGATGATGATGATGATGATGATGATGATGATGATGATGATGATGATGATGATGATGATGATACTACTACTACTAATAATAATATAACAATAATAATAATAATAATAATAATAATAATAATAATAATAATAATAATAATAATGAAGATGATGATGATAATACTACTACTAATAATAATATAATAATAATAATAATAATAATAATAATAATAATAATAATAATAATAATAATATAATAATAATAATAATAATAATAATAATAATAATAATAAAAATAATAATAATAATAATGATAATAATAATAATAATGATAATAATAATAGTAATAGTAACAATACTATTACCACGACCAACTCCACCATCACTACTACTACTACTACTACTACTACTACTACTACTACTACTACTACTACTACTATTGTTGTTGCTGCTACTATATTCTCCTGAATCAGATGACGCATTTTAGTCAGGCGTGCAATCTTCTCCACGCTGGATCCCAGCCTATGAGATGGTCCAACGAGTGGACACTTCCAGGCTCAAATTAGGAGCTAGTGTTCACACTAAGGACCCTATATAGGTAAGCATCACGATGGCATGGCGGATGATAATGGAGTGAATAGTATTTCCTTGGAGTTGGACGGTGTGTAATTGTACAACATTTACAAACCACCAAAAGCGACTTGGACTACACCACCGGTCTCGGTGGTTAGCCATCCTTCCATCTGTCTGGGAGACTTTGATAGCCAAAACCACTAAAATGGCTATCAAGACTGCAACGAGGCGGGTAGAAAACTCCTTACATGGATGGAGTTTAACCACACACAGTGTGATACTTGAGGGGCACCCACCATAAGAAGGAGTATACTTCTTCCCTCACCCTTAACGCACCTGGACCCCAGGGCATGGACCTGACTGACAGAAGCAATACCAGGCGTCCTTGTAAAAGGGAAGCTTCCACAAATGTAGAAGCATGCTAAAATAGTTGCCAGTCTAAAGCTAGGCAAGCCTTCAACGAAGGCTGGCAATTACTGACCCATCTTATCACTTCTGAGCTGCCTTAAACACTTTTAGAGCATGTGTTACTGAACCGATGGGGACCGATACGCCGCCGATTGGTCTTTAAACATCGAAAAAGTAGAAAACGGTAGGAGCTGCCTGAAGCCTATGATCGCGAAAATAATAACGTAAGAGTGAAAATAGAGATGCTTCGTTCCTCCTACGAAGCCTCTCCATTTTCACTCTTTCGTTAGTCTTTAAACATCGCAACTGTTTGTTGTTTCTGTTTTAAAGACTATTTCAGAACGGAATATTCTGTTGTGCAACTCCCGTCCTTGAAGCCCGACATCTCGTGTGGCAGGCCTGCGTTTTGGACGTCCCTCAACCGTACAGTATCATACGTTCCAAATTGTTTTACATGCCGTTAAGAAGTGGTATGGTACACTAAACTGTCAGTCTTCGTCGGTTTATCTGGGGCTTTTGAATGAATGGCAACTATCTTAGCGTGCTTGGCTGAGTCCCAGGTTTGAGAGTTTTCGCCAAGATGGGGGGGTCATATAAATAGATCTACATTTGAAGGACGAGTTTTCTGGCCAAATTAAAAAAATACATTCTTTTTCCAGAGTACACGGTTAATTAGCTATTTAAAAAACCCAAACAACTTGAGATTTCATATAACGCAATATCCACGAGTTGCTCAGAAACATTGAGCACGTGCGAAACCTTATCGACGAAGACGCCTTCAAAATGCTAGTTCACTCAATGATTACTTCAAGACTTGACTACTGCAACTCCCTCTTCTCTGGGTTGCCAAAAAGCTCGATTGCAAGACTGCAGCTAATAATAAAAAAAGCTATTCGTATTGTTGCCAAATAAAAATGTCAGATCACATTACATCAGTCTTACAGTCAGATTGCTTACAAACTTGCCCGTTAATGTTTCAAGTGCGTCCACGCCACTGCTACCAACCACTTGTCACCTCTTCTTTCTATCTACAATACGAATCGCTCTCTTCTCTCATATACTTCCCTGTACTTACCCGTTTGATTCTTATGTCGAAATTTTCACGACGTACTTTCGCATATTGGTAAGAGAGTGTGAGAAAAGAGCCTTCTCCAAGGACTCAACTATGTGCCGAGCGATGATCGAAGCCAGGACCTTCCGATTCGAAAATCATAATTATTACATTATCATGGAGTTACTGTTTCTCCTTGCTTTTGGTCGGCAAATAAAAACTGTTATGGTGTGTTTTTGAAGGACGACCCGGTGGAGAATGATAAACTAGAATTGGCTAGTTCTTTTCGTTCAAAATCTTAACTGAAATTCCCCGCTGTCAATCGCTGCTGTCAGTCCTCGCCAACACCAGGACTTTCCTGTCAGCCCGTAGCCGTCCATGGCACCAAAACACACTGTTGTGAAGTCTAGAACTCAGGACACATCTTGAACCTACTGATAACAGCCTCGTCCTGAGGGGGTGCCAATCAAGCAAGCCCGCCAGATTAAAGATAAGCTAATCGGGCTTATACAATTTTCCAATGTATTACCTTCTGATAAAGATGATTTATATTAAATATATAAATAAATAAATAAATAAATAAATAGATAAATAAATAAATAAATAAATAAATAAATAAATAAATAAATAAATAAATAAATAAATGCATAAATTAGCTCTACTTAATTAGAGCCATTCTTCTCAAAATTAGAATAACAATAAAATTGTTAATGATATATCATCCATCATTTTTATTCTACCTTCCACTTATTCTCTCTATATTTTCCTGTAACAATCTAATTAAACTTATGTATAGAATTGTTATTATTGTATTGGGTGTTACTAAAGTCTTGACTCACTTGTATTATTATTATTATTATTATTATATATTATTATTATTATTATTATTATTATTATTATTATTATTATTATATTATTATTATTATCATCATCATCATCATCTTTACTATTATTTTATTATTATATTATTATTATTATTATTATTATTATTATTATTATTATTATTATTATCATCATCCTCATCATCATCCTCAACATCATCATCATCATCATCATCATCATCATCATCATCATCATCATCATCATCATCATCATCATCATCATCATCATTATAATCATCATCATCCTTATCATCATCATCATCATCATCATCATCATCATCATCATCATCATCATCATCATCATCATCATTATTATTATTTTATTATTATTATTATCATTATTATTATTATTACTATTATTATTATTATTATTATTATTATTATTATTATTATATATCATCATCATCATCATTATTATTATCATTATTATTATTATTTTATTTTTATTAATATTATTATCAATTATTATTATTATTATTATTATTATTATTATTATTATTATTATTATTAATTATTAGTATTAGTATTAGCCCTAAGGATATTCTTAATCACCCCTAGATTAAACCTGAGCCGTTTGTGGTGTAGATTGAGTGCCACAGCTGGTAACGAGATCCGTTGTGCGCATAATAGGTTCGAATCCAGACCATTAAGCTTATCGTTTGGACTGGAATCCTCAACAAATCACAAACCCCGTCAAAGGACCATCCTGGCATTCTCTAAGAATGTGCTCCACCGTCTTCTCTAGGCATCCACATGTACACAAACTAGAATCAGCCAGTCCCCAATTTTTCATGCTTCCAGCTGTTCTCCCAATATTTGGAAGTGCTCTGTTCAGTGTTACCCATATAAATATGTCACACCAAAAGGAAAAAGATAAAGCTAATAGGTGAATTGAAAAAAATATTTTATTTACTTGTTGACGATATCATAACTATAATATAAACATTTTAAACGGCAAATATGTGCATTTAAGTACTTTCTTGTATTGTATTTTTCGGTCATATATACCGAAGCCATGCACCCCGATGAAAGATGTGATACAGGGGAAAATAGGAGGGTAAACGACGAAGGAGCAGTCCTAGGCCTACCTATATAAAACATCCTAGAATGGACAGAGATGAATGGAAGGGAATTATATGATACCGTCAACAGAGGAAGAGAATGGGCAGAGATGAATGAAGGGAATTATATGATACCGTCAACAGAGGAAGAGAATGGGCAGAGATGAATGGAAGGGAATTATATGATACCGTCAACAGAGGAAGAGAATGGGCAGACTTTTGTCAGCACAGAGTGCGGGCAGCCAACTTCAATGGGCACGACGCTGGATATTGAGAGAGTGAGTGAGTGATTTGAAAAGTTGATTCATAACAACATAACATAACATAACATATGGTATAGGGCAAAATAGGATAAAAATCTCTTGAATGACCTTGATATTAATAGTAATGTCATAAATCTCTTGATTAAAGATTACAATAATGATACACGTGGTAAAGATAGTATTTCAACTTAAATGTACTCATGTATATGTGGTGTACAAACATATATCTTTAACCGTGACATGCAAACCACACACACACACACACACACACACACACACACACACACACGCATATAGAAGATAACGATAATAATATAATATTGCATAATATATACATACGAGATTGAAAGCCATGTCAACAGCAGTGCAGACAAGTATTATTAGTCATATATAAATCTCCCATCATATAATTCCCTGTCTACTAACACCTTGAAATAATCCATAGATTTTGCATTTTTTGTATATTTAGACAGTGCTGAAGTTTGTAAGAATTATATTAATTTGCAGGTCTGATAACCCAATTCATAATAATAATAATAATAATAATAATAATAATAATAATAATAATAATAATAATGATATAATGATAATAATAATAATAATAATAATAATAATAATAATAATAATAATAATAATAATAATAATAATAATAATAATAACAATAATAATAATAATAATAATAATAATAATAATAATAATAATAATAATAGTAATAATAAAAATAATAATAATAATAATACTAATAATAATAATAATAATAATAATAATAATAATAATATAATAATAATAATAATAATAATAATAATAATAATAATAATAATAATAATAATAATAATAATAATAATAATAATAATAATAATAATAATAATAATAATAATAATAATAATAATAATGATAATAATATAACAATGATGATGATGATGATGATGATAATAATAATAATAATAATAATAATAATAATAATAATAATAATAATAATAATAATAATAATAATAATAATATAATAATAATAATAATGATAATATAATAATGATGATAATAATAATAATAATAATAATAATAATAATAATAATAATAATAATAATCATCATCATAATGTCTAGATCTAGTATTGTTTTTGTAATTGAGGACCACGCTTATACCCCACTCGTTGACAATAAAGAAGATGTGGATTATATCAATATGATAAAGTATTTGAAATATAATAACACTTTTGTGTAAAAAAATGTTTTGGTCTGGGTGATCTTTATCCTTGTTTACTCTGGGAAATTCCAACATAAATAGCCCAACCCCTTTCTCTCTTATTTAACGCAGTTCTATCGCTAATTAAAAGTTCTAGAATGTTTGAATTTTGCGAATGATGCCTTCATTTATTAAGGGCAATAGATACGAACATAGAAGTTGCAGAAAAATTAGATCAACGTATTGCTATCTAGAACTACAGAATTATTTTCTCAAAGACAAAATAATGAATCTTTTAAGTAATTTTCCGTTCTGGTATAGAGCGAAACGTCCTTGTGTACTTCAATTATTCCATATCAAGGATTGTTTTCTTTGTTTTTAAGAATTTTTCGGCGTTTGCGACACACTTAGGTCATTTCATAGCATTGACAAGGCAGAAAATGTATTAGGTAGTCTCAAAGTATACTTTTGTCAGAGGAACATGCGAATAAATAAGACAAAGGGATATGGTTCAACTGGGAAACGGATGTTTATTCCAAGAGCACTCCTCAGTGTACTTTGTTTGAGTTCGCTTAGAATTCAAGGACACAATCAAATTTTCCTAACAAGTGAAATACAATCAAATCTTTACAAATCATGGTATTCAAAACAGCAATACCCAAAATAAAATAAAAAGAATTACAGTTCATTACCGAGAGATAATTTTACAATGGAAGACACAAAACATTAATAATAAAATTATACTGCTAAAATAAATACTGTCCATCTGACTTTTTCTCCGTAACCATGTACTCTGACCATGTCAAGACAAAGCAATTAATATCCTTCCGAGACAGAGATAGAAGGCCACACGGCCAACATATAAGGGGACAAAAACACCGGAAGTGACCTCCTGTCCACCATTATTCTAGCATGATTGGTGATGTCCAATGTATTGATACTATATTTCGACTCACTTCATGAGAGCCTTTCACAAATTGGAATTTATGTTTGGATATTGATATGCATATCATTGGTTTTATGATTAAAGGTTCCTGCACGTTGGGACTCATGCATATTCAATGATTTTATTTATCTGGACAAAAGCGTGTCTCTATTATTTCTTTACAGATAGCAAAAGACATATTCTTAAGTGCAAGAGCAGTTTCTGAAGCCCAATATAAGTAAGATACTCACTAAATCTTGGAATATTCAAAGACGAGCGACAGGACTGCTTCCCGGACTCAAGGATATGCCATATAACGAGGGTTTTGTGTTCCTTGTTCTATCCAGTATCAAATACAGAAGAGTTAAGGGAAAATCATAACATTTCTAAAGATAAGTTACAAATTAAACAACGTCAATCCATCAATTTTGTTTACATCTCCATTAATAATTATACTAAAGGCGAAGTTTGAAATATATATACAAACAAGATAAATTACAAATTAAACAACTTAAATCCATCAATTTTGTTTACATCTCCATTAATAAGTATACTAAAGGCAAAGTTTGAAATATATATACAAACAAGATAAATTACAAATTAAACAACGTAAATCCATCAATTTTGTTTACATCTCCATTAATAAGCATACTAAAGGCAAAGTTTGAAATATATATACAAACAAGATAAATTACAAATTAAACAACGTAAATCCATCAATTTTGTTTACATCTCCATTAATAAGTATACTAAAGGCGAAGTTTGAAATATATATACAAACAAGATAACTTACAAATTAAACAACGTAAATCCATCAATTTTGTTTTACATCTCTA
>NC_088373.1:10062497-10089997 GCF_034508935.2 Berghia stephanieae
CTGAAAGCGAGTGTCATACCACTAGACCACATAGCCGCACCATGAAGTTGGTATGCTCAATGAAAAAGACACAACCCATCGGGTTATGCATTGGGAGTAGAAACATCGTGAATATCCGCCCAAGACTAAGACACATGGATGCCTATTTTTCGTCATGATGATGATGATAGAAGGAACAAAATAGACGTCACTCAGCTCTTCGTTATTGTTTTTAGACAGCCATTTTAATGATTCATTCTCGCTAAATTAAATCAATCCGACTATAAATGTTACATTTTACACATATATTTTATATTGGTTCGTCAAATCTGACTGGCAGATGATGTGAGATTTTTCTATACCTAAACGCATGACATGAATGATTATCAATGATCGAACTGACCTTTGCGTATCCAGTAGATGTAAGTAACGAGTGCAATGATGACAAACATGATGACCAAGAAATGTAAAATACCCAAGGATATCGCTATCTTGAAGTGTTCGTCGTCTATTGGTCTGTATTCTGAACCTGGTTCTGGAGAAATCAGAAATTAAGACGAATTACCGACAGAAACAAATGAAAAAGAAAGAATAAACACATTTTAAAAATATCCCAAACTCAAATACATTCACACACACACAAACACACACACACAAATATATATATATATATATATATATATATATATATATATAAAGTATATATATATATATATATATATATATATATATATATATATATATATATATATATATATATATATAAAATGCATATATATACATTGAATAGTGTTTGATATAAATATGGTACGAAAAGTGCTCAACATTTAGCAATGGAGCGAATTATTTTTTAAATTTTCACCACAATGATTGAGTCAGTCTACATCGATGTTTCAGGCCTAATCAGCCATCGTCAGGACTGCGTCATCGTCAGGACTGTGTCAACAAACCAAACTCATGTAACACACAGTCCTGACGATGGCTGATTGGGCCTGAAACACCGATGTAGACTGACTCAAACATTTTGGTAAATATTAAAATTATATATATATATATATATATATATATATATATATATATATATATATATAAGAGCGCCAAAATTCGTTCTTGTGGATACTTTGAAGAACGAAACCTGGCCGTTAACAGCGTTGTCTCTGTCCAAAGAAAATATGTAATATTTGCTAACAGGCGTCATGTTAACCTCTTTCCAAAAAGGAGTAGGGATGATCTTAGACCAAAAATCAACCAAATTTTACAAAGGGCACGTAGCAATCTCAGACAGAGTTTTGCTGGTTAAGCTAAGAGGACCTGTAGTTGACACCAATATTATTCAAGTTTATGCACCAACAGAAGAGGCGACAGATGCAGATATGACAGAGTTTTACCATTCACTAGACAAAGCAAAACGAATGTGTAAATCACAAGAAGTCCTTATGGTAATGGGGGACCTAAATGCTAAGATTGGCAGAGGCAGAGATGGTGACATAATCGGACCACATGGACTCGGAGACAGAAATGAACGAGGAAACATCTGGGCAGATTGGTGTAGAACAAATAAATTAATGATTTCAAACACCTGGTTTCAACAACACCCAAGAAGAACCTGGACATGGCAATCACCAGGGGACAGAGCAAGGAACCAGATAGACTTTATAGCAGTATCATCAAGATTCAGAAATGGCATATTAAATTGCAAAACCTACCCAGGCGCCGATGTAGACAGTGACCATGTCCCAGTTGTTTGTACAGTAAGGATAAAGTTTAAAGCTATTCAGAGAACAGCTGGTAGAATAAAGAGGGATTACAGGTTATGCAAAGACAATGGCATACAAACAAAAATGAGAGAAAAATTTGAAAATGCACTCATGATACAAAGCCAAAGTGAACCTGATAACGAAAAATGTGAAAAACAATTTGATATATTCCAAAAGTGTGTCAAAGCAACTGCAGAAAAGCATTTACCAATAGCTCAAATAAACAGCAAAAAGGAATGGATGACAAATGAAATTCTAAACCTATTTGAAGAAAGACGAAAATGCAACAGAGGGTCTGCAGAATACCAAACATTGAACAACCACCTTAAATCCAAATGCATCGAGGCACACGAGAACTATCTAGACTGGAAATGCTGCGAAATCGAAAGAGAATACAAACCCAACCCCCAACCAGCTCACCAAAGAATAAAAGAACTATCAGGGAAAAGGAAAAGCAAAGCAGCAGGAAGTTGTATCCAAAACAAACAAGGGGAACTGCTATTTGAAGAACAACATATAGAAAGCCGATGGGTAGAATACATAGGCGAACTGTACAATGATCCAAATAGAAATGAACCACCACTGAAATTCAAAGAACCATTAAGCGGACCAAACATCACCAAAAGTGAAATTGAACATGCCATGGAACGAATGAGGGATGGTAAAGCAACAGGCCCTGATGAAATATCTGTAGAGGTATTAAAAAGCCTAGGAGATCTAGCAATTGATGAACTTCACATATTATTCAACAATATATACAATACTGGGAAAATTCCAGAAGATCTCTGTAACTCTATTTTCATAGCAATACCAAAGAAAGCAGGTGCAGTCAGATGCGAAAATTTTAGAACTATAAGTTTAATAAGCCACATCAACAAAATACTGTTGCGTATAATTATCAACAGGCTAAGGAATAAGATTAACCCCGAAATCGCAGAAGAACAATATGGATTCCAACCTGACAGAGGGACAAGGAACGCAATATACCTCCTCCGTGTTTTAAGTGAAAGAGCTATACAGGTTCAGACCCCACTATACCTCTGTTTTGTCGACTACAAAAAAGCTTTTGATAGAGTACGCCACGAAGAAATACTAAAACAACTGCACTCCATTGGCGCTGATGAGAAAGACCTCAGACTCATGCAAACATTATACTACACCCAGCAGGCATCTATCAAAATCGGAAACTCTACAGGAAATTCCATTTCTATTAAGAAAGGAGTCCGTCAAGGGTGTGTTGCCTCACCAGATCTGTTTAATCTATACCAAGAAACAATCATGAGGGGCATAAATAATATGGAGGGAATAAAAGTGGGAGGTCACAACATAAATAATATAAAATACGCAGACGATACGGTACTCATTGCAACATCAGAAATCCAACTTCAAAAGATTGTTGACAAAGTGGTAGTAGATAGTGAAGCCAAGGGAATGGAAGTGAATATCACCAAAACGGAATGCATGGTAATACAGAAAAACCCCGAAAACAACAACACCTGCAATATAACGATTCACGGCGAGCAACTTACCAACGTAGAAAGTTTTAAATACCTAGGTTCAATAGTGACAACAGATGGAAGATGTAACCGAGACATACGAGCAAGAATAGCTCAAGCCAAACAGGCCTTCATGGACCTGGGAAACATTTTGAAAAACAAACAGATGTCGTTCGGGATTAGATTCCGAGTCTTGAAGTGCTACGTGTGGCCAATCTTGTTATACGGATGCGAAAGCTGGACTACAAATGCAGAAACACAAAAGAACATTGAAGCTTTTGAAATGTGGTGCTTGAGAAGGATGCAGAGAATATCGTATACTGCACACAAAACGAACGAAGAAGTGCTAAAACAAACATACCAACAAAGGAAACTAATGCCCTTAATAGTGGATCGACAACTATCCTTTTTCGGACACATAGTAAGGAAAGATAAGAATGAATACCTGGCAAGTTGTGGAAAAATACCTGGTAAACGCGCCCGGGGGAGACAAAGAAAAACACTCATAGACCAACTGAAGGGCTTCACCAACCTAACAATCCAAGAGCTGTTTGAAAAGGCAAAAGACAGGGAGGAATGGAGAGAGATAATTCATGCAGTATCCGAAGCCTGGACCAGGCATGGAACCTAGAAGAAGAAGTCATGTTAACTTTTGCCAGGGACCCCTTTAAAGCTCGTTGTGCACGTTTTGTGGATATTGCGCTATATAAAAGGTCAATTATAAGCTCAATTAAATTAAATTTACCGCCCTGACGAAGACAAAAGGCAGAAACACCATCGTTGGCAAGAATTTAACAAATGTGAAAACATGGATAAAAGTCGAGCTCATTAAATTGTCGATCGCTCTATATGATTCATGCATATCAATTTCTCACGAATATATATATATATATATATATATATATATATATATATATATATATATAGAGAGAGAGAGAGAGAGAGAGAGAGAGAGAGAGAGAGAGAGAGAGAGAGAGAAAAGCAATATTTTGCTTTTTATCAATGGTGATCCCACTAACTAATTGAGCAGTCCCTTCACAAGCAAATAAAAATCTATCGATCTCGGGTGCAGTCGAGATTTTTTCTGACACCCAGCAATGAGAGGGTGACTGGATCTGTGGCGAAAAAATACTTTGTGGTAGACTAGCGTCCTAACCAAAGGCTAACAATCAACAGCTATTGTCTTTTTCACACTATAGAAATTGAAATAAACTCCGGTTTCATAGATATGCTGACTCTGAAGAATGGTTTTTATTTTGAGAACCACGGAGAAGATCAGTAGATAGAGAAATGGCATCGTACAGTTTGTTTGGAGTAAACTTTATTGTCTTCAAATTTAGACAGCGCGACATAATAACAGATTAAACTGGTAGGTAACATAGTTTGTAGTTACCTTCTTCTTTCCTGGTTCCAAGGTAGATATGAGTTGGGGCACCCATTTCATTGTTGATCGTGAATCTGTACCTGGTGGGGGGATAAGATAATGTGGTATTGGTAGTAGTAGTAGTAGTATGTAGAGTAGTAGTAAGTAGTAGTAGTAGTAGTAGTAGTAGTAGTAGTAGTAGTAGTAGTAGTAGTATAGTAGTAGTATGTATAGTATAGTAGTTAGTATTAGTAGTAGTAGTAGTAGTATAGTAGTAGTAGTAGTAGTAGTAGTAGTAGTAGTAGTAGTAGTAGAAGTAGTAGTAGTAGTAGTAGTAGTAGTAGTAGTAGTAGTAGTAGTTTAGTAATAATAATAATAGTAGTAGTAGTGGTATTAGCAGCAGCAGCAGTAGTAGTAGTAGCAGAAGTACTAGGAGATAAATTTTATATCAGTGGCACAGCTTTGGGCTGGTTAAAGGAATATTTATTTAAAAGAACTCTGTAATTATAGAAAACCATGTATCAACTCCATCCATATTAACGTGTGGAGTGCCTCAGGGATCTATTCTTGGCCCCCTCCTTTTTACAATGTATACTGCTCTCCTTTCAGATATGTTATCCACTTTTTCCCATTGATTTTAATTGTTATGCTGATGACACTCAGCTTTATACAAAATTCAATAATGCTTCAGAGCTGTCATCAGTATCTGTTATGGGAAACTGTCTTGCTAACATAAAGGATTGGCTGAAAGTAAACAGACTTAGATTTAATGATGACAAGACAGAAATGATAATTTTTGGAAATAGGTATCAACTCTCAAAAATATCTACAAATGAGATACTAGTGGGTGAAAATACTATTAAGCATAGTTCTTGTGTGAGAAATCTTGGGGTGTATTTAGATCAATGGTTATCCATAGAAGATCATGTTAAAATATATATCAATGTTGTAACTATCACATTAGAAGCATTGCAAGAATCAGACATTATATTGATGAGGATGTCACAAAGATGCTTGTTATTTCTTTTTTCACTACAGGATTAGATTATTGTAATGACCTTCTAATTGGCAGTCGAAGCAGATTAATTCATCAACTACAAAAAGAATCAAAATAAGGCGGCTAGGATTATAAAATTACTAAAGAAAGAGATCACAGATATATAATACCAATTCTCCAGGAATTGCAGTGACTTCCTGTGAGGTTTAGGACTGGATTTTAGATATTGTAGAAGTAGTAGTAGTAGTAGTAGTAGTAATAGTAGTAGTAGTAGTAGTAGTAGTAGTAGTAGTAGTAGTAGTAGTAGTAGTAGTAGTAGTAGTAGTAGTAGTAGTAGTAGTAGTAATAATATTACTAGTAGTATTAGTAGCAGTAGTAGTAGTAGTAGTAGTAGTAGTAGTAGTAGTAGTAGTAGTAGTAGTAGTAGTAGTAGTAGTAGTAGAGGAGGAGGAAGGGGAGGCGGAGGAGGAGATGAGTCCACATTTCATGACCGCTTACCTGGTACCTTCCTTGACATCAAAATCTATAGCCCACAGCTTAACGGTGGCTGTTCTACAGTTTATTGGCGTAAACTCCACAACGTACTGATCCCTGGGAATCTCATTGTAAATCTCCTGATTGTTTACTACTTCCCTAACTTTTGCCATAATGTACGACGTTGGTTTAGGATGGGAGATAACTTCCACTTCTACCAGCAATTGTCCGTCTTTTCGACTCATGGCTTCTGGGGGCGTGTCTTTAGGGAACGTCGGAAGCGGGGCACCTGAAATCACAGGGTCAGATATACATTATGTATTAGTTTTTGTTCGTGATGGATAACATAAACATCGCTACCATCATCGTCACATCATTGTGATCATTCCGTGTCATTAATGTAAGCTCTGAAAATTAAAACCAAAAAAAAAAATCTTAAGTGATAACTAAATAAAAAAACAATCGGAACTCACCAATAATAATTAAATCAGTGGCTTTTTTCTCAGGCGATTTGGCCACTTCCTCAGCACATCTCTTCTTCCTCCTCCTCTTTGGCTTAGAGGGACTCACAGCAGTACAAATAAAAGTGTCTGTATCCGATACGTTAGCGGATGGGAATGTCCCCAGTATTCTTCGTGAGTTGACACCTACGGCGGTGATTTGCCACTTAGGAATCACATTGGTTAGCAGCCCTTTCAATGCCATGACAGGAGCTGGATTTCCCTCTGCCAAGCAATCAAATGTGACTTCCTCTCCCTCGTTAACTTCGACTTTATTTGCTGTTTGGTTGTTGATTACGTAACTCTGAATCACGGCTGGTTCTGAAAGATGATAACAAGCAATTATAATGATTCTAAGCTGCTAGAATCTGTGGAATGTAAAAAAAATGTAAAGAACAGAAATGAATATAATAGCTTCAAAAAAGAAAAAAAGAAATAAAATACCAAACACGGAACGTTTGGGCTCAAAGCCATTCTTCAGCCAATTACAAAGACTAAAAAAAAACCATTGATACTCACTTAGTACATCATGTCAGATATTCCTCTGCTGTCTGTCTGAATGTTTAGTGATGTAACGATGATTTTACAGTTTTTGTTTCTGGGTAAAGATGAGTTTTGAGCCCAAAAAGTTCTGTGTTTGTAAGTTTATTCTTTTTCGAAGCTGTTAATTCAATTTTGTTCTGTAGCTACATACCATGAGTTTTACTGTAAAATTATGAGCTTTGCTTCAAACTGTTGGTAATCTTTAAGTATTCCAACCAGTTTTGTATTCAAGGGTCTTGCTATTTGGGTCATTGTTTGTAAAGTATAATCAGAGAATGTTGCCGAGAACTTACAATCCTTGCCTAGTCTAGTCTATGATAGCCGTGATGGTCATGTGCGCGCCGCGCGGTGTGAGTGAAGAGGAGTGAGGTTCTTTGAGTTACTTTATACTACATTTTATATTGTATGATACTAAAGTTGTTATTCAATAAAATGATCAATAAAATAATAGCAAGAGGCAAATGTTTCTACTATTCAAGTATATTCAATTAAACTAACAATTTTAATCAAATGGATTTCAAAAATTATTTAAGACATGAGATAATACAATGTTTTAAAAAAGTTTCCTTTGGTCAGAGATAGAGAAAATCTGTTCATGTTGCTGATCTTGTGAAAAAAAATTATGATGAGTAACTTGTGATTACTTCTGTGTCCATACTGTGTATTTTGCTATTTCATTGTGGGTTTTTTGTTTTAATTTATGACGGATGTGAATTGTAAAATTGACAATTACATCGCGCACTCTTTAAATGATTTAGCTTGTTGTGATTTTTAGTTTTAATTCATGATGGATGCAAATTAAGAAACTGATTGACTGCCAAATTAACGGGTTGACAAGTGCATATAGTCCTTTTTAGATTGGCACAACACATAAGCACCGATGGCTTATGATGAGATTGTCCTTTAATAGTTGGATTTATAAGACAATCACTGAAGTATGTGAATGAAGAGGCTTTCTAAAGACCTACTGTTTCCACAACTAAAAAAATAATATGGCTTAAAAAGTTCCCGTTTTAGACAATCCAAAATGGTTTGGCTTTAATCAGCTTATTGTATCTGTATTTTATGTTGTGCTCAGCTTGTAAAATATTCTGGCATCCTTTGGAAATGCCACTTTTTATTATTATCTTTAGCCACTTATGTAACTTAGTGTTTTCTCCAATTGGAATTTTTTTCTATAATACCCTCAAACTTCAGAAAATTGACGAGTCACTTATTTGTCACAGCTGTGTTTCGAATTTATATGTTTTTTTTCTCGATTTAATTTGTGACTTGAGGTGGTGGATTTGGTACATCAATTACAGTTAGGGTATATTTGCCTTGTTTTAGTCTATACAGTTTTATTGTAACAAACTGAGAATGTTCAAAAGGAAGTGCGCACAAATGATTTCCAGAGTAGCTACAGCCGACTTGCTGTCTTTGTCATCCGATCGTCCCTTCATGTACTACATCTTTCCTCATCTTCAGGAGATCGGAAACAATGACAAATCTTGGTTTATTGAACAATTGTTTTCTCAGTTAACTACAGAAGCCATTGAATATTGAAATTGCGCTTGTTTATCTCAACAAGAGACTAAACTCCTGTTTTCCGTGCTGTCAATGAAGTTAACATTTATACCAATATCAAGATCTAAGTCCATTTCCATATTTTAACTAAATGTATCAATTGTTTTAAAGACCTTGCCATTAAATAGTCAATGTCAACAGTCAATCAAATCAATCTAATATTCACATTAAAGCAGTCAAATTTCAATGAATAACATATGCTAATCAACTACATAAAACTAATCCAAAAGAAAAAATGCATAATTACATTTGGTTGATGAATACTTATATGGTGAGACAGAGCAATATGGGTGTTTATTTTGGTTAAATCAGTATCACCATTTCCGTTCAGAGGGGCTGACGAGACAGCGTCGGGTGTTATCTCTCTCTCTCTATCTATCTCTCTCTCTCTCTCTCTCTCTCTCTCTCTCTCTCTCTATCGTGTGGGGACACAATTAGCTCTTACGAGACTTCTCTATCTACGTCTTTGTATACAATTACAGTAGAGCACATTAAGCAAGCTTGAAAAGAAGTGATGCAAATATAGAACTGAAACATTTTATTTCTCGTTCTGTCATTGATTGTCATGCACGCGAAAATACTAGACATTTCATAAAGGAATACAGTCAATCCATTCCTTTCAACAATTCAAACTTCTGATGTCAACAGGAATTACCCTTGTCCGAAATGAGCAAATTGAGGATTTATAAATTTGTTCTAGGAAAAAGCGGCGATAGAAATCGGTACTATCAGGGTCACAGTCCAATGCATTGACTACTCAGTCACTTCGCCTCGCCCTCTGTCTCATTCTAAATTCCAATTAAGGGATTAAAAAACCCCAACTGATTTGATATAAAGTATTGTTTTTTTTCCTTACCTTGACTGTTATTTATATCTTTGATCCACTGTTATTACAATTAGTTGTGGAAGCCGAATTTATGAAAAATACCAATTACAATTTAATCCTTTGTGTCATTGTGTAACACTTGACAAGTACAATACTTTAACAAAGTGACTGATTTAAATCGATGAATATATATATATATATATATATATATATATATATATATATATATATATATATATATATATATATATATAATATATATAACAACCATTCATTTTCTTTTCAAGAAATTGGATTATCCTATCCTTCCTAAAAATGTGTATCGTCATATCAAATAGAAAAACCCAAATCTCTAATATCACTAATGAATGAAGTAGATTCTAACCTCCCCCCGCCCCCGAAAGAAAAAATAGATCATATTTACGCAAGACGTTGAGTAAGAAGCTTGTGACGTCGTTATAGAGGCCAGTCTCATGTTCAGCACTGCACGAGAATGTAACTTGGTTGAAAGACTTGTCAATGACGAGTTCCCTTGACACCTCTGTACCATTAACTGTGATGGTCTAGTGATGAACAAGATATAATTTTATTTCCGCATTTGATGGTATTTCGCAGTATGTTTCTGCCTTATACTAGTAAAATTACATTTGTGACCAATCGTCTCAAGACATGCATTGTGATCAAGATAATAATTATATATTGGTTTTATAAAGATATATTACCTTATCTCAACAAACTCAAATCGCATAACAGTGACGTAATACCTTTCACAATAACATACAACCACTCAAACATACAGCATGAAACAAAGCAATATTATAATTATACAGAATTACATATATTAAAAAGTTTTGAGATTAAAAATAAAAAGTCTGCATCATTTTTCGGGTGTTTACTTTGTCGATATAACAACAAATAGCAACCGATGACATCACATAACAACTGGTAACAACAAATAATAACTGAACAACATATAACAACTGATAACACAAAAATACTTTGATTCTAGCCTCAAAAATCAATATTCATGTGGTCAACTAGGCCCCAACTTTACATGCACTACTCCCGAGCCGGTATTTTTCTTTGTTGAGATAACAACAAACAACAACTGAAACAATAGATAACAACAATAACAACAGTTGTTATGTGTTGTCATCAGTTGTTATTTGTTGTCATCTCGACAAAGATAAATATCGATTATTCCTCGGATATATGTTGGAAAATATTTCCAGAAAAAGTGTGCCAAATATTCAAACGCATTCTCACCGATTTTGCGTTATTTTTGTCTTCATTATCAGACATTGATCTCAGGTTTCTAGCTGGGCGATAGAATTTATGAATTCGGGATAATCAGAGTGCAGTGATTAAGAAAACAAAATTCCATATCTTGAATACTATACTTTCTTAACGGGTAGCCAGTGGGGTTCTCTTAGCAAATCCGATGCAGATTGGTTTCTCCTCATTCTATAAATATGTATGACAGCATAGTTCTGGGCTAACTGAAGGGATTTTAATTTGTCTTTATTTATGTTAGAGAGCAGAGAAATCATTAATATAGCTTTGACATAATAAGAGAATAAACCATCAAGGCTGAGATGTCTCATGTAAAGAATTGTCTTACACTACGTATTCTTCTAATTTCCATGTAACCATACGATATAATTTACTTTGCTGGTAAAAGGCAGATCTGAATCAATAAATACACGCAGGTTTTGAACAACTTTAACAGCTTCAATTACACAGTTTCCTTAAACGAGTGATTCACAATTTATACTGTTAAGAATTGCCGGGCTCGGTTTAAATATTAATTCAGATACACTATATTCAAGTTTTAGTTTGTTCAGTACTATCCAAGTTTACAATTTAGCAAAGCAAGCAAGTTTGGAAACGTTAAAAAATGGAAATGGTCGTAGATTGGTCATTTAAATATTTGACTAATGTTCGCATAAATTTGGTCAAGTCGACTAATAGCAAAAATAATTGGCCCAAAGGGTTTCAGTTACAGTGTTAGATAAACTTACCTAATACTGATCTCTGTGGTACACCAAATTTCAGAGGATAATCAGATGATTTTACATTTTTAACCATAACAATTTGTCGATGATTCGTACGATAAGATTCGAATAATTTCAAAGCCAATCCCTTGATATCAAAAAGACGTGCAAGTCGATTCAACAAACAGTTGTGGTCAAATTCATAAAATGTTCACTTTGTTTTATTTTAAGCATTAAAAACCTACCTATTTATTACTCTTAACAGCAATAGTTTTCTCTATAAACTGATTTGAATTAGAAGATTTGAAACGAGTCGTCTGTAGTTTTTAAAATTGCTATGGTCTAAAGAAGGTTTCTTTAAAGCTGAGGTGATCATAACTGTTTTAAAACAAGAAGAGACGACGCCATCTTGCAGTGATTCACTAATTATAGATGGGATAAGCTCGTCAATGCAAACATTTTGAATCAAAGTTGGAAGGGGATCTAACTAACAAGACTGATTTGGGGACCTTCATAATCAGATTCTTTATTAATTCTCTGAGACTTTAATGTGTGTGGACATCGAAAGACTGTTCATTTATACAAAGCTCAAAACTGTTTAAATCGTCTGGAATTGTGTGGATTTTATTTCTAAAAACCAAAGCGAACATATGAGATAAGTAAAGTTGTACAAAGAAGGGAGGGATCATAATTTTGATGTCTGAGTATTCGTCACATTATAATGGGTCTGCTTAACTGCTATTATTATCCTTTTTTTTCATTTCAAAGTGGCTGATCTGAAACGGTTCCAGTGATCGTGATGATGTGTCCTCTCCAATGAACGTTCCGATTTTGTTCACGTACCCCATGGCTTTGCCTATGTCATTTGTATACCAGGGAGCGAAAGTACGATGACGACTCTCTCTACTTTAAGGTAAAGGCCTTCAGTTTTGAAAGTAAATTTTAGTTCTAAAAATTTACAAAACTAACTTTCCTTACTCTGATCATGTTTCAGAGTGTCGCGATAACCCAGCTGGTAGAGCACTTGCTTTATAGTCAAATAGATCGAGATCAATCACAGGTGAAGTCGATATGTTTTTTTCTGACATCCATGCGCATCTAGCAGTGATTGGGTAGCTGAGTCTGTCAGATTTGGCGGAACGACTTTGCCGTAGACTAGCGTCCTTTCCAAAGGGTAGTAAGGAATTGTTATCGTCGGTTTCAAGTTATAGAAACCGAAAACAAAAATTCCGGCCTAATGTCTCTGAAGGATCATTTTCACATTAAGCTCAATTGTCTTCATCTATTTCATTCCAACACGACTAGTATGTTGGTAAAATTTTCTCCTCCTTTTGTTGGGGAAATTCTATCCCAAAGATTTATTGAATGAGATGATCACAGCTTGGTTATAAGTTCTCAAACCTACACTTCTTTCGACATTTGAAGGTAACACAAATGTCTGATGTCAGCAGGGGTACACATGCTCTCCTTGGATGAATTAACGGTAAATAATCTTATCCAATAATAGCCTAAACATTTCCAAACCGGAATGTCAATCAAAGGACCAAAGTGCATTATCAATTATTACTGAAATCTTGCCGTTACTAATAATGAGAATTGATTCGTTTCAATTCCATAAAACTTAGCTATCATAAGTAATTTGAAATAATTTCGAGGGACAAGTTTCTAGATCAGTACAACACGCAATTAAATTGAAAACTGACAATTCATTTTAAAGTAATTTTTACGTTAACGTCAAATACCTTTGATCCATAAGTCAGAGTAATATTACTGACGACAGGAATTCCTCCATCAACTTTACACTTGACACGAAGACTCTCTCCCACGTCAATGTCAATGGTACTTCCATTGGATACATGCTTTAAATCATCTACAAAAGTCAACTCAATTTTGGGGGGCTCGTCTGGGATTACTTGAAATGGATAGTATACAAATATAATACATTTGTACTTCATTAAAACTTAATACTGGACAATTCCTTTTTATAACACCATAAGTAAATATTCATTAAAAAAAACATCACGATCTTGTTAAAATATGGTATGCCAGAAATTGTTCAAATTTTAGTAAAAATCTTACATATTTCAGCGATAACTTTGTCCAAAATTATGTTTAAGAATCACGACGATGTTTTTTAAAGCGTTTTGATCATGCAGTTTGCCGAAATGAAAAAAATATTTTCAAATTAAATACCATAAAAATAATTAATCAAGAAGCAAATGAAATCGAGCACAAGAATACCACAAAACTATCGAGTGTTGATTGACCACTTTAAGTAACTTTTATCCCAGTTAGGTTGAGAATGTGACATTATGCTAATAAGAGATATTAAACAATATCCGAATTAATATAACCATCATTATCATCATCATATCATCATCATCATCATCATCATCATCATCATCATCATCATCATCATCATCATCATCATCATCATTGTCGTCGTCATCATCATCATCATCATCATCATCATCATCATCATCATCATCGTCGTCGTCATCATCATCATCATCATCAGCAGCTGCAGCAGCAGCAGCAGCACGAGCGCAATACGAAAGGCGTAAAACTACCTAGCTTGGATGGGTGAATGATTAAACCATAAAAGTTCCCTAAGTCAATTAGATAATACCTTTGAATTGTGGTGTAAAAGGTATTTGTCGGACCACCGACCACAGGGCCAGTGCTTGACACGTGAAGGTACTGTTGTGATCTGTCATAGATATAAAGAATATGATGTGGAAAATATCATATATAAATAATTATAGAAAATAACAGAGAGAATAGTTGCAGGGGTGAGAGGAGAGACAATATTCGATCAATAGAAAAACTCAGACCAAGTTCTAGAGTGGTGCGTAGTTCCTTAAAATCAGCGATAACAACAATGCAAAATATTCACATTTGACATTAACGACTTCTATCCATCCATGGCCACCCTACTAGAAAATGTACTGGACTTTGCATCCGAACACACAATGGTTATCAGTTAAGAGATAGACATCATAAAACAAATAAGGCACAGCACGCTCTATCATAACAAAACGCCATGGACTAAAAGCAAATCAGTCTTTGACTTGACTATGGGCTCTTTTGATGGGACCAAAATGATCGGTCTGTACCTATTATCTCAAGTTAAACATATGACAAGCACCTAGATCAGTATTTATATGGATGATGGATTAGACATATATAGACACATCGCCGAAATATCAGAAAAAAGTAGAATAAAACAGATCTGCAGTATATTGAAACAAAACAATATGAAAATGATAATAGAGGCTAACAAGAAAATAGTGGACTTTGTCGATGTGATCTTCAACCCAACAGCGGGCAACTACAAACCACAGAAAACTTAATAACATCATAAATCGCATAAAGACAGTAACCATCCCCCTTTGATCATAAAAAACATTCCTAGTAATAACGCGGAAAAGATATCCAGACTATCAAGAGACTCTGAACTTTTCATAACGCAGCAGGCTTCTAAATCAACGCAGTCTTAACAGTGGATACCCAGAACACTTCGATTATAAACCCCTAGGCAACAAAGACCCCAATGCAGCTCAGAAGAAAAATCAAAATCACGCAACATAACATGGTTCAACCCCCTTCGACAAAAATGTCACAACTAACATCGGAACAAAACAGTCTTAAACTGATGGACACTTGTTTTCCAAATGACCACAGACTACACAAAATACTGAACAGAAACACCATAAAGGTCAGCTACTCCTGCATGAACAACATCAGAGACATAATTAAAGCACATAACAGACGCGTCCTAAATGTTTACAAACAACAAAACACCACACCAAATATATATCATAATATCTTCTCTACCTAAATAATGTAGTCTAGATCCTTTTCCAACAACCCTGTTACGAAACCCTATTAACCATCTTGCCCCTGTGATAACAAAGATCATTAATTATTCTCTTGAAATTGGTATCGCATGTCATTTAAACATGCTATTGTATACCCATTGTTGACAATATCTAACTTATCTTCTGAAGAACTGATAAATATCAGACCTATCTCTAATCTTCAGTTTCTCTCAAAGATTTTAAAACAAGTCGTTGCAATCCAACTCAAGGAGCTCCTCGACAAATTCAATCTATTTGAACCCTGTCAATCTACATACAGAAAGTACCAAAACACAGAGACCGCGCTTTAAAAGTACAAAGTAATTTATTGGGTGCCGCTGACCAAGACAATGTCTCTATTGCCTGCACTACTGGCTCATAGAGCAGCTTTCGACACGATTGATCATGTCATTCTTTTTTGAGCGTCCTGAAAAATAACCAAACAAAAAAAACTTTCGACATAGCAGGCAATGTCCTCGATTGGTTCGAAAGTTATATATTTTACCGATCTCAGTCTGTTCTCATAAAAGGAGTTCACTTCGAACATTTGCCACTAAAATTCGGGGTTCCCAGGTGCCATGTTTTGGGTCCCATGCTGTACACGCTGTATACACAGCCATAAGGCGATGTCATCAAATAGAACAACACAAACTATCGTATGTACGCTGATGACACTCAGCTGTACGGTTCAGTTAAACCCCAAGATACTGATTCAGTATTGAAAAAAATGAAGAAATGTATTTAAGAGGTGAACCTTATAAACCTTAGAAAGCGTATGCACTCTGCCAATTCGAAATCATTGAACGCTCAAGATGAAATTATTCCTTTTTCGGACAAAGCCCCGATCTCGACATTTATATTGATTGAATCTGTCTATGGAAAAAAATATATCCTATATATGCTAAATCCTTTATCTTGAATTCCAAAAGAGTTCCCAATTGTCAAACATTAGTCTCTTCTTTCACCTTTTCTAGATTTTACTATTGTGATTCATTACCTTATAATCTTCATGATAATCTTTCAGCTTTAGCAAAACCAAGCCACATGAATTGTTGAAAAGAAGAAAAAAGAGAACACATATCCAGAATGTTTCATGATTCCTCTAGTTGCCTGTAAAAGCTAGAATTGATTATAAAATTGCAAAGACTCTAAAAACGGTTGCTCGCCTTTTTATCTTAAGGAATGTATTAATGATTATATCCCATCTCGTAATTTAAGATCGTTTGCTCAGCATCTATTGCGCCCTACAAAAAGCAGGAACAGAAAATTAAAAGACAGAACTTAATATTATGCAGCCCCAACAGCGTGGAATTCTCTGCCATTCAATCTGCGCTCTAGTTTAACTGATTCTCATGTAGTTTTTAAAAGAAAATTAAAAAGGCATTTCTTTCTGTCATGTTATATTTAGATGTTATATATACATTCGGATGGCAACGTTGTTAGCTTCTTAGCCAAGCACATAGTATCTATAAATGAATAATGATGACAGTTACAAATGAATACATGATGGATACATAACTTTTGCGATAGTGATGAGATGATTATGATAATGTTGTGTGCGGACTTGTGGAGTTCCACTTCCAGTCTGACAGTTGTCATGCTTCTCTTCCAATGATGCCAGGTGACTGATTATATATATATATATATATATATATATATATATATATATATATAAGTGTGTGTGTGTGTGTGTGTTAGTTAATCAAGTGGATGGTATTGATAGGAATGACTGCTCTATTCTATAGATAGCACTTGTTTGAAAGGCAAACATTATGATAGGGTAAAATAAAAGTTGTCCTTCTGAGACACATTGGCATTGTAACCATCTATGATTTATCCCGATTCCCTTAGCGGATAACGATGATAACAACTGGTTGTTGCTCTTTGGATAGAATGCTATTAGTTCTATCGCAAATTATTTTCCGTCAGATATACTATCCTCAAGCTGCCCAATGACTGTTTGGCGGACAGGAGGGTTGGGAAATAAATCTAGAATGTAATCATGATCGAAACTAATTCATGTGCTTGCAGAGAGAGATTAGGATTGAGATCAAGAAAGTAGAGACAAACAGAGAGAGTGAAAGAGAGATAGATAGATAGAGATAGAGACAAAGAGAAAGAGAGAACGAGAGAGAGAGAGAGAGGGATAAAGAGAGAGATTGAAAGAGAAAGAATGAAGGAATACTCATAGATGACGTACCGCTAGAGTTGACATGAAGGACAGCTTCTAGATCTCCACTTGTCAATGTTCTCCCTGGGCGTCCACCCATCTCATCTCACTCTTTGGAGTTCCCGGTATTGACAGACGGCACGTACAATTTGCAGAGTGTTTTAGCGTTTCAACAGCATGTATCGACCCGACCGTGTTCTGTGGACAGCCAGTGAGCTGCAAAGTGGGCATTTCTGCAATAAGAAGAAAAAAAGAAAAGAACAGCACATCACAAAATGGAGATAGAATAGATTAAAAGGATTATATCTCAGAAGAGTTCAACCAAACTAAAGCAACAATTCTGGGAAAGGGAAAGAAAAAAAGGAAACAGAGGAAAAAAGAGGAAAAGAGTTAAAACGAAAAGATCAATCTGATTTCAATTGAGTGGTCTTATGTACCCTCAGGCATAACACGTCTTAAGTCTGAACTTAGATTCCTGAATGAGGTAAGTTGATTTCCTAGAATGCCTTTCTTTAATCGTGCTTGATACTGCATCGTACAAATCTTTTCAGGTTAGAAAAACCATGATTTGACAAATGTCTCGTAGCAATTTGATTGGAAAATATTAAAGTACTTACCCAATGTCATACTGTCTTCAACAGATAACGACGAATTGATGTCATTTTCTGCTGTACATGTGATGTTTATGGCTAGGTCTGGAAGCTTCTTATCATCCAGGGGTGGCGGAAAACTAAACTTGAAAGTCTGTTTAACTGCAGAATCCTGTCTGTCAATTGGCTGGCTCACGTTTACAACGGTTACTCCTTTGGAATTGGTACCCATGACCTTGACACTTACTGAGGGATTCAGATCAGAGGGTACATCACAGTAGACGGATAAGTTGGCTGGTGCAGGGGTGTTTTTTCCGTCAAACTTTGGTGTTTCCATGAGTCTTAAAGACACATTGGCAGGGCCATCTGTTGTGCAAATACAGGTTTGTAAAGGGGTATTTTATCCATATTATTCATATAGTACCTACAGTCCAAATGAAATATCAAACTCGTCCATTATTTTAATCACATTACTTCATATCATTCTCTCTCTCTCTCTCTCTCTCTCTCTCTCTCTCTCTCTCTCTCTCCCGAAGGCCGAAACATTGCTTGTGTAGCGTTGTTAACTTATATATGAGCCACACTTACTCAGTGTATCTTTCTGTCCATCTTATTGGCTCATTTAGGCATCTCTAATTTTTGACATTATTTTCGTCTATCTCGATTTTTGGGATTCAGTAAAAGCAGTTTGGACTTTCTCAGGTAAAAGTTTCTCTAAAACTTTAGTGTTGATCATTTCAAGTATGATATGTGGCAGATTAAGGACTAGAATCCGCCTTTAAAATGAGACACGACAAAGACCTTTTTCGTCATTCAGCAAATCTAATACATTTTCTTCCTGAACTCTTGCACTTAAGGTCATTCTGCTTCATTTCTACGTCGAAATCTATTTATTACTAATGATATGGAAGTGGTTTTCCGTATAACTGGAAAGAAACTGTTTGGCGGATGTTATAAATTTCCGAAGGTGAAATGCTTTAGGTGATGAATACTCACAGAAGTAGGACACACTGAAGTTTGTATTATTCTTCGATACGCCCACCGTATTGACAGCTTGGCATTGGAACGACTTTGACTTTTCTGGAAAGATAAGAGTAATATATTGCAATTATAGTGACAATTTGGCATATTCTCCAACTATTAATAAACGATAAATCAACCAAATATGCTCAAAGCACTTTACATATTGGCCCAAGCTAACAGCAACTCTTATCATGTGGACAAGACATACCGTCATCTCACTTCAGTGTTTATTTCGGTAGGCTTAGAAAAACTTTACTTTCTAATATTAGATTATCATTCCTTATCTTTGAATTTATTTTGAATTAGTGGATGCTTTTCTTTTAACCTTGTCAAGCAGCCACTTATTATAAAAGCTGATTGATTTAATCTTCAGTACTCATCTCTCTCAAGAGCTTACGCCTTGAGGGCCGTAATATTGCGTTTCTTCATATTATTTATATTTTCGAGATTTAAATCTTACTCTCGGGACGATATAGAGCACCCCATTAATTTTACCTTCCACCAACAAGAGCTGGCTCTCTAACCATCTTTACTCTTTCTTCCCCTCCACCATCCGACTTTGGAACTCCCTTCCAACCACTTGTAATCAACACCTTTCGACTGATGACTTCAAAATCTCTCCGTGATACCTTCTAAAACCACTGTTACTGAAAAGACGGCCATACAATCTTCAGCCTGATGATTGGCCTTAATGGAAGAAGAAGAAAGAAGCTCATTTGTCATTAAACTATCTTATGATGACCGCAATATGATCAGTGAGAAACGCCGTCGAGAAGTCACAAGGGCCTGGCATCATTGCAAGAGAAGCATGACTACTCTCAGACTGGAAGTGGAACTCCACATGTCCGCACACAACATTATTATAATCATCTCATCATGATTGCAAAAGTTATGTAACCATCATGTGTTCAGTTGCAACTGTGGTCACTATTCATTTATAGATAATATACGCTTGGCTAAGAAGCTAACAACGTTTCCATCCGGAAGTAGAATAGATAATTCGAAGTTGACTTCACTCAGGTTTTTGTTATTGCTTTTTGCCATCAGCGTTTATGAATAATTCTCACTAAACTCTATTAACCAGACTATAAATGGTCAAAGTTACACATAGTTTTGTGTGTTGTCTGTTTTACTTCTGGATGGCAAAGTACTGACCAACACACAAAACGATGTGTAAACTTGAACGTTTATAGTCTAGTTAATACAGTTTAGTGAGAATTAATCATAATGGCGGATGGCAAAAAGCAATAACAAAGACCCGAGTGACGTCAACTTCATGCTATCTATCAAAAAATTCATTTCATTAAAATTCATCTGTCTGTTCATGTCATCTTAAACTAATGGTCATTCGTTCTTTTTTAAAAGTAACTAGTAAAATGGAGGGTGGGGGTGGGGGGGGTGGAGGGGGCTTATAATCACATATTTATTTTATAAATGTATTCGAGTTAGCTCTTGACTTCTCATCAGACCAAGACATTGGATTGGCTTTGCTTGAAAACATCCACTTGCCGCTCTGAGTGGCTCTAAGCGTAGCTATCGTAAACTAATAGTCTGACACAGACCAAAAAATGACCTCAGAAGTCAAGACTTTGACCACAAAAGAAAACCAATCGTGAGTTGTATTCAATAGTTCAACCAATTAAATAACTTGTTTTTTTTAGTTCTACTAACGACAACTCACCAAAAGCTACAAAAACCTAAAAAAGGACGTCAAACTATCAGTCTTAGAGGGTTCTAGTGTCAGGGTATAAGTTAACGGTGGCTACGCTCTAAGTCACTTCGTCCTAGCTTCAATTTGCAACGTTGCGCTTTGACTATTTCAAACTTCTCATGAGATGAAACCTGAACAGAAAAAATCTCCTCATCGAGGAAAGAACATATTTTTAGCTTTGTGACCCATCACCTCTAACCGGCATTTATTCGGGGTCGTTCAAATGCTAAAAGTTGCATCTATCGTTTTTGTTTAAATGAAACTAAAGGCAAAATTCATGTATTGTGCCTTTACCTGCATTTCTTCTTCTTCTTCTTCTTCTTCTTCTTCTTCTTCTTCTTCTTCTTCTTCTTCTTCTTCTTCTTCTTCTTCTTTTTCTTCTTCTTCTTCTTCTTCTTCTTTTTCTTCTTCTTCTTCTTCTTCTTCTTTCTTCTTCTCTTCTTCTTCTTCTTCTTCTTCTTCTTCTTCTTCTTCTTCTTCTTCTTTCTTCTCTCTTCTTCTTCTTCTTCTTCTTCTTCTTCTTCTTCTTCTTCTTCTTCTTATTCTTATTCTTATTATTATTATTATTATTATTATTATTATTATTATTATTATTATTATTATTATTATTATTATTATTATTATTATTATTATTATTATTATTATTATTATTATTATTATCATTATTATTATTGTTGTTATTATTATTATTATTATTATTTTATTATTATTATTATTATTATTATTATCATTCCTATTTTTCTTCTTCTTCTTCTTCTTCTTCTTCTTCTTCTTCTTCTATTATTATTATTATTATTATTATTATTATTATTATTATTATTATTGTTATTATTATTATTATTATTATTATTATATCATCATTATTATTATTATTATTATATATTATTATTATTATTATTATATTATTATTATTATTATTATTATTATTATTTTTATTATTATTATTATTGATGATGATGATGATGATGGTGATGATGATGATGATGATGATGATGATGATGATGATGATGATGATGATGATGATGATGATGATGATGATGATGATGATTATGATTGATCTACGGGAAAATTATCCAAAAATGTAGCCATAATAATATAACTTTTAATTGAATCTCTTAAAATCAAACCTCACCGTCTGGCTTTCTTGTGTAATGCATGTTTGCGATAGGGCTTCCTGCATTGATGACATCGCCTGAATTCCCGTCAACCCACTGTGCCCTGATCGAAGACACGGGAAATCCTGGATTGGTGACGGTGCAGTCACAGTCAATTGGTTCCCCGAGTTCGGCTTGGATCCAAGTTGTCTTTCCTGCTACCATGTTGTCGTAGACCAAACAGTCTGTGATATTGGCTGAAGGTAGTTCTGTATCGATTGATATAAGTATAATGATGGATATAGTGGTAAATGATTAATATTTACAAGGTACCCGGACATCCAGGTTGAAGGTAGTTCTTTTTCAATTGAGATAACTCGTGGTAAATTAATTATCGTTTACAAGGTAGTCTTATATCGATAGCGATTAGTAAATTGAACTTTAAATTAGTAAATAATTAAGGGTGGAAACGATATTTTATTATCATAGAAATAATATTATTGAAGTCCTACCTCATAAATGGCCTATAAAGACTCGAAAACAAGAGTCGAAGAGGGTACAGGTAGTAAGAAATGTGTGAAAACTGAAAATCTGTTTTGCTATTTTCTCAAAATGTCATTTTTAAGGGTCTGGGATACTGTGACAAAACGTTCTTCTTCCTCTTCTTCTTCTTCTTCTTCTTCTTCTTCTTCTTCTTCTTCTTCTTCTTCTTCTTCTTCTTCTTCTTCTTCTTCTTCATTTTCTTCTTCTTTATTTCATGTGTTGAATAGTGGAGACTTAAATAACCGTTTTCCCATGAGAGAAGTAACTGAGATGCTAACCGCTCTTCAATGTTAATTAAAATGCGACCCACCGCCTCAAAACAGTACTATGTCGAGGTGGACCGGATGTCCAAAAGTGATTGTGAAGCCACAACGGATGGGGAAAAACTTTTAGTTAAAGTCACTTTCAGAAATATTGGCCAATGCACTGAATTAAACATAACCCGAACTCAACTTATATTTTAAGAAATAATTTACTCATTGTTCACCATCTAAAACATCTAAACATAACACTGTTTAGAGACGATGGGTCACAGGTTAAAGACGTTTCTAACCTCTATAGCTGAAAGGCAAAACAAAAATAAATTTTAAAAAATTATTATACCTTCCACTGTGTAGTCCAATGTAGAGACGGCCCCGATCGACACAATCTTAGTGTTGTTAACCATACACTCAGCTGTAAAATTGCCATTTTTTATATTAGAGGTGTCGAATGCATAATAATCCCTGGTTACTCCTTGTTGATCATCAACCACTCGGTGAGAGTATTTCGTAATTTTGCCCACGGGGTATACTTGAAACTTTGTGGTCCAATCAGGGAAGGTGCTAGATGTCTTGACTTCACAATAAAACATGGCACGTTCCTTTGTCGTGTTGCCTTTGTCATGTACAATCGTTACATTTTCTGGTCCAACTGTGTTGACAGAATTTATACATTATTCTTGACCTTTCTATAATATTATAAGATACAATAAGCTATTTTCTATCATCATGTGCTGCAATGTGGTCAACTGGTATGACACTGGGAAGGTACTGGAAGGTAATGGAAGGCACTGGGTTTCGAGCCTCGCTCAGCGCAGATCTGAGTCTTTGGTAAAGGCTCTTTACTCGCATTCTCTCACCATACACAGGTGTAAAATGAGTACATAGCCGTTAATAGCGGTGTCTCTTCCCAAAAAAAAATATGTAATGTCGCCTAACAGGCGTCATGTCTTTTCTTACATGTTGTTACTGTTGACCAGGGAGGCATTGAAAGCGCTTTGACCACGTTTATTGGATATTGCTCTTTATAAAAGCTCAATTTTATTTCTATTTTCTATCATAGTTCTGTCGTAGTCAAAATTTTTATTTAAAAAATTAAAATTTTGGCAAAAAAAAAACAAACAAACTCGCCATTCAAATATCATTCAGTTATAAAGACCCTCATTTTGCCAAATTCCCTCAATCTCTCGACTTCGTAAGTCCCAGGTTTAATATTTATGATATGATGACGTCCATTTAACCAATTGATATTTGAAGAACGAGTTTTCTTGCCCAAACTTTGAATGAGTCGTTTTCCAGTGTCCTGCTGAATTGTGAGTTCTCATTTCAATAAGATGCTAAACATCAAACTATGACATTTGTCTTATAGTAAAGCAAATAAGAAAATAATAAACATTTTAAAAAATAAGCACATTAAAAAAAAACAAAATAAAAACAATTCTCCCCTTCCCAAAATAAAAAGAACCACCCCCCTCCCACCCCAAAGAAAGAAAAGCCCAAACAGTTTTTAAAAGAAATAACTTGTAAAATGTTCTCAAAGCACTTTTCAAGGGTTCCAAGCCAACTTCAAATTTTAACTTGTAGAGAGAGTAGGAGTAGTAGTAGTAGTAGTAGTAGTAGTAGTAGTAGTAGTAGTAGTAGTAGTAGTAGTAGTAGTAGTAGTAGTAGTAGAGTAGTAGTAGTAGTAATAGTAGTAGTAGTAGTAGTAGTAGTAGTAGTAGTAGTAGTAGTAGTAGTAGTAGTAGTAGTAGTAGTATAGTATAGTAGTAGTAGTAGTAGTAGTAGTAGTAGTAGTAGTAGTAGTAGTAGTAGTAGTAGTAGTAGTAGTAGTAGTAGTAGTAGTAGTAGTCGTAGTAGTAGTAGTAGTAGTAGTAGTAGTAGTAGTAGTAGTATTAGTAGTAGTAGTTGTAGTAGTAGAAGTAATTTCGGTAAGTTTAACCAAAAAATGCTACAACCAAAATGCTTTAAGCATGGTCTTACGAATGCACAACTGCTTTACATATTGTTTTTAAATTATCTTTTACTTTTACTCAAAGTGCCTTAGTATGGTAGGCATGTCTATCCATAAGCAAATTCGACTTATTTTCGAGTACCTTTCGCGTCTTTTGTAGCTTATTGTGATGTATGATTTCAATAACAGCTATTTTTCTCATGGTAGCATGCCAAAATATGGTGATTTCTGGTAGAGGAGCCAAATAAACAATGTATCTGATGCAGCCCTAAAAGAAAACGTCATAGGGATAAATGTCCGGTGACCCAGAGAGGCATGACAATCGAGTCATTATCTCCCAATTCATCTGTGTGAAAATGTGTTGTTCAGAAATTTGCTAATGTCATGTCTCAAAAGTTGAGGAACACCTTAATGGAGGTCGGTGACCTAAGGTATTAATGATTTTTCCTGTGTAACTCCGTGGTCTTGTGATATGACACTTGCTTTCGGACCAGAGGGTCCTGAGCGCATAGTTGAGTTCTTGGAAAAGGCTCATTGCTCATATTGTCTCACCGCATTCATGTGTAAAATGCTTACCTGGCCATTAACAGCGTTGTATTTTGTCGGAAAATAAGTTGTACGATCGCCTAATAGGGGTCATGTCTCGCCTTCATGTTACATGTTGCTGTTTGGATAGGGACCATTTGAAAAGCGATTTGGCCCTTTTAATGGATATTGCGCTATATAAATGCTCTATTTATTTGAAGATAGTGAAGACCAGATGTAAATTCCTATAGTAGTTTGAGAATAATAAGTCTTGGAAAACAGAGAAAGACTATATGGATGCGCTGTAAATTATCGAATAAAATCAATCACTGAAAAACAGAAATGAAGTACACTTGTCTTCAAAGAGATTTTAAAGGAGGTCAGGAAGTTACTGTGTCTAGTGTCTGCCAATATGACATTACTCACAGAGGGAGCAGAATGTTATTTCATAACAGTACGAGCAGTTGGGGCAGCGTTGCTCAGAGGTACGGTCTTTGCTTTGTACCGAAAGGTACCGAGTTCGATCACTGTGTGGCCTAGAGTAAGTCACCTAGGTCTATATCGATTTGAGGCGCTGTCCTGAGGCTGACGCCTGGGATAATCCAGTCTTCCTTTTTAATAGTACCAAGAGACAAATTTCCACTATGCGATGAATAAATGTAATTTTGTTGTTTTTTTTTTTTTTTTTTGAATTTTTACTTTGAACTAGACGTCTAATTGCAGTCTTGCCATCGAGCTTTATGACAACCCACAGAGAAAGGTGTTCCATTATTCAAGTCTAAAGATACTGGTAGAGAGAATATTATAGATTTGTATTCGTCTTTAAGATTCCGCACGTGACCAATGCTTCTGAGGGAATAATGGATGGTTTGGTGTAATTTCGAGATGTGTATTTGCCTAAAATTCATCTAAATTAAAAGCCTAAATTTCTGACACTTTGAATTTCTTGAATCATGGTAATACTTAGTAATAGTAGTAGTGCTAGTAGTAGTAGTAGTAGTAGTAGTAGTAGTAGTAGTAGTAGTAGTAGTAGTAGTAGTAGTAGTAGTAGTAGTAGTAGTAGTAGTAGTAGTAGTAGTAGTAGTAGTAGTAGTAGTAGTAGTAGTATAGTAGTAGTAGTATAGTAGTAGTAGTAGTAGTAGTAGTAGTAGTAGTAGTAGTGGTAGTAGTAGTAGTAGTAGTAGTAGTAGTAGTAGTAGAAGTAGTAGTATTGTAGTAGTAGTAGTAGTAGTAGTAGTAGTAGTAGTAGTAGTAGTAGTAGTAGTAGTAGTAGTAGTAGTAGTAACAGTATGAGGAGGAGAAATGGAAGTTGGAGGACGAGATCACTTTCTTAAAAAATAAGGTTACATAGTATATGAGGAGGGGGGGATTGAGGGATATAATACGGGCCTGAATAGCTACCGTTAGTTTACAACTTACAAATATAGGACACGTTGTACTCCAGCTTTTGAGATACGCCGTATGAGGAGTTTGCTTGACAATAAAATGTTTGACCAGAGAAAGCTGGGGAGAATATATATTTCTTCAATGATAAGAATATTGATAAAAAAAGTTATATTATACCATGTACAATGAATATTATGATTGGTTATACATGGAAGGGCGTAATGTGTTTGTGTTTTATGAGGAGCATTTACAATCTTATGTCAGCAACCATCTGAACAATCTCTTGTGGCAAACAAAAGCAGCAGTAGTAAGTGAAATCATGATGACAATGTTGATGATGATGTTAATATTATAGTCAGATTTGTAATAAGTGGGGCGTGTATTTCTTCTAATTTGGAAGCTGTCACTCAACGCACATCTGCATGAAATTCTATGAACCTCTGAATCAATTTGTCTTAATTATAAATATTTTGTCATAAATTTTAAAACAATAGGAAAGGATTTTGCTTCTAACAGATATATATTAAATTCGATAACTGGTAAAGATCAGAACTCGTAGATAATTTACAGTATCAAAATTATGAATTTTACGTTTATAAATTTTGAAGTAATTCGTTAAAATGGAATTTGTGGCCAATTGAAACTTAAACGATTTAACTACATTTTCTTCATATGAAGGAACGAATGTCAATCCTTAACTATCAGCCATCTGTATTTTTGACTATCGATACACATGACTGATGAATACAAATAGAAGTAAACACTACGCGCTTCCAATATTATTTTGATTGTAAAATTTTGAGAGGATGACATACATTTAATGTCGTCCGGTCATAGTAGGAATTCATCAATTTATGATACAGCGTTTCCACAAATAAGTACATGTGTTCAA
>NC_088373.1:10094997-10097497 GCF_034508935.2 Berghia stephanieae
AAACGTTTTAAACATAATTCAAAGTTTTCATATGTTTAATGTGAAAAATCCAAATGTTCACTCAGACCCTTCATTTTTTATATACCGTAAAGAAGAAAAGCCCAAAATATGGGACTGTAAACGATGCGTCCACGGGTTGTGGAACGGACTGAAATTTTTGATGCCTTTTGTTTCTGTTTGGACATGGCGTCATGAGTCTGAATTTTGCTCCTCCGTTTCCCTCCTGCCTTTAGTTATTTAAGACTGTAACGAACTGCCTCTGTTTAGGCGGTAGTCCATGACGGGATGGATATATGTTGTTGTTGTTGTTGTTGTTGTTGTTGTTGTAATCCCTCCGGAACTTCTCCTGTTTCGTAGATGCCGATCGTATCAGATTATGCACCTATGGGCCCGGAAGTTTTGAGTTAAACTACGTAGTGTGGGAGTTATCCTTAATATTATCTTGCTTTTTCCTTTAACGTGTAAGCAGAGTTTGATTCAGATAACCTACGGTTGAGTCTTTGTTATTGAATGGGTTGATTTATATATCGTAAATATGATGTTGAAGAAATTATTTATCATTGATATGAGGATGTCCATTATCAGGATGGGTTGTTGTTGTCCATGATTGTGGAATCTGGGGAAGTTTTTATTGAATTTGAGTTGTTGACGAATATGACTAGCATCCGTTTGCGTGGGTGAAATTTTGCGTTGTTTGTTTGATTTTTGCCTATAAATGCCAGAATTTTTAGCAGTTTCTTCAGACTTCACAACTGAGTCGTTAAGCTCGTAGTCACGAAAAGATCAGTCAGAGGAGTCATTTAGGCTCATAGTTTCAAAGACATCAGTCAGGGCTCATAGTCTCGAAGCGATATTCACAGCGGAGTATTTTATGCTCATTGTTTTATAACTCTTGTGTAGAGTTTGACTAAAGACGTGTAGCAGACTTTGCGGAGTTCAAAGTTAGAGCTGAATTAAGTTTTGTTTTAACGCGTGTACAGTTTGACTGAAGTCGTGTACACTTAGATTTGCTCACTACTTGCTTGATCTGCAAGGAACCATTTGTAACGGAAGGATTGAATTTGTGAGATTTGTAATCTTATAGGCTCTGGTGAGATTTGTGAATAATTAAGTTGTTTTTACAATCATGATTGTTTTCGAATATTAATATTAATATCAATTATGTTTAGAGAATCAATTAATTACTCATACAATTTGATTAATTGTGTAGCATATTTTTGATATAAAGAAAATAAGTGTTTATAATATAAAACAATATCATTTCAGTTGTATAAAGTAAAGTAATGTTAATCAAAATTAATAAATTGAGTTGATGTAAAGTAAAATATTTACTCCTCTAAAGTAAATAAATTGAATTGTATTCATGAGATTATTATATTATAACAAGATCATTTTCTTTATGAAAGTGAAAGTACCGTTGAGGCTGGGCTTCAGTAAGCCAACTTTAGACTATGCTCTCATAGCTTAACAACTATAGAAACTGAACTTATGATTAAACTATAGATTACCAGTTAAGAACAATTTGCTATTCTTATCAGAACATTTGGAATATTTGATTTCTTTGTGAATATTGTGAAATAATAGAACAATTTCAAGAAATGACAAACTAACATTATATCCTATAAGTTTACTTTGTGTTCAATCTCATGAACACTCTTTTGGTTTCTCATACACAATGGATTATAATTGGTTAGTTTATTAATAATTAGTCATATGTAAGATTGTGATAGTTGTGACCTATCTGTGAGATTGTCTGATGTGGTAGCGGTTTGGTAAGGTATTGATAATGAATTGATTTAGTTATATTTTTTTTCATATCGCTATCATATCATATTCATCATCACATCTCAAATTGTCATTCATATATTTGATTTCATACTCATTACATCCATCATTTTATCTTCATACCTCATAATATCTTTGTTATATTGTAATCAAATCTATATTAATTTAGGTTCAAACCTTTATCAACGTATTTTGTTTGGTTATTGGTTGGTGTATTTATGTATTTTTGAAGCGTGCTTACGTCATAAAGGAACTGTTAGTTACACTGTGCGGCTATGTGGACTCATCCCCCCAATTGTCCCCCCCCCCCCCCCTCTATGACAAGAATCGGCCTGCGCTGGCTATGCGAGAAGTCTTGAGGACCCTCCGCTTCACCTGTAGCAGTTCTCCGTTCTCTCCCTTCATGACAAGGGTGAGATCAGGAGTATACTCCTTATGGCCGGTGCCAGGGAAGGTTCCCTTGGCTGTAGGATCGTATACTATGTGTAGATTGTTACAGTCCATCCATGAGTGCAGTTAGCTAGCTGTTGCAGTCTCGGTAGCCCAATTCGTTGTGGTGGCTATTAAAGTCTCCAAGACATATGGACGGGTGGTGTAGTCCAAGTCGCTCTTGATGGTTTGTAGATGTAGTGCAATTACAGCCCATCCACCTTCACGCAAATTCTATTCACCACGTTGCTGTCCGTTGCACTCTCAATGACCCTTAACTTCGAAC
>NC_088373.1:10102497-10137497 GCF_034508935.2 Berghia stephanieae
AGAGAGAGAGAGAGAGAGAGAGGTGGAAGAATATTGCATGCGACTAAAAAAGGAATGCGTTTTCAGATACAATTACAATGACAAAAAGAACTTCTCGCAGGGACTGATGGAAAAAGTTTTTAGTATGTCAACTAGATAACACCACGCTAACGTCTCATGTTTCAGCCACCCAGGAATACACTCGCTACAATTTCTACTAGATTATTTTGGTTTATGTTTTCATCATTCCTTTTGTTGACAAAGGGCTTTTACCTCAAACATCAAGTGTCTATACTGTTCCCACCCGACGTCATTTGTTAGTTGCTGTAAATGATCAATAATATGTTTAAATCATTGAACGCACATTGTATTCTCGTTGCAATTTTCCTTGGATAAATAATGTTATGTAAGGAAACATAAAAGTGCTAAAATCGCACTGTTTTAATAAATTGCGAGAGTGGTTCTATAGCAAGTGTCATTTACATGGGTCTTAGCTACCTGTATGCCAATTTTTCATGCTTTCAATCCCAATGTGCACATTGTTAGCCAAATGTCCCTGAATACAATGAATATAAAGAAAAAAATATGTATTCACGCAGTTATCTCTCTTGTTTAATATAGCTCCAATAATGAAAATTTAAGGGCATGAAACGAAACATTTTGATTGATTGCCAGAGTGAGTGGTTCTATAGCAGAAGGGTTTTTAAATGGGTCCTGCAGGGGCGTGGCTATATTGGTTGATTTGGTGCCCGGCACAACATCCATCTTTTATAAATGGATTAAAGCATTTTAAAAAACCTGAGAAATGATATATATACCGCCCCTTACTTATTTGAGTATGTCTTTTCTGTTTATTTTTTCCTTTCTTTCGTATTTACAAATTAAATATAGCATTCTATAAGCACACCACGCCACTTGGTCCTCGTAACCTTTGTTCAAATTTCCATGCTTCCAACTCAAATTTGCACAGTTTTAGCCTAATTCCCCATACTATAATATACCAACTATTTTTTGCTGTTGTGTGCAATTTCTTTCAAATTTTGATAATCGTGTCTTCGAAATGTGTATTAGCGATGTAAATCAATGAAGGCAAAATAAAATTTCTATGTCCTCTTAATTTGCAAACCACCTCTGGTGTATGGTCACAAATGTAGGTAGGCGTCTTGATATTTTACACTTCAGGATTTATTTGAGTGTTATAGTGAATTATTCTTTCTCTAAACAGTTCCAAAACTGAATTTACATAGATATGTTGTAGGTTATTCCACAAGTGAATAGAAGAGGGGGAAGAACGATTGTTCCTGGCTTTGTATTCAGAAACGTAGAACTTTGAATAATACATCGTGTCCCCTTGTTCTTGATCTCGTTGTTGCTGGACTAAGGTTATTCGATGGTATTGCCACAAGGTTGTGGAATACGCGGCTGCATTGTCAGTTTGAATTGTTTCGTTCCTTGTTCCAAATTTTCCAATGTAATGTTCGAACCATCTGTGTCACGCTGTCAATGGTTTTGAAATTGCCTAATGCAAAAACGCGCTGCTCTCCTTTGTACCATCTCTATATTTTTTTTTCAGTGTTCAGTTTATTGTTGTATAACATTTGGCCTTGATGTAACTGGAACAACTGCTTATATTTCTGTTCAGAAGAGCAGTTATGGAATTTACTTTCTTCGAGATTGTGTCTATTTGGTCATTCCAAGGTCGGTTAGCATTGATGTTTGGACCAAAGTATTTTGCAGTTTTTACAGAAGAAAGTTAGACGTATGCATCATATACTTGGTATGAAGTGGCTTCTTTTTGTGTGTCATTTGCAGCACTTCACATTTGTTGTGTTGGAGCTCATTTGCCATATGTCTGCCCATATTTGACGATTGTCAATGTCTTGTTGTAGTACCTTACTGTCTCATTGGACTTTATATTTTGATATCGTAGGCAATTATGGAGTTCTTGATGAGACTACTTCTGGTAAGTTATAAAGGTAAAGAAAAAAAGAGCAATAGTCCCATGATCGTACCCTCTGGGACTCCAAAAGTGACCTCCAAAATATCAGACATCCCCCCCCCCTTCCACCAAAACTTTGAGTACTTTCTTGTAAGAATGATGAAAAGAAGTATCACATTAAAAAAAGAATAGATATTTCATGAGAAATAAGAGTTTAAATGTTTTTTTCTATTTCATTGTTCTGTAGAATCCGTCAATAAAAGTTTACTTATAAAGGTCAACCTTTGTGAGGTGGGACACCAATCATGTCATTGATATTGTAAGAGGTACAGGTGGCAACAAACAAAATAAATAGCCTCCGAAAAACTTTGGCCGTTGTCTCCGACATAATATTCCTTTTGTAGGACATCCCTGCTTCTGTTTGTCATGTAGGGTCACCAGTCATATCTGCTACGTCCGTCGGATCACTCCATTTGGGTTAGTCGTCAACCCGTGTAAAACTCAAAACCTTCGGCCATTGAGAAAACCGCGTGAAGACATAAATATCGAAGATCATAGCAATGTCTTGCAATGTAACCAAAACGATGGATTGTATAAAGTATTTTACACAACACATCTTGGTTTATAGAAAAATATAACTACACACATCTTGACCAATAAATTTTACTTCGTAAATGTTTATTTCACATACAAAATAATATTTGGGTCAAAAGAAAGGCACATGGCCAGCAAAAAATTTTTCATAAAATTTTACCTTTAAACTTTTTATTTAATAAATTTTATCTTGAAAATTTTCAGGGTATATTTATATAGATGATGATGATGATGATGATGATGATGATGATGATGATGATGATGATGATGATGATGATGATGATGATGATGATGATGAACTCTAAATAAAGCGGAAGAGCAAACGTATCTGGGTTATTTAACAAATGCTATAGTTTTGAGATTTTAAAGTTGCAAAGTGGTTTACATAAAAAAATTAAGATAATATAGCTGACTTCCACATTTCACATGTTATTGTCTCTTGAGTAAGACTGTAGTGCTAAGCTAAAAAAGATGAAAGTTTGTAAACTATTGATCTCGTGTTTTTAAACAACTTTTGTATAATCCGCAAAATTCTTTAACCAATAAATAATCATAATCTGCCTTAGCAAGTATTATCGCAATATTATGTTCCTTTTGCTTGCCGCTATGTGGTCCAGTGGTATGACACTCGCTTTCGGATCGGAAGGTACTGGGTTCGAGCCTCACTCGGCGCATAGTTGAGTCCTTGTAAAAGGCTCTTTACTCACATTCTCTTACCCTACTTATGTGTAAAATGAGTACCTGGACGTAAACAGCGTTATCTATGTCTGAAAAAAACTTTAATATCGTCTCACAGGCGTCATGTCGCATCTATATGTTAAATGTTGCTGTTGTCCAGGGACCCCTTGTAAAGCGCTTTGAGCACAATTTGTGGATATTGCCCTATGTAAAACCTTTTTTTTTTTGGTTGCAATTTTTTGAATTTTTATGATTTCTGTTTCATATTGAAACGGCGTCATACTTTATTGCCGTTTTTATCTCGCACTCCGCAAATAGGCAGCTTTGTCGTCTTATGATATGACACTTGCCTTCGGACAAGAAGGTATAATTGTCGAGTCCCACCCTGACAGGCGCATTGTTGAGTTCTTGGAAAATTCTCTTTACTCACATTCTCTCATCATACTCAAGTATAAAATGAGACCTGGCCGTAACAGCATTGTCTCTGTCTGAAAACAAAGTATGCATTATCGCCAACTAGGCGCCATGGCTCGTTCGGCATTTTAAGTGTTGCTGCTGGCCAAGGACCTCCTTCCAAAACGCTTTGGGCGAGTTTATCGGATATTACTCTAAACAAGTGCTCAAGCTTTCTTTCATTTTACGAACGTTTGGTTCTTCAAAAGAAAACTTACCAGATGCAGGTCTTGTATATTTGAGCGCAACACCTGTTTGTCCTTCGATCCTTTGGTCATCTCCGAGCAACCATTCTGCTATTTTCGTTTTCGGATAACCTTCGTATGTAATGTTACACAGGCAGGGGTGAAGGTTGTCTGGATCCACGAAAATGGGAGGGTCTTTATTTATTGGGCAGTTGACAATATCAACAACTGGCGGCTCTGAGAAGAAGAAGAAAAAAAGATTGAATTTCGAAAAGTATGTTGTGGTTGGTTTAACCCTTTCCTTACCATCCATAGGAAACTCGTCACATTCGTTACGATGAAACCAACAATTTTATTATTCTGATATCCCTTGTACATCACAAATTACAAAGAAAATACTTTGTTTTAGCGATAAAAATTAGTCACTGGACAATATTATTTATGGAACATACTTGTTCCTTTTCTGTTTGAGTGGAAAAAAAATATTTGTATGTTGGCTGGGTGTGAAGTTTCAGGAGAAATGTTGAAAATGGCTGGTAGTGAAAGAGTTAAGCGGTAGAGGCGTGGACATGGACAAAAATCTGCAGTGATCGATTCTGACAAGGACTAGTAAAGACGATGTGTCAAAGGGCAATTTTATGACATATTTAATTTAAATGTTGCTGCTCGAAGCTCGAAGAAATAAATATGTTTAACTGAGTGTACTCTTCACTTTAATAGATGAAAACAGATAAAATGGACGTTTCGGGTTTCCCCTTTATCAACAAAACAGGATGAATGAAACACTACAGACGAGTGAGATAATGTGGTAGTGGCGTTGTTAAGATGAATAAACAAACACATTTACGAGCAGGAAATAGTATGCTCCTTTATAAGGAAGCACGAATTAAAATAGAGCAGTAGAAATTTAGAAAAGGTGCGCAATTAATTACGTGTAAAACAGTATAGAAAGTAAAATATAGATAATTAAGTTCTATATCTAGTTTGGAAAATAAATTCAATGGAATTAGAAATAAAAACAAATTATAAGGGATGTAGGTATTAGTATAATTATCAATGACAGTTACAGTAGCAGAAGCAACAGTAGTACTTTACTAGTAGTCCATTTTATCTGTTTTCCCTCATTAAATTGAAGCTTACATTAAATTTCACATTGCTGTTTATTTATATGGCATATGACACAATTAAAGCAATAAATTTCCATGGAGTATTTTGTCTTTAAGGTCTATTCCTATGGAAGACTGGAATAACCCAGGCGTTAGCGCAGTGCTTAGCAACTAATTGAGCTAGTTCTTATCAAGGCCACACAGCGCAGCGGGTAGTAGAACTCGGCACCGTTCCGTTTCAAAGCAACAACAATGCACTGAGCCAGATGACCTAAATAAATTCTCCAATAATCAGTTATTTAGAAAACTAAGGAAATCGTTTTCAATAGTTTCTGTCTGTTAAATATTGAAAACAAAAACACCAGTAAAAACTAGTGATCTGGCTCCAATAGAATAGCTGCAAAAATAGTTTTTTCAAAGGTTTGCTGGTAGCATTAGCAGTAACCGTAGTTGTAGTAGTAGTAGTAGTAGTAGTAGTAGTAGTAGTAGTAGTAGTAGTAGTAGTAGTAGTAGTATTGGTAGTAGTAGTAGTAACAGTAACAGTAACAGTAGCAGTACCACTACTACTGCTACTACTACTACTACTACTACTACTACTACTACTACTACTACTACTACTACTACAAGTAATAGTAGTAGTAGTAGTGTTGTTGTAGTAGTAGTGGTAGTAGTAGTAGTAGTAGTAGTAGTAGTAGTAGTAGTAGTAGTAGTAGTGTAGTAGTTAGTAGTAGTAGTAGTAGTAGTAGTAGTAGTAGTAGTAGTAGTAGTAGTAGTAGTAATTGTAGTAGTAGTAGTAGTAGTAGTAGTAGTAGTAGTAGTAGTAGTAGTAGTAGTAGTAGTAGTAGTAGTAGAAGAAGAAGAAGAAGAAGAAGAAGAAGAAGAAGAAGAAGAAGAAGAAGAAGAAGAAGAAGAAGAAGAAGAAGAAGAAGAAGAAGAAGTAGTAGAAGTAGTAGTGGTAGAAATAGTAGAAAAAGTAGTAGTAGTAGGAGTAGTTGTAGTAAATCCAATAACTGGAGGTGCCTAAATTAGTCAATAAAATGGAGATAAAGATAAACGGAGTAAATCTGATTTATGAATAAACAACACAAAACAAACGACGTTTCGGCCTTTGGCCTTTTTCAAGTAAACTTTTATATATATATATTGTTTTTACTAATTTTTGTTGTCGTTCATTCATGAGTCAGATTTACTCCCTTTATCTTTATCTCCAGTAGTTTTAGTAGTAGTAGTAGTAGTAGTAGTAGTAGTAGTAGTAGTAGTAGTAGTAGTAGTAGTAGTAGTAGTAGTCGTAATAGCAGTAGTAGTAGTAGTAGTAGTAGTAGTAGTAGTAGTAGTAGTAGTAGTAGTAGTATAGTAGTAGTAGTAGTAGTAGTATTGGTAGTAGTAGTAGTAGTAGTAGTAGTAGTAGTAGTAGTAGTAGTAGTAGTAGTAGTAGTAGTAGTAGTAGTAGTAGTCTTAGTAGTAGTAGTGGTATTACTGCTAGTAGTAGATTGGTCATTATTGGTAATAGTGGTGGTAGTTGTAATGATAATACTTATTGTTGAGTTTACATTTTTATTAGCGGAGCTGATGCTTGTAAGAATATAATTATGTAATAATGAATATGACTCACCACTAACTAAGACATAGCTCTCATCGGCGACATTGAACAAATCTGGATAAAGGCTATGAGTTCCAATACATTGCATTTTGAAATTTCCACCTTTTGTTGTATTGTAGACACCACAGTCGTACTTTCGAAGGGAAGAATTACTGTTTTGATAAATACATGTGAAATCCTCTTCAAAAGAAGGTCCTGTAAGTTTCAAACTCACATACGTTGATAAATTAGGTGCATCTGCTTCATGATCTGTATAACAGGAGAGTGAAAAACTGGAACCAAGTTCAAATCTTGAACTGCCTTCTGATTTAGGCGTAATGAAGTCTGGACCATCTGGAAACAAAAAGAAAAACAAAAAAGCAGTAGTTACGAGGGGTATTAGTCAAGAAGTAGTTCTTCGCTCTCTGAAAACGGCTTAAATCGAATAATTTTAATTTTAATTTTATTTTATTCCAGTTTTGACCTTAAGTTCAAACTTCACAATTTCCGCTGTACAACTGAACTTTTTTGGTTTGTCTTTCGTTAGAATAAGTTACTAATGTTATTGAGTAATATTGGTGTAAGCATGTATGCGTATGTTCGTGTATGAATGTAAATGTATCGTGTGATTGGGTTTGTGTGCTTGTTTTAATGTTTGTTTCTTCATATAATGTATTCTCAAAATTGTCAAAGACAGAATCTATGAATCGCAATTAATATTGTAAAGGGCCGCTAAGTACTTATTATTATTATTATTATTATTATTATTTTTATTATTATTATTATTATTATTATTATATTATTATTATTATTATTATTATTATTATTATTATTATTATTATTATTATTATTATTAATATTATTATTATTATTATTATTATTATTATTATATTATTATTATTATTATTATTGTTATTATTATTATCATAATAATAATAATAATAATAATAATAATAATAATAATAATAATAATAATAATAATAATAATAAACATATTTATATAGCCCCTTTCGTCCAAACCTCAACGCGCTTATTATTTTTATTATTATTTTTATTATTATTATTATTATTATTATTATTATTATTATTATTATTATTATTATTATTATTATTATTATTATTATTATTCAAAACCTTATGGCCCATGAAGCAAGAGTATATCCCGTTTTAATTGCCTTAAACGCCCTCTAGAAAATACTTAGCTCCCCGGAGGATAGGTCGCTTGTATATCGCAATGTACTTTCCGCCAGAACATACAGGCCAACCTACCCAATCATTGATAGGGTCATTGAAAATCTCAGGTTCATCCGGAATCGATCCCGGTACATTTCCTTGTGAAACAGCAGGTGCTCTACCAGCAATGCTCCCTCCCGAACCCCGTTCGGATAGAAGCAAGAAACAACTATGTAGAGAAGAGCCATTAGGGCGTTGAAAGCCAAATCTAACAGACCCAAGTACTCATTTATTTCTAGGTGGTCTGAAAAATTCCAGACTTCATCCGGTATCCATTATCGGTCCCATTGCCTGTAAAGCAAGTGTTCTACCAAATAAGCTCACACGGCCTCGCCAAATACTACACAATAATATGTCACTGTCTCATAAGGAGAAGTAAATTAAACGCTGTGAACCCAAATTAGTCTCATAACGGCAGGGGACCTTGAAAATCTGAGAACCCTAGCAGAGGACCGGCAATATTGGAGACACCTCACACAGGAAATACTGGAAACAGCCAAGGCGACCCGATCTTTCGGTCGAGACGCGAAAGGCATTTAAGTCAAGTAAGTCAAACCCAAATTAGCATGTACATTCTTGAAAGTGCTTAATATACATTTTCATATTTAGTTAAATTTCATTGTATATACTTCAATGTTTACAAATAAAGGGATTGATTCTACCCCTAATAATGAAAAACGCTATCATTTCAAAGTACAAACTTAATCGTTCAATAATGATTTGAACCTGCTGAATACAAATATTATTCAACGATTGCAGGATGTTTTTACTTTTATTTATTGCATCAAATAGAGTTTGAAAAGGTAGCTGGTGGCCATCTGAAGTAATCTTGAAGTACACACACATATACACACAAATTCATATACAATCACACACACACACACACACACACACACACACACACACACACCAGGCGTATTTTACAGAATATATCGAAATAGCAAAAAGCAAGAAAATGTGTTTTACTATTGTTTAGTACGTGTACAGACAACGATGCTTGTTCGAAATCACATATTCCTGTACGGCATTTACTAATACTATATTGCAGTATTGAATTACCTACAAAGAAGGTGACAGGCTATTTTGTGTTCCAAATGAGTATCTTGTTTTACTAGAAAATGGCTTAAAATTTGTTATTTTTAAAGAAAGGAGTAATTTTAATCGTCAGTAGAGGAAACAAAATAGATCTCTAAAAATTCAAATTTTAGAACAGCGGTGAAGTACATCTAAATTCAAAATAAAATCGTCGCAAATCCAACATATCTTCATATTTCGTTGAAAATATAGTTTAGCACACACAGGGTAAAAAAACTGTTGTTTTCTTTTTTATTTAAAAGGTTTATCGTCGTTTAATCACTAGACCCTCGCGTGGCCTGATTACAAATGATTTCGAACATGAACCCGGTAATACTATAAAATACAAATACCAAAGAATAATATAAATGACAAATGAGCTAAGGACACCAGTGAAAAGTAATCCCTAGACTACATGAGACATGCATCAGTGGGGAACGAGCCAGGACCATGGAAGTTGGATTGCCAAGATTACAGAAACATATTGTTCCAGATTCACTCCTCTCAAAGATCCGCTCCAGATAGTGTTGAGATATTGGTTCAGATAATCTCCAGATATTGGGTTACACTCCAGTTATAGTATTCTTCCGTGTCCCTGGGCTCAATCTCCAGTAATGTCAACATCTCACAGTCCCAGGTTTATACCCCACTTGTGTCCAACTCCCCTGGTACCGGACCCACTCCCCACTGCTATTCACCTCTTGGGTTCGCTCCCCACTGATATGCATCTCCCATAGTCAAATGTTTACTCCCGACTTATGTCCACTCCCTAGTTCCGGGTTCAATCCCTACTGGTGTCTACCTCTCACAGTCCCAGGTTCACTTCCCACGTCTAATAACCCCACTTAGGTTTGGGGATACTCTCCACTGGGTGTCCTTTTTCTCAGCCATCTCGTGTATCTTATCATATAGTCCTTTGATCATTCCCCATTGGTGTCCATTCCCACTAGTCCTGGTGCACTCCCCAATGTTATCCACTTCACACAGTTCTGGTTTCACTCCTCATTGGTGCCTACCTCCCATATTCTCGGGTGCACTCAATATTCTCGTGTTTCCATATCCCCGAATCCCGGGTTCGCACCCCACTGGTGTCCGTCTTATATTTTCAGATCCCAGGTTTACGATCCACTTGTGTCCACCTCCCCTAGTCCCAGGTTCAATCACCTCTGGTGTCGTCTTCCCACAGTCCCAGGTTCAGTCTCCATTTTTGTCCTCTCGAGTAATTACGGATTAACTCTCCACTGTGTGTCCTCTTCCCCAGCCTTTGTTTCACACCCCAATAATGTCCACATTTCACAGTCCCTGATTCAGTCGCCACTTGTATGTCATCCTATATATAGTCTTGTGTACATCCAAGATTGTTGTCAGCCTCCCACAATCTCAGGTTCATAACCCACTCATGGTATCCACATCTCGGTGTCCTGTGTTCGTTACCTACTGGTGTTCACTTTCAATAGTTCCAGGTTCAATCCCCACAGGTGTCAACATCAGATAGTCTCATGTTCACTCTCCACTAGGTGTATTCTTCCTTAACATTAGGTTCACTCTCCAATCATTGGTGTCCACCTTCTATAGACCCGTATACACATACACAAACATACATACATGAATATACCCATGAATGCACACACACACACACACACATACACAGAGAGAGAGAGAGAGAGAGAGAGAGAGAGAGAGAGAGAGAGACGCGCGTGGGCGCGTATGCACTTTGCATTAATTCCTGGCATATTCTAGTTTAAATACTTCCCAAAGAGATAGGTTTTTAGTTTACTTTTAAATTTATCAACGGTGCTTCAAGTCTGACTGACATTGGAATGAAATACAAGTGATCACCACGTTCACTGACGCCAAATATTCAACCAGGACTTGCAATAAAACCAAGATTTACTGAACCATGAAAGCAAAAGAAATCGTGAAAAAAAAATCAAACAATCAAATTTTTTACCAGTCTGCCCTCGTTAAACGATGGTGGGTACAATATCAAATGAAAATATTTCTTTCCCCCCGAAATTGCCGGCTTTTTACTAGTATTATGACATGTCTATATAATTACGTTCTATACGTAAAATATAAGACGGAGTTTATGCCATTATTTGTTATCACTTAAGATAACAAAATGCATTTTTCTAGAAGGCCGTTTTTCTCCTCAACCATTATCTAAACACACAAAGAGCCCATCACTATCAGTAGATCAAATTCTACAAGACTGAAAAAATAGCCAATGTAACTACCCTTTATAAAGAAAGATTAAAAAACAAATCTCAAAATTACAGACCTATTGCTTCATTGTGTATTTTGTGAAAAGATATGGAATCTATTCTCAAATTGAGTCTTTCAACGTGTTATGTTGGCCAAGGGAAAATTCGAAACGTCCACATTATCTGTATGTGTTAATTAAATTAAATCTTTCATTCCGTTTGACTTATGTTATATTGTCTTCTATCTTCAGGCATCAGCAATTATGTTTTTTATAAAAACGATGACATTTGAAATGATGAAAATATAATTCCTATATTCTTGCATTGAATCCAACAACTAATATGGAAATGATTAGGGCTTGTCTTGCGTCAGCAAATAGCAAGCTACTGACATGGCCCATTTATTGTGTGTGATGAATTATTTTTCAAAAATATGATATGAACAAAAGAACCCCCATAGACTCGGCTGCATGCGTTAAATGATGTGAACACGCCGAGAGACTTGCCTACACTCTTTAAATAAAAAAAAAATATCTACGCTATCATCATCAAGTTCATCAATAAAATTATAATCATTACAATTATCAATATCATGATCATGATCATGATGATGATCTTCATCATCATGATCATGATGATTATGATCATCATCATCATCATCATCATCATCATCATCATCATCATCATCATCATCATCATCATCATCATCATCATTATCATCATCATTATCATCATCATCATCATCATCATCATCATCATCATCATCATCATCATCATCATCATCATCATCATCATCATCATCATCATCATCATCATCTGGTGAGTGAACTATGGGATGTGGGCACCGATGAGGAGTGAACCCAGAACTGCTAGAGGGTGAGGGAACTGAGCACCCACTTATTGGGGGGACACTAGTGGGGAGCTTACTCGGGACTATAAAAGTTAGACACCAATAGAGTACAAACCAGGGACAAATGAGATAAGTACACCAATGAAAAATAATTCCTAGACTATCTGAGATGGTAACCAGTGGGGAACGAGCCCAGGGCTATAGAAGTTGAATGGCCAAGATTACAGGATGTAAACATGTTGTTCCAGGTTTGATAATCACTGGTGTCTGATAGAGATAGTTTCGTGTTCACTCTCCAATGGATGTCATATTCCGTATCTCAGGGTCAGTCCCCAGTAGTCCCAGGTTTAGTCCCAACTTGGGTCCACTTCCCCTGGTACCCGGTTCAATCCCAACTGGTATCACCTCCTATAGCCTGGATCCATTCACTCTCCACTGGTATTCACTTCGGTGAGTTTCAGGTTTGCTTTCCACTGGTGTGCATCTATCATAGTCCAAGGTTTACTTCCCACTTATGTCCATCTCCTCTGGTACCGGGTTCAATCCCCACTGGTATCGCCTCCTATAACCTGGATTAATTCAATCTCCACTGGTATTCACTTCAGTGAATCTCAGGTTGTCTACGCACTGGTGTGCAACTATCACAGTCCTAGGTTTACTCCCCCACTTGTGTCCACTTCCGGGTTCAATCCCCACTTGTGACACCCCGCTTAAATTTGGGGTTAATCTCCACTGGATAGAGCCTTGGTTTCACTCCCTAGTAGTGTCCACATCTCCGTCTTAGGCCACTGGTATTTCATCCTATAGTCCTTTGATCGTTTCCCATTGGTGTTTATCCCCATGGTTCCGGGTGCACTCCCCACTGGTGTCCACCTCACAAAGTTCTGGTTTGACTCACCATTGAGTTTTACCTCCCATAGCCCCGGGTTCACTCAATATTCACTCGTATCCATGTAAGAAGTTCGGGGTTCGCTCCTCATCGGTGTCCTTCCATTTCTTTTATCCCAAGGTTTCTCTCCACTTGTGTCCATTTCTCCTAGTCCCAAGTTTAATCACCTCTGATGTCGTCCTCCCACAGTCCCAGATTCAGTCCTCACTGTTTTTCACCCGAGATATTAAGTCTAACTCGCCACTGGGTGTCTTTTTCCTCAGTCTTCGGTTCACTTCCCATTGTCCACATCTCACTATATATATATATATATATATATATATATATATATATATATATAATATATATATTATACATGGCAGAACTGCAGCAGACATGTGCAGATGGAGATTTGGGTACAGTGAAATGTCAGGCAGCTCCAGAGACCAGCGATCACGTCGTTTCCAGTCTCCAGTTACAAAACTTACAGGTAAATATGAAACAATTCTTAGGGTGGAGGAAGACTTCCGAAACTGAGGTGGCGAATGAATTTGGCGGTGTATCCATACGCTACTACTACTACTACTACTACTACTACTACTACTACTACTACTACTACTACTACTACTACTACTACTACTACTACTACTACTACTACTACTACTACTACTACTACTACTACTACTACTACTACTACTACTACTCTACTACTACTACTACTACTACTACTACTACTACTACTACTACTACTACTACTACTACTACTACTACTACTACTACTACTACTACTACTACTACTACTACTACTACTACTACTACTACTACTACTACTACTACTACTACTACTACTACTACTACTACTACTACTAGTGTTAAAAAACGTTCTAAAATAACTCCGACGCCATGGAAGAATCCTATAAAGAACTGAACAAGTGTATGTGAAAGGAGCCAGAAAAAAAACGATACAAAAAAATCAGTCGAGATCGACTAGGGATCAAACCACAGACCTTCAGATTAGACGTCAGACGTTCTATCGTTACATCACAGAGGCTCCCGATAGTTGGGACACTTTTAATGTCTATATTCTTCACAAGGCTACACGTTTTAAGCTGTGAACCCTCGCTTGAATCAAATAACACATACATTGAACAGGAGAGGACGACGACATGGACGAAGTGATTAGAGTTGCTCCATTTTTATTTATTTGTTGTTTTTTTTAATGTCAAATTAAGACATTAAAGAGCAGGCACCTGTTTAAGATAATGAACTGAACAAGTGTATATGATTCCTATATTAACCACCTTGCACATAATTAAGGATCTAATATACGAACACAAATTATTACATTGTTATAATGGACAATCATTTGCGTTGGTTTCAGAGTATTTACATCACACCAATAAGTCCAAAACATTCTGGGTTATCATGTCGATTTTAGCCAAAAACCAATCCTAATCACACAATTTACATTTTCTCTTGTAGCAGCTATTTTCATATTTATTAGATACAGGTCTAATTCTAGATCTCTTTAGCGTTTAAATTGTAAGGTATCTCAATTTATTCTGTTTAGCGTGCCATGAAAATTAACGGGACAGACAATTCACTTATCTTCATTTATGCCAGAATGAAACCAGTTGCAAAAAAAGGACTAGATTAGTTTTTAAAAATAATTATAATTAGAACTGACTGCTTTGACCTTTCACTTACCAAATATGTGACCCATCGTCTCAAAACGGTATTATGTCGGAACGAACCAAATGCCTAAAAACGGAATTTAATGTTAAAGTGGTCAAAAATATAAAGTGTTGGCATTAGCACCCTAAAATATGGTATCCATTCTCCTCAATAAAATATACAAAGTCAACACAAGTCTGATATTTCTGGCTATAAATTCAATTTTCAACATCTTAACCATCCCGACTTAATACCGTTTTGAGGCGAAGGGTCACATAAAGGAAAATCGTAACATTCGTTACGATACATCCAACATCTTTCTTATTCAAACTTCTTTTGTACATCGTAAAATTTAAAGAAAACGAAGTGTGTTATATTTTTACTATTGTTTATTTCAAATTCTCTTTTCGGTGTCCCGTAACTCCGATATATTATGTGCGGCGATGTGGTCTAGTGGTATGAAACTCGATTTTGGGTCGGAAGGTAATGGGTTCGAGCTTCACTCGGCGCATAGTTGAGTCCTTGTGGAAGGCACTTTACTCGTCGTACTCAGATGTAAAATGAATACCTGGCCGTTATTAGCGTTGTCTTTGTCCGAAAAAAAATTGTAACAACGCTTAATGGGCTTCACGTCCCGTCCGAAATGTCAAATGTTGCTGTTGGCCAGGGACTCATTGTAAAGTATTTTGCTCCCTAAGAATCAATGTGGAGGTCCCGATATTCATATGGCAGAGCACTTACTTTACACGAGATTAATCCCGGATAAAGTCAAGTTTGTTTCAATGTATCTACCCCCCCCCTTTTCCCAATGCTACCACCGGTGATTGATTACTACTACTACTACTACTACTACTACTACTAGTAGTAGTAGTAGTAGTAGTAGTAGTAGTAGTAGTAGTAGTAGTGGTGGTGGTGGTAGTAGTAGTAGTAGTAGTAGTAGTAGTAGTAGTAGTAGTAGTAGTAGTAGTAGTAGTAGTAGTAAGTCTCGCAGTCCGAATGACGCTTGCTGAGAATTGTGTGATTCACTCGTAGTCGATGAGTATATCTGCTCTCTCTCCATCCATGTTGTTAATTGTTTCCATTGATCACGATCCTGTACCAGTAGAGTTACTATTGATGTTGGTGGTCTCCTAACATATTTGTTGCCATGAAGAAAATATTCTGTGATTGCAGTTTGGGCTGGGATGCCATCTTCTCGATTTAACATGTGACCAAATAGCCTCCATCGCTGCTCTTTTATTATTGTACTCAGGCGTTGGACCATGGTTTTTTTCATTAAGATCAGAACTTGTAATTTTCTCTGGCCAATAGATTTCGATTACGCCACGCAATTTTTTTGCGGTGGTATGAATCGAGATTTTCTAAATTCTTTTTTTTTGTGAGGCCCCAGGTTCCATAACTATATGTAAATATCGGAATAATCTTTGCCTCGTAAATCTGTATTCGTTTATTCTCACTGATTATGTTATTTCTATTCCATTAATTTTGGAGTTGGTTGAATGCATTGTTGGCCAGCAGCTTTCGTATTGATGTCTTCATTTTCTTTGATCAAATTGCTTAGTTAACGTACACTTTTCCATTCATTTAAATTTGTGTTGATATTTTGCATAGTCTGTTTTGGATTGATTCACTTCTAGATTCCATGCTTCTGGGGTAGTTGATATTATTCGCGTGCATATTTTCGCTTGATGTTCTGAATTAAAGATTAGGTCTGTATTATCTGCGTATATCAATTCACGAGTGCCCTTCTTTATTGGTGGTAATTTTGGTTTTAGATCTTTTATGGCCGATATCGTGAACTGAAATGGACTCAAGCTGTCTCCTTGAGGGGATCCTATTGAGGTTGATATTGTTGCTAATTCTCTGCCGGATTCAAATTGTAATGTAGTATTTGATAATAGGTATCTTTTAAGCTTCACGTCATTTTTGCCCAAGAATGAGCCAAGCATTGATAACAACCTTGTTCTACATATAGTGTCGAAAGCTGAACTCATATCGATTCCAAGTATGGTAAATTCTTCCTTATATTTCTCCGTTCTGGCTTTCAGCCATCGATGGACCCATACTATATCCGTAGTGCTTCTATCTCTTCTAAGCCCGCTTTGTGAAGGTGAAAGATATTCCTTTACCTATTCTCTAATTCTGTTGAGCGTAATTGTGCATAAAACTTTTCTTAGCGTGGATAATAAACCGATTGGTCGCAAATTTTCTAAAGGGCCTTTTTCCCTCTGGTTTGTTTAGTAGAATGAGTTTTCAACTTCCAAGATTGAGAACTTGTTTTTTCTTAAATATCTTATTATACATATCAGCTAGTATTTTCATGCCTTCGTCGTCAAGACAGTTTAGTTCGTCTGCTCTAACACCATCTAGACATTGCGATCTATTGTTATTGAACTTTTTTATGGCTTCACTTATTTCTTAACGTGTTAAAGGCGTTTCAAGCTCTGGATTTGTAGAATCGAATTGTTCCATTTCTTGAATACCCTTCTGAGTGCAGTACACGCTTATTGTGTTTATAATTTCTTTATCATTACATAAGGTATTATTTCATTTACCTTCGATTATAAGTCTATTATGTGTTTTCTGTCGTTTGATTGAATTCACCGCATGGAGCCTTTTCATATTGTCACTTGTACTATTTATTTCTGCCACAATCTCATCTATTTTCATTTTGTGATTATCTATTGATTGAGGTTTATTTTTGTGCATGATTTCATTTCTTTTTCTCTTTATTTTGTTCTTCGTATCCGTTTTTAGAAGCTGTTGATGTCAAGTCTCAGTTGTTTTTGCAGCTGTGATAAGTCATGCAGTATAGGACAGTAGTCTTGTTTTTGTGTACTACTTGTCTCAGGCAGTGTTGTTTCCCTGCTCATCATCACGCTTCGGACAAGATGTTGTTGAATTATCAGCTGGGTTAGAGGCATCCTTTAAATTCTTTGACAAAAGATTCGACCCGAGTGTGTTTCTTAGACTTCTGAAGTATTTGATCGGTTTTCTATTTTGTTTGTAATACTTTGTAATAATAATAATGGTGATTGATTATGTGGACGTAAAGTACTTTACAATAGACTAACTTCCTATCCAAAGGATCCCAAGCAATTGCTAATTAACGTTTCACGCTACACAAACTGGAATTAAACTCTGGCTCCATGGGTCCGATGATCCAGAAGGACTACTCATAATTAATGTTAGTTCTCTTTATTCAAGCAACAAAACTTCACATAATTTTTTTAATCATTCATGGCCGTAGATATTATCTGTCTTATTCTAAATACTCATTTCAGACAACGGTCACATTTTTTGTGTACTCACAAATCCATGTCACCTTCAGCTTTTCAAATTTATGATCTGGTATACCAGGAATTGGTTCCCACCCCAGTTCGCAAGTTATGATTAAAGTCTCACCGACACCTGAAAAATAAAGCAAGATGAAAGTGAAATTTTATTGAAGGCACGGGGCAACAATCAACTTATAGATTTGGAAATCTCTCGAAACTTTATTTCGGAATCAAACATTCCTATTTTTACACATCAAATACATCTCCTTACTAACCATAGGAAAAGCGAAAATACGATGCAAGCAACAATTTTTTTGTACATCACAAAATATAAAGAAATTGTTTTTTATTGCTATAAAATCTAGACCCAGTGTTGTAGAGTTAATTATCTGAACAACATCATGTCCTATAGAACGTACTTGTTGCATTTTGTTTTAATAGGAAAACTATATTTTGTGTACGGTGGTGTAACGATTTGGGGAAAATCTCTTAAAATTGATGGAGAGGGGATAGTTAAAACAAATATTTTGTTAGTTTGATCAATTTAATTGAATTTGAATAGAAACTTAAAATGGGACACTTGGGACAGTTCCTTTAAAATATGAAATGTAATCATTTTAAGTAACAAGGAGAAAACTTGCATACAGATTACCAAGACGCTTTTAAAAACCAATCTGCTATAGAACCACTCTGGCAATTAATCATAACATTCGGTCAAAGGGCTTAAATTTTCCCTATTGTAGATATATCAAACAAGGAAAATAATGTGGTCTAGTAGTATGACAGTCGCTTTCGGATCGGAAGGTCCTGGGTTCGAGCTTCGCGCTCGGTGCATAGTTGAGTCCTTGGAAAAGGCTCTTTACTCACTTTCTCTCACCGTACTCAGGTGTAAAATGAGAACCTGGCCGTTAACAGTGCTGTGTTTGTCCGAAAATTGTAGTATCGCCTTACAGACGTTATGTTCCGTCCTACATGTTAAATGTTGCTGTTGACCAGGGACCCCTAGTAAAGCGCTTTAAGCACATTTAGTGGATATTGCGCTATATAAAGCTCAATTAAATAAAATTAATATAAATTTTATCATATTCACTGTAGAACAAAATTAAAGAGTTTCTTTTTAAATTGAGCTTTCACATAGCGCAATATAATTAATATAATAATAATAATAATAATAATAATAATATAATAATAATAATAATAATAATAATAATATAATAATAATAATAATAATAATAATAATAATTTATAATAATAATAATAATAATAATAATAATAATAAAATAAAAAAGTAATAAAAAAAAGAAGAAGAAGAAGAAGAAGAAAGAAGAAGAAGAAGAAGAAGAAGAAGAAGAAGAAGAAGAAGAAGAAGAAGAAGAAGAAGAAGAAGAAGAAGAAGAAGAAGAAGAAGAAGAAGAAGAAGAAGAAGAAGAAGAAGAAGAAGAAGAAGAAGAAGAAATGTACATTAATATAGCGCCTATGCCGAAGCTTCATTGACCATCAGTAAAAAACATTACACACTGCAGATTCGGGCATACGGGAGTGAAATCCAAGTGATGGGACCTACTTTACTGAATGATCTGTCGCCAAAACGTTTAAGATTAGTTTTTGGAATTTGAAGGTGGTACAATTGCGAGGACCTGAGATGTCGAGTGAGTTGTAGGGCACAATCGAGTCTTGAATGTAGGCAGGGCTTCGTGAATTGATGGCATCAAAACAAAGCAGAGAAATATTGCATTCAATACGAGCTTTAACTGGTAGCCAGTGTAATGCCCTTAACATCGCCTTGACACCCATCGAGTCACTGCGACAAATACCTAGGACAAGCGTTGCTGCTCTATTCTGAACTTTTTGTAGTTTGTCGAGTTTTATGTCAGGCAGACCTGCAAGCAGCGAGTTACAGTAATCAATGCGTGAGAGTATCAGTGCACAAAAGACCGTCTTCATCAAATGGAGAGGAATGTATTGTTTCATTCCATGGATTCACTTTCATTCAAAATTCATGGTTTTGATCATCTGGTTGATTTTACGTTCCATGCTGAAACAGTCGTCGAGAACAACACCAAGGTTTTTTGCTTTGGATGGCATACTGATTTGACAATCACCAACAAGTATTGATGGTAATATTGTCTTTTTAATATTTGACGGAGTGCCGCAAAGCATGATCTCCGTATTGTAATCATTAAGTTTTAATTTATGGTCCTGCATCCAATGCCAAATAGACGAGCAGCATTGCACAATATCAGATGAAGCCTTTGAGATCCCGAGGGCACCGCGGATTTGTACAACTGCGTATCATCGGCATAAATATGGTAATTTACGCCATGTGCAGAAATGACTCGCCCAAGTTGCATTATATACAGGATGTAAAGTACAGGGCCGAGTACCGAGCCCCGAGGAACTCCAAACTTCAGTGGTGAGGGGTCTGACTGTTTCCCATTAACCAAAGCGGACTGGGTTCTACCAGTAAGATACGATGTAAACCATCGCAGTACAATATCTTTGACGCCATATATATTAGAAAGGCTCTGGATTAAAATTGAGTGGTCGTTAGTGTCAAAAGAAACTGACAAATGGACCAGTGCAAGACTTGACACTTCACCATTGTCACACGATATCAATAAGTCGTTGACAATTTTTAAAAGCGCCGTCTCTGTACAGTGTCTTTCTCAGTATGCAGAATAGTATTTTTTAGTCAGTTTATTTCCAAAAGGTGGTCTTTCAGTTGTTTCAAGACAATTTTTTCAAGAATCGTAGAGATGAAGGAACGATTGGATACATGGCAGTAATTTTTCAAATTGTCAGCATCCAAATTTGGTTTCTTAATTAGACGGGTTATCATTGCTGATTTATAGCAATCAGGACAGATCTGGATGATAATGATTAATTAAAATCAGTGTTACATAATCAATGGTTGAATCTAAACATTTCATAAAAAGTCGTGTGTTTATAGGATCAATGGCGCATGATTTGGGTGCAGATGACACTATGACATCTCTGACTTCATAAGAGCTAACCTCCCGAAATATGTGTAAAGTCGGTCGCTCAAAAGACATGACGTCACACTCAATGGCTATGTCACCCTGACCGAATCAAGCTCAGTTCTAATTTCCAATACTTTTCCATCAAAGTACTGTGCGAAAGATTCTGGTAAGTCATATAATGGCATATTAAATGGTAATAGATTTGAATTTGATTTTCCACTGATTTCAGAAATAAAGTTAAAAAGAATCTTTATTTGGGCACTCTTCAATTCTGTTCTTATAGTAGGTGTTTTTCTCGTTTGTGTTGATATGTTTCACCTCTGTTCACCGCTTCATTGCCGTTCGATCGGATGCTTTGTATGGAGCCATCTGCGTTCGGCCGCACGACGTTGTCGATTGACTTTCTTGACGACGTCGGAAATCCATGGCGCAGGAGGACGATCTGTGACAGTTCTAGTACGTAACGGTGCATGCTTTTCCAGAACCGTCGATAGGGTGTTGTTGAGGACGGTCGGAAAATTCGCATCATTATCTTTTGAAGTCAACTCGTCCTTGGTGTCTTCGTTGAATCTCTCAATATCGATGGCGCGGAGACTGCGGGCTGTGACATCTTTTTTGTCTCTCTTTGGCGTAGGCACGTCGATGTTGTATGTGATGGTAAAATGGTCCGTACGTCGGTGTTTCGACGTGTTGGATAAGACTGTGGTGATCTAGAATTGCCCTTTAGCAGCAGAGTGGTGATCGCTTGTAGAGTCATAGTGGATGTTAAAATCAACAATGATCACGAAACGTTTGGAGTATTCAGTCGTTGACTCAATCAGACGTTCAAAATATCCACTTAACTCAAAGCGCTTTACAAGGAATCCCTGGCCAACAACAAAACTTAACATGTAGGACGGGACATGACGCCTGTTAGGCGATATTACATTTTTCGGGCAGAGACAACGCTGTTAACGGCTATGTTCTCAATTTACACCTGAGTACGGTGAGAGGATGTGAGTGAAGAGCCTTTTGTAAGGACTCAACTATACGCAAAGCGAGGCTCGACCCCAGGACTTCCGATCCGAAAGCGAGTGTCATACCACTAGACCACATAGCCGGTCTGTATTCAGGGAAAATGGGATAAAACCGTGTGCACATTGGGATTGAAAGCATAATAATTGGCATTCAGGTAGCTAACACCCAAATAAATGACACATGATATAGAACCACTCTCGCAATTTATTATAACAATGCCTTATTAGCACTTTTATCTTTCCCTATATAACACTACTTATCCAACTAAAATAACATCGAGAATACAATGACATTTTCAGTAGCTAACAAAATGGCTTCGGGGGGAAACAGTACAGACAATGGACGTTTCGGATGGAACTACCCTTTGTCGGCAAAAGAAACGTTGAAGAGATAAAACAAAATGTAGTAGGAATTTTAGCGTGTATATTTCTGGTTGTTTGAAGAATGAGACGTTATCGTAGTATTGTCTAGTTGACATACTAAAAAGTTGTCAGATCAGTCACTGCGAGAAGTTCTTTTTGTCATTGTAATTGTATCTGAAAACATGCAAATGCGTTTCCTTTTTAGTCATATATAATATTCTCCCATCTCTCTCTCTCTCTCTCTCTCTCTCTCTCTCTCTCTCTCTCTCTCTCTCTCTCTCTCTCTCTCTCTCTCTCTCTCTCTCGCTACTTTTTTTTCTTTCTTTCTTTTAAGACCCATCAACATTCAATTATGAATTATGAGAATCTCATATGGAATACACACGTAATGCTACAGTTTTTAAACGCTACATTAACTGCACAATGGTTCACCAACAATACACTTAGACCTATTTCATACAAAACAAGCCATCAGTACAGAGTAATGTTTGGACAACAACTGATAGAACAGTCGCGTGTGCTTTTAGCCGAGCACTCAATTATACCTGAACGAGCAGTCAATGTGTGTGCAGTGCCTTACACAAGGACATAACATTACAGATAGAACATGCTCCCATTGTCACCATGCGGCCAATAACGTAACGTCAATAGCTTGGCACAATACTGCATCGTAACGATTGATGAATATCATGATAATAATAATATTGATGATGATGATGATGATGATGATGATGATGATGATGATGATGATGATGATGATGATGATGATGATGATGATGATGATGATGTCATCAAAATGTAGTAGTACTTCGGAGTCATTCGGTCCATGGAGCCGGAGATTATCCCGGTTTCTATAGCCTGAAACGGACAATATCAATTGCTTAATACAATTATCATAGGACGCTAGTCTATCGCAAAGTACTTTCCGCCAGATATAACAGACCCAGCAACCCAATTACCGCTGGGTGGACTGGGAGGTCAGAAAAAAAATGGCTACACTCGGGATCTCAGTCCCTTTGCGTGTGAATCGAATGCTCTACCAACTGAGCTATCTTGATCCCCAACTATCATCAAGTTTGACCAAAATAGTCTATATAACACGTAAAACGATTACTGCAGTATCTTTGGAAAGAAACAATAATTCGGGGGATGGGGAAATGAACACTGGCTGTGTCAACACCAATTGCCCACATTTAATCGAGCTATCTTCTAAGAGTCTGTTAGTCTGTCCATCTGCCTGTCGTTATTATTGTAGTTGATTATGCTTGATAAATCAGATAAACAAAAAATCTATTATTATATATTTAACATGATAGAAATCCCTCAAAACTTGCAAAATTGAATAACGATTAAACAAATTGGATAGTTCGTGAATCGAAAGTTTAGAGAAAGGAAAACATCCGGTTTGACGCTAAAAATATTCACCAGTGAGAATCCATGTTAGAATTATCGTAAACTCGACTTTATTATTGACTTACTTGAATTAGATGCCTTTCGCGTCTCGACCGAAAGATCGGGTCGCCTTGGCTGTTTCCAGTATTTCCTGTGTGAGGTGTCTCCAATATTGCCGGTCCTCTGCTAGGGTTCTCAGATTTTCAAGGTCCCCTGCCGTTATGAGACTAATGCTTTTCTCCAAGTGTTGTGAGGTTTTTGTTTAGGATCACAGGGAGTGTTGTGATCGGTCTTCCTCTGAAAAGGTTCCCGTGTTTTTGGAAGTATCCCGACATGGCTTGGTTAGCTGGTATGTTTTTGTCCCTGCGTAGTATGTGACCGAAAAGTTGCCATCGTTGTTGTAAAATGTCAAGGGAGATTGGTCTTTCTTTTGTGATCTTATAGAGTGATTCATTTGAGATCTTTTTTGGGTATTTGATGTCCAGTACCCTTCTTAGCTGTGTGCGATGGAAGGCATCCAGATGTTCTTCTTCGGATTTTGTCAACGCCGCAGTTATACAGAAGTATCGGTTTTACAAGAGCACGGTACAGTTTCAGTTTGGTTTTTCTCTTTATTTTGTCACCTCTAATCCATACATTGGTGAGTTTACTGAGTGCGGCGTTTGATAGCTGTTCTCTTCTTTGTACATCCTCGGTGTCTCCAATTAGTGAGCCGACTTTCTTTGTTCTTTTCCATTCCTCTTTGTTCCTCGATATTGTTGTAAATTCGGTTTTATTGGCATTGACTTGGAGGTTATATTTCATGAGGGTATTTTGTATGATGTCTATATTTGCTGGTGTTGATCCAATAAAATCGACATCATCTGCATAGGCGATTTCTCTAGGGATTGCATTCTCAATATGAGTCGTTGGTTTTGGAATGACTTTTCGAACTTCTTTCAGAGCGTGTTCTAAGTATATTGTGAACAGAATCGGGCTCAGACTATCTCCTTGGGGGGTCCCGATGTTACTTTCGAACTGCGTCTGTTTTGTGGCCCCGTATATCCTTGGTTGTATATTTGTGTTGCTGAGGAGAAATCGGATTATTCAGAGCTCGTCTTCGTCTACTATGTCTGTTAATATCTCCAAAAGTTTTCCTCTGTCGATCGTATCAAAGGCTGCGGACATATCGATTCCGGTTATTGTTATGGATATTTTTTCTTTGAGTGCCTTTGCTGCCAACCATTTATGTGTCCATACAATGTCCGATGTGCTTCGGTCTTGGCGAAACCCGCTTTGGCTATGTGATAGATATTTTTCTATTTTCGGTCTAATTCTGTTGAGGACAATAGTTGACAGTGTTTTTCTTATGGTATTCAGTAATGTTATTGGTCGCAGGTTGTTTACGGGTCCTTTCGTTTTTCCTGGTTTTTGTATTGTAATTAGGAAACCGCTGTTTATGTCCCAGTCTTTGTGTGTTGAGAATGTTTTGTTCATTAGGTTTGCAATGCTCAGATCCAGGGAGAGGGTACCGCATTTCAGCAATTCAGCGGGAATTTCATCTTCGCCTGGGGATCTGTTATTGTTTAGGCACTTTATGCTATTTCTAACTTCAGTTGTTGTGATGCGGTTGTTTAGGTCTCTAGGGTTTCCTGAGAAGGGCGATATTTGTGAGACTTGTTTGTGAAATTTCTGCTGGAAGTGGTCAGTTACAATGTCAAGGATATCGTTGGGATTTGTTGTCTGTTTGCCAAATTTATCCTGTAGTTTTGGGTTCTCGAATGGTTTTCGGTTCAGATATTTCGTCGCTTTGAACATAGACGATGCGTTATTTTTGGACTTTTCTATGTCTTCCACTTTTTTGTCTAATTCCTCGCTTCTGTGTTTTATTGTAAGTGATCGAATTGAATGCAGTATTTTGTTTCGTTTCGTTTTCAGGTATTATTATGTACTATTATTCTCTTTTTATTATAAGTTGTGCAAGACTTGTGCGGCACTACAAATATATGTTCTTCCGTTTTTCATCCCTCAACAACCAAGACATGACTTAAGTTTGTTTATTGATTATCCATACTTCTCTTATCTTCTCTTATTACCATCGTCATGAATAATCATCAGCCATCAACAGGTTATGGGCCCTGTCACAGGCACAGATTTGACGGTGACGAAAGGAAGTATGAGTTGTGGGAAATAAAATTCCTATGGTTTTTGAGAATCAGGGTCTTGCATTCTGTTTTTACCAATCTCGAAGATGATTCTACCGTTGTTGACGACAATAAAAACGCAGAGTGTTTCGCTGAATTGGTTCAAATCCTGGACGATAGATCATTGTCTCTTATCATCAGAGATGTGAGAGACGACGGAAGAAAAGCTCTAAAAATATTGAGACAGCACTACCTGCCAAAAGGTAAGCGACGAGTCATTACGTTATACACTGAGCTCACCTCATTAGTTAAAGTGGAGTTTAAAGTCGCTTTAAGAAACTATGAGGACACTGAAAACCTCCAACAATACAGACCTAACAGCTCGTCAGTGATGAATGTATCCCACTCTCACTCTCAGTACTCTCACTCTAAATTCAACAAGAAAGGGACTGAGAACCACAGTAGGTGGTGTGATATCTGCAATTTTAACTCACACAACACTACTTTTGCAGAAAAAGAAATACGCCTTATTCGTCTACAACTACTAGACAACACCCAGTTATGCAGGCGGCTAATTAGCGCCAAATCTGTAAGAGCTAATGCAACTACTGGTAGTCAACATCAACCTTCACCAAATTCGTCAAGTATTATCTTCTTCACCTGCGGCAACTTGCCACTCAATTCTCTTGACAATTCGTTTCTCGCCGATAGTGGTGGCGCTACAGGTCACATCGTGAAAGATGAAGACAAATTTGTCAAATTCGAGAAAAGCTTTAACGTGGCGCAACACATTATTGAATTGGCTGACGGAACGAGGCCAACCAACATTGTCAAAGGGAAAGGTGATGTGAGTGTCAGTCTTCGTGACATGAATGGAACGAATCGTAATGTTACACTGAAGGATGTGCTATATGTGCCCAGATTTAGGCAGAATATTTTTTCAGTGAAAGCTGCAACGGACAGAGGGGCCATAGTCCAGTTTTCTAAAGATAATGGATTTCTTTCACCGGGTAATTCAGATACCCAATTCGAGATCAACAAGCAAGGAAATTTGTATTTTCTGAATTGTGTTAGTGATAAGATTGTGGACAATTTAAATTCTGTTCGTGTCCGTACGCTGCAACAGTGGCATGAAACTATGGGGCATTGCAATGTGAGAGACATTTTAGCATTACAATAGGTCGTATATGGAATGGACATTTCTGATTTTGATATATTTCGAGCCAAGGACTTTGAATGCGAGACGTGTATTCTGGGTAAAATGACTCAGACTATTAATCGAAACCCTGATTGAAGATGTTGTGAAATATTAGAACGAGTGAACATTGATCTTGGTGGTTCGATAGAACCGGTTTCTATTGATGGACACAAATATGCTATGTGTTATATAGATGATTTTTCAAATCTAACCATGATTTATTTCATCAGGAATAAAAGCGATGCTGTTGAGGCAATGCAAAATTTCATTGCAGACATGAGACCATACGGTACTATTAAATCTGTCAGGACAGATCAAGGGGGCGAATTTACCTCTAAGGAATTTAAGACACTCCTGCGATCGAACCAAATCAAACATGAAATGTCTTCGCTACATTCGCCACACCAGAATGGTACAGTGGAACACGGTTGGCGAATTCTTTTTGGTATGTCTTGATGTTTGCTCTTGGAGTCAAAATTATCCAAATATATATGGACACACGCCACAATGGCTGCTGCTTATACCAGAAATAGATGTTATATTCAAAGAATCAAATGCACCCCTTACCAATTATTTACAGGGAAGAAACCAAATATTTCAACTATGCAACCTATTTGGGACTAAATGTTTTGCTCTAACCCAAAATCCAAAGAAATTAGGCAATAGAAGCGAAAAAGGTCTCTTCATTGGGCTTGACAAAGGAAGTCCTGCCCATCGTGTTTATTTTACGGAAAAGGAAATAATCAAGAAAGTACGAGTCGTGAAATTCGCAAAGTCTAACATTGACAATGATCCCAAACCGAATAATGAGAGTATCAGTTCAGATGTCGTGTTTGACCACAGTGTCTTTCAGAAGAGCAAACGAACGTTAGTTACCCTACACGTACAAATGATGATCCTTTGCATGTCGACATTGATGGATCCGAACCCAATGCGAACATTAACGCTGAACTTATCATTGATAGTAACATACCAAACAAAAGTACGAGATCCAAGCGAACCCATTCACGTCCCAAACATTTGAATGATTTTTTACATTGATGATGAAGTTGATGATCATTTGAATTTCACTGTCCATTATTGTTATACATACATACATACATACATACATACATACATACATACATACATACATACATACATACATACATACATACATACATACATACATACATGCATGCATGCATACATACATACTACATACATACATACATACATACATACATACATACATACATACATACATTACATACATACATACATACATACATACATACATACATACATACAATAATACATACATACATACATACATACATACATACATACTACATACATACATACATACATACATACATACATACATACATACATACATACATACATACATACATACATACATACATACATACATACATACATACATACATACATACATACATACATACATACATACATACATACATACATACATACATACATACATACATACATACATACATACATACATACATACATACATACATACATACATACATACATACAACATAATCATACATACATACATACATACATAATAATCATACATACAGAATAAGTGAGGGGGGAAAATCGACAGAGAGAGAGAGAGAGAGAGAGAGAGAGAGAAGAGAGAGAGAGAGAGAGAAGGAGGGGGGGGAGAGAAAGATATACATATATATATATATATATATATATATATATATATATATATATAAATATATATATATATATATATATATATATATATATATATATATATATATATATATATATAAATATATTTAACTTGAATAGTAAATGTCTTATGTCTACTCACTCTTGTCAAATTCGTAATGCATCGTGACATTTCTTTCAGAATTTGATTCTATCACGGAGGTGTTAAATGAAACGTCTACCGATGCAGTCCATTTCACGAAATTGATCGGATAGTTGAATTTGGCCAGGCAGCTACAATTAAAACCTTTCCTCCCATAAATAGTTCCGGTTGGACAATCGTCCCCCAATGTCAAAGTCACGCCGCCTGAAATGAATATAATATTATATATATATATATATATATATATATATATATATATATATATATATATATATATATATATATATATATATATACTTGCGATCAAAAGAAAGTATACACATTTAAAATCGTCGTTATTTTTTTATCAGTTGACGTAGGCTAATTATTTTCCACTGAATGGTTTACCATTACCCTTTCTGTGTACCGATAGTCGATGTTTTTGTTTTTGACCTGAAATTCGCTCACCACGTCCCGCACGTGCTAAAATAACCTTTTAGCCCCTTACTGGGGACAGGAAGTGTGTAGATCAATTTTTTGTCATCCGTGTCTACTTGAACTATTATATATATATATATATATATATATATATATATATATATATATATATATATATATATATATATATATATATATATATATATCATATTATATATTATTATATAATCGTCACAAAATGGGTTTTTCTCCTTGTGAAGCACGGTCAAAAAGGGCATTGTTTCCGGATGAAGTATAAGTCAGAGAGGTATTATAACACCCATTTTGCAGTCTTTAATTATAATAAACCGGTAAAGCTAAACATGCGTTAACGACCGCTTCTGAAGTAATCGTGATATTGGCTTAAACATTATAGTGCTTAGGCCACTGGGACCCCCCCCCCCCCCCCCCCCTTTGGGAGTTTATGACACTATATTTTTTAAATAATAGAACTTACTGGCCATACAAATTCCACTGTTACCGTAAAAATAAGTGTCATTTAAGAGAGTTATGGCCCTTTGAAAAAAGTGAGTTGTGTCCCCTTGCAAAAAAGAGACAACATTTCTTTCAAAGGCTCTGGAGACTACAATATTAATTCAAATATATGCAAATTGGGTATCAAACTGAAGGAAATTAAATATACTATCAAACTATGTGCACAAGCTTTCAATTTGTAAATATTATATAGATTCACAGAAAGTTGAAACAATTTTGTCAGTAATCTCATGAAGTGTCATATCTAAACTTATGGGCTATTTCAGTGTTTTACACAAAAATTATTTTAAATATGGCCAAAAACAGCATGTTCATTAAAAATGTAGCACTGAAGAAAGCTATGGCCCAAGCCTCAACAACAACCTTCATATTTCTACGTCACAGGAAAAACTAAAAGTGTACGCAACCCTTAAATTTTTCTCCACTTTGTGGGATGCCAAATTCATCATAATTTTCATTCTTTTTAAACATGGTATTGATGTCCATTTAAAAGTAAGTTGAAGGTGTGGTAAAAACAATAGATATATCATGAAAAAAGACTAATTTGTTCACAACCCAAGTGAAGCATCATTACCGAAGACTTTTGAACGAAATCGCATTGTTATATTATGAAGAATAATTGATACTCAAAAGGGATTCTTGATTCAAGATGCAGTAAGTACATAAAAAACACTATCCTTATGTGTTTTGCAAACATGCTTTACTCCTTAACAGTTTGCACTGCTCACCAATTTATTACATATCCTCATCATTAGTAGCAAAATCCTCTTCGTCCTCTGAAGTGTCGTCAAGGAAATCACTGTCAAAGCTATCACTACCATCCTCGGCATATGTATCTTCGTCAGTACTGGTGCAGCTTTCTTCATACACAATTTCCTGCAACTCATCTGGAATGAAAGCATCTTTGAACCACTGTACTTCCAATTCATTTGCAGAATTTCTCTGCCAACCGTTATCCTCTGGTTTTGGAATGCTGGGATTCTGGCACACTGCATTCCTCCAAATGAGAGTTTGAAAGTTGGCTCTTAATATGTGCAGTGACAATACTTGACTACAAGGAGGCATCTGACACAGATCAATTCCACCACTGCATGAGATGGTACCTTTCTTTCCTTTGAAACGCTGGCGAACTATGTCATACCTCACTTTGTTGACACTTGTGCATGAGGTTTTGCCATACAGCTTGCACACATGAGACAGTCATTACTCGAAACAGCTGCTGATGTTCCAAATCTGGAGAACAGAATTCTAAGATCTTCCTCCTTTTGAAGAAATTTTAGAGCTTTCAGCTTTCCTTGCCCAGCAAAGCAACTTGTTGTGTCACAGCCTGTGAATGCATGGACACCAAGTAATGCATCACACATCTGTTTAGACAAAGTCTTTGCTATCTGAGAGACATTGATTTGTCGCCTGTTGTTGCCACAGCCAGTATAAGAAATCAGGGTCTTTCCAATTGTCTCTGAGAATGAAAGGAGAAGTAAGAAGACATCCGTGTCTGGTGATCTGACAACAATTGTTTCACAGTTTGGTTGGCGGGAAGCATATTGACAGTGCAGTATAATTCGTGTGTCTGCCTCTTCCTGTGATGAGTAGAGATCTAGACAAGGTACAGCTGTGGTAAATTCATCCGTGTCACTGTAAAGTAAGGTGCATCTCTCTTCACAGACAAAGAAGATTTCCCTGTTTCTCAGTTTCTTTGCATATTCGTTACTTTCCCATTCCTTGAGGAGAAACCTGAAAAGGGATCTTTTGTTATCAACGCAGCTGAGAAATGATTTCCAACGTCTGGGCACTGTTGTTGCAGATCCTCTTAACAAGTATGCATTCTCTTCAGAAGATCCTCTCCTCAATCTCTCACAACCTTTGATTGAATCTTCTATGTAAGTATCAGTCACAAAGTGTACACAAGCTGCTTGTGGTAAGGAGGAAAATGTAAGTTTGGCTACTTCACCAAATGTATTTGGGATTGCTGACAGAGTTTGTAACAGTGCATTGCCATCAACAATGTAAACGGTGTTTGTTTTTTTTTTGCATAATCCTCGAACATAAATGAATTGTCAGGCGTGAGCTTGTGCAACAAAGTTGCTTTGTTGGTCTTCAGAGGTAAACCATCTGATGAAGCCAGCGACCATGGAGTAGGTGTGAGAGGATATTGAAGAACTTTTTGAAGATCAACACTGTGCTCTTGGGACAAAACAAGAAGCTGGCCAAATAAATTTATTTGTGCCTTGATTTTGACCACGTTCATGTCTTTTTTCACTGTTACCACTTTCCTCAATGATGCAAATGTCTTGGTCTTGTTCCTTTCTAATGGCTTGTGAAATTCTACAGTCTTTTCATTCAGTCTGTTTTCAACAAAACTTTCAAACAATCTTTTTCCTGTTTTTTCCACGGCTAGCAGGTCATCAGCAACATCCTCTTGCACTTTCATTCCTGAAGCTAGACTGACCAGACCATCTTCAACTTCAAAGGGATTGATAAATGCTGAAAATGCCTGGAGGATCTTTTGCACTCGCTTTTCACTTTGTCTTTTTTCTGCAAGGCTCAATTCTTTGTGGGTGTCTATATCCATACAGTTGTTGTTGCTGATCATTCTTTGGGTTGCTGATACATATTCTGCTCGATTGTGTCTTGTTACACTCCAACGGTAATAGCTTGGAAGACTCTTGCTGAACCCAACAATACCTCCTTTTGTCTTTGCATGTTTGTTTATTGTTTGTTCAATGGTCATATCAACTGCTATTCTTCCAGCAGGCGTCCTTGATCTGGAGACACTAAATCCATTATCTTGTAACATTTCTTCTGCCCCTGGGTGGGAATGAATCAGGTTGGTTAGTGACACAAAATATACACTGAGATACTTGGCATAATTGTGGTGATTCATGGTAAAAAGCAGTGGGCACAGTTCTTTTAAACAAGATATATGAAGAAGAAAGTTGTTTGTCTTTGTAGCTCGCAGATACTGGAGGAGAAGCCAAACTCTGTCCATGTATTGGATCCAGTATTGTGCAGTTTTTCCGTACTTTCCTGAGCGGACACTCTCTTTGAAGGCTTCATACTGGGAAAATAACTCAGCATACACAGTTGACTGGGGAATTTTATTAGCTGTATGGCTTGAAATTCCTTCGGTGAATTCCTTTATGTAAGACATGAGGTCTTTACTGAGTTTTGAATCCGTGTCCTGCTCAAATTTTGCAAGCAGAAGCCTCTCTAGAGCCTCCAAAACAGACACATGCACTCGTATAGCCCTGTTGTAGTTCTTTCCATTCATAACCCTATCCATAGAACCATGTGCACATAGCCCTGCTTCAGTCACAATTTCTTCAATACCAGATCCACTTTGGAGCTTTTCCAGGGCACCAAGATATGACATTATGGTGTGAAAGACACCCAGGTGAATAATGACTGTTTTGTAAAGCTGTGGGTTTTGCGAGACAATATTGTAAGCTTTCTTTGCTACAGCAAGGTCAAATGTTACAAATGTATATGGCTGACCAAGCTCTTGTGTTGCCTCCAAAGATAGTTGTAGCACCTTCTGTACTGTAGCTGCTTCAGCATTGATGACAGGCATATATTCAACAATTGAAGGCATGTTGGTTTCATTTTCATTTTGGGGGTTTGGAGTTGTTGATGAAAGCCAACCTTTCCAGCCAGGGAAACGTTCTCCGTCTGAATTCAACTTCATCCTACAGAACACCCACAGAAAATTATCTTGGTGCAGCTGTCTTTCTTGATTGTTTTCTACTGTTGTTGTGGAAACAGTCAGAGAAGGTTCTGCTCTTCCAGTTGCAAAGCAAGGCTGAATTTGGATGGGTTTGAAAGTTGCTGACCTTTTCTTTGTTTTTCCAGTCGTGACATTTTGTTGCTCTATTTTTCTTTCCAAGTTTCCTTCTTTTATTTCTTGGATCATGATGCCATGAGTAGAGTGTGTGGTGCCAGACCCATCAGTGGTCTCCTCTGTGAGATCGAAATTATCCCAGCAAAAATGGGTGATTTTTGGAACAAATACACTGGGGTTCAATGGACCCCAAAGAGAGAAATAGGCGGTTTCCATTATTTTCTTCACTTCAGATAGGGGGGTCCATTAGATCCCATGCATTAGAAATAGGGGTTATTGTATTTATTGCTTTTTTACAGTCAGGGGTCCATTGGACCCCAAAATTATGAAATAGGAATAATTACTGATGGTGTGAAATAGGGTTAAGTCTAAAAATCACAAAATTACGCTTACACCAAAGGATACACTTTCAGAAATATGTGTTATATGCCCATTAATCATGCCTGAATTGTGCTAGTACAAAATTCCTCTTGTTTATTTATCACTGAAAGGAAGCAAATACAGTGTAATATATATTTTTTCATATTATAGAGAAAATGGCTATCAAAGATTTAAAAACCCTATATAGATTTGTAAAATATTTTATGATATGAGGCAAAAAATGAGAAATGACAATAAAGTTCCACTATTTATTGCATTTGAAGCAATTTTAGGGTGATAAACAATCATTTTATGCACAAAAATTAGTTCACGAAAAATTGCACCCGATGACCTTTCAAGGGCCATAACTCCTGTAAATGATACTTGAAAAAACTGTAACACCCGGATTAATTTGTGTTATATGTCCCTGAAGCATGCCTGAATTGTGCTAGTGCAAAATCCCTCTTGTTTATTCATCCTGAAGGGAAACAAGTACACTGTAATAGATTTTTTTTTCAAATTATAGAGAAAATGGCTATCAAAGATTTAAAAACGCTATATGGCTTTGTAAAATATTTTATGATATGAGGCAAAAAATGAGAAATTACAATAAAATTCCATTATTGATTGTATGTGAAACAATTTTAAGGTGATAAACAACCATTTTATGCACAAAAACGATTTCACAAAAAATTGCACCTAATGACCTTTCAAGGGCCGTAACTCTCGTAAATGACACTTGAAAAAACGGTAACACCCGGATTAATACTCGATATATTGCTGTTTCAGAAAAACCATGTGGCGAAAACTCCCCCAGGGGAGGGAGGGTTTCGCCCACTGGCCCATGCACTATTATTAATCGAAGGTCAAGGTTAGCAGTGGTTTATTGAAAAATTAATGACTCCTGGCCTTCACCTTTTAAAATGATTTCCCGTACTTTGAACCAAACGGAAGTTGAATTGAATTAAGGACTTGTATACCTTTAACATTAAAAATAATTTTCCATGCTCCGCATAGAACATAACTTGTATTTAGTGTGATCACCGTACAGTTTTACGTTACTTAAATAATAAAAACAAAGCGGAATAATACGCAACACTTTAATTTTGTTTTTCTTTTGTTGACATTTCAAATTAAATTAAAATCTACTTCTAATCTCGACGTACATGAAAATTATATTTACATTTCTTATATTTTCATAATTATTGATTTTAACGATAATTTTGTAGGAAAGTTTTCACCTGGTT
>NC_088373.1:10139997-10147497 GCF_034508935.2 Berghia stephanieae
TACTACTACTACTACTACTACTACTACTACTATATTATTATTATTACTACTACTACTACTACTACTACTACTACTACTACTACTACTACTACTACTACTACTACTACTACTACTACTACTACTACTACTTTAAAGCAGATTATCGCTAGACGTAGCCTCCCAAACAGCCCGACAGTACTCTTTTCTAATTTTCAATTTTGTTACGCGTCCTGCAGCTGTGTTTGTTTTCACCATCCATTCCGTTACGTCGTGAGAGAACCTCTTCCATGACCCCCACCCCCCCCCCCTTCCCCCTCTGTTTCGCTTGTCATCGCAGGCACTTTCCATGCAAGGCATTTCAACTGTAGTGCGTCTTTTGGTGTGGCCAAAGTATGTTAACTTCTATTTCTTGATGGTTGACATGAGCCGCAATCTTGAAGGCCTATTCCCTCCAAGATGCAGATATTTGATGTCTTAGATGTCATGGGAGTCTTAGGAACCTTCTGTATCACTCCATATCAAATGCATATAATATTCTCCTTTTATCAGCCTTTGGTATGGTCATAATTCACTGTTGTATAATATGTCTGTTGGTTTAACTGATGCAAATGAAAGTAGATTAATATAAACAGTTATAAAGAAAAGTAAAAATAGCCCATGAAATGGCTACGTGCGAGGCAATCAAAATTATGTATGAGTAAAGAAGGGCAAAAAATATTTTCGAAAAAAAAGGGAAACAAGTTGATGAGCCACACAATGGAGACATTGGAAAAAGTAATCGATAAGAGGATTAGAAAACGTGTAGACATAAGTGAAATATCAGTTTGGAATCGTTGCTGCTAAAAGTACAACAGGTGCTATATTTACTCTAAAAATGAACGTAGACTGTGGTAAGGACAGCTGTTTGTTCAACTTAACCATCTAGTGTTAAAGAAGGATTACATCAGGGATCTGCTCTCAGTCCAAGAGATGCGCCTGAGGGAAACCGATTCAAATACTAAGAAACATCTGGACAAGATGATGGTGTTAATGAGAAAGAGGTTAAGATGGGAATCCTTGTAGGCTATGCTAATTGGAGAAAGTTAACTGGAGTTATATGTGACAATCGAATTTCTACAAAGCTGAAGGGAATAATATTTTTTAAAAAACTGTAGTAAGACCAGCAATGCCGTATGGATTAGAGACAGTAGCTACGACAAAGAAATAAGATAAAGAAGTTGAGGTGGCAGAAATAAGGATGTTGGAGATGGTCACTTGGCTGGACAAGAAAAGATAAATAAATTGAGAAATGAACGAATTCGAAGGTTGACTGGAGTAATAAATGTATCAATAAAGACGAGAGAAGATAGATTGAAATGTTTCGGACATGTTGCGAGACGAGAGAGGGAGTACGTGGGAAGAAAGCATTGGATATACAATTAGCGGGAAAGATTTTAAAAAGGGACGCCCAACGGCTAGATGGTTGGATAAGCTAAAAGACGATATGAAAGACATTGCCTGGAGGAAGATGGTGCTATGAACCGAGATGCATGGAGATGTAGCATTCATTAGGGCAACCCTGCAAAAGGCGGGAAGAGCTGAAAGAAGAAGAAGAAGAAGAAGAAGAAGAAGAAGAAGAAGATGATGATGATGATGATGATGATGATGATGATGATGATGATGATGATGATGATGATGATGATGATGATGAAGAGCACGAAAAGCTAGAAGGAGAAGAAGAAAAGTTTATCCCGGTTTCCGTATCGGGAGACAGACTATAGCAACTTGTTGAATAGAACACTAGTCTGTCTCTAAGCACTTTAACAGTATCTAACAGACCCAACTACCAAAGCACTGCCAGCTGGAGAAGAATGTTAGTAGAAAAACACAATCTACTTCTTCTACTTCACCCGTAATCGATCTCAGTCTCTCTACGTGTAAAGCGAGTGCACTACCAATTGAGCTATCGAGACTCCCCCTCCCCCAACCACCTCAATAAGCGATCAGGTTAGAAAAAAAAACAATCCAGCAAATAAATCGTAAAGTCACAAATCTTAAAACTTAAAAGAGTTTAAAATTGTTTTCTTGCTCTATCGTTCAAAACTGTAGTGTACTCCCTACTCAAGTTTGTTTTTCAGATATTATACGATTTACATGAATGCTTTCTTGTTTAATTTGCTTACCTAGGACAATAGGTATGTAGTTATTTGCAGTTGTTATATCTTAAGAGTTCAGAACTCAAAACCTTATCCAGTGCGAAATGTTGAATATAACAAATATTCCCGACCGGTTAATAGATATGCCAAAATTATGTGCAGCCAAAGAACACTCCTTTGTCAAGTCTTATCACTTTACGTACATAAGTTTTGATCGCCACTGAAACATACGGTAACATATTATTATGTAATGTGGGATCAGTGGGAGCTGAATGTAAAGACCGCGTAAAGGGGAAGGGGAGGGGTGGTAGTACTTATAAATCATGGGTTATCGCTTTTACACGTTATTTGAAAAAAAAATGAAATAATAATAATAATAATAATAATAATAATAAATAATAAATAATAATAATAATAATAATATATAATAATAATAAAATAATAATAATAATAATAATAATAATAATTAATAATAATAATAATAATATATAATAATAATAATAATAATAATAATAATAATAATAATAATAATAATAATAATAATAATAATAATAATAATAATAATATATAATAATAATAATAATAATAATAATAATAATAATAATAATAATAATAATATAATAATAATAATAATAATAATAATAATAATAATAATAATAATACACGGTTTTTATATAGTGGCATACCGCGTATCTCTAACAAGCTCAAAGTGCTTAAATCACCAGTTACTCAAAAATACAGTTGCTCAAACATAATATAGCATAAAACAAAGCAATATATTTATGGTACTATATATTAAAAAGAAACATTATCTATTTATTTTTGTTTATTGATTGGTGTTCAGACAAATTGATTTAGAGGGTGACATAAATTTTCACCACCTTTAATAGAAGGACAGCTGAGATGATAAACCAGACAAACACGCGCCATTATCATTAATAAAATATCTGACTATAACTATCCAGTCACAAAATTAAAGAATGATATCACGGTATGAATTTTTTTTGCAAATGTTGTTTATTTCACGTGTGAAATATTTACGGATATTTATTCGGCGGTTTTTTTTTTTTGCTTCTCATTTTCATAACATAAGCTATTATAGAATTCTTTCATCTCTTTGAATTTAGTAAAAACGTCATTATTATCGTGCCACTAAAACAACGAGCTTTTCGAGTATGTGTTAGTGCACAATGACAATATAACGAGATTAATCATTTCTTAACAAAATATAGCCTTGTGGAGAACATTGTGCTTATTTGAGTCAATAAAAAAATTATACGGCGCACAACTCTACTGAAAGATTTGAAAATTAGAAATGTATTTTTTACAGATAGATAAACAAATAATTTGATTTCCTTTTATAATTTAAAGTCAGTTTGAAAGTTCGTTGAGTCACACAGATATCATAAAATATGTACCGACGACACTAAAACTCTCAAAAACAACCAATTTCGTCACTGTAAAAAGTTGTCAGTTTAGCTTTTTTACGACAGGAAGAACAACCAAAAGTTGACAGATGGAATTTGACCATTGTTTTGATTTTCAGCCGCCATTTTGATTTGTGAAGTATTGAAAGGTAGTGCAAGGCAGTCCGAGGGTCCTTTTTTCTTTTAGGGTTACCTCGAGATTGAAGGATTTTTTTTTTCTATTAGGGGTAGTTATAAGTCTTAGTAAAGGTGCGAGGGTGTTTATTTTTCCATATGTTAATTAAAGGGGAGACATGCCTAAAGCTCCTACATCCCCAGTATTCTTTCAATTTGTATTTTCACCGTTGATCTTTTGTTTAGGCGTTTATTTATTCAATTTGCCATCATTTTTTTCTATTAGGGTTAACTCGAGATCGGAGGATTTATTTTCTATTAGGGTTAGTCATAATAGATAGACCCTATTTCTAAAAGGATGAATGAAACACCACAGATGAATGAGATAATGTGGTAGTGACGTAGTTAAGATAAATAAACAAAACATTGGTTGGCAGGAAATTAGTATGCTTCTTTATAAGGAAGCACGAATTAAAATAGAATACTAGATATTTCTAAAAGGTGCGCAATTAATTAAGTAAAAAGAGGGGAGGCGGGGAGGAACTGTGTAATGCAGTTCAGAATGTGAAATATAAAAACGTGTAGACTGTTGTTGTAAAATAAATACAATGGAATTTAAAATCCTTTCTTTACAAAATATAACCTGATGGAGAACATTGTGGCATTTGAGTCAATAAAAAAATTATACGGCGCACAACTCTTCTGAAAGATTTGAAAATTAGAAATGTATTTTTTACAGATAGATAAATAGATAACTTGATTTCCTTTTATAATTTAAAGTCAATTTGAAAGTTTGTTGAATCAAACAGATATCATAAAATATGTACCGATGACACTAACACTCTCAAAAACAATCAATTTCGAGACTGTGAAATGTTGTCAGTTTGGCGTTTTTACTCAAATCGTTGCATTCAAAATAATGTATTCACTTAATTACTTCATGGATTTCAGATCTACACTACGTTTTCAACAGTTTTCATCTATTTATGACATCAAGTTGTTGTCTTTCAAAAATTTCCTGCCCCATCATTGTTTATGTCTATTTACCTTATCTACGCCATTCAAACTACACATCTCTCATTCGTCCTTAGTGTCTTATTCTTCGTGTTTCGTTGATAAAGGGGAAATCAGAAACGTCCACAGTATGTCTTCGTCTATTAAATTGAGGCTTACAATTCAACACCTATCGTTATTTTTTCCTTCGAGCTTCAAGCAACAACATTTTCATTAATCAACCAGCAGCGCCAACGGAGGTGCATAAAACGCCACCAAACATGATCACCAGAGTAATGTACTGTAGGGTAAGTTCTCGATCCCAGGATCGTCTTTCAACTCTCCTCACGTCTGCTACTTCAGGTTTATTTTCGCAGTTGATTTTCTTACCACACACGGACAACTGTAAGTTGCTGTGTCACGGGTCAGAGGCTATAGCGGCTTACACCCCGTGTTGGGCTACACAGAGAATTCAACATAGAATATACCAAGTTACACAAACAACGTTGTTTACCAATCTGCCCACATTAAATGATGGTGGGTAAAATATCGAATTAAAATAGTGCATTCCCCGCAAAATTGCATTCTTTTACTAGTATAAAAAGATATAAAGAATACCTTTTTTCTACCCGTCCAGGTAAGATTATTAGATATTTTGTGACAAAATGGTGTGGTATTACTACTTCTATTCACCATAATTTGTATCTTTCTCCTCTGTTTGAATGTCAATTTGACCCAAAACTAAAAACGTTGGATATTTATCATGCGCACCAAAATATTATTTTTAATTACCAATCAGCTGTCTTTGACACCTATATAACTTCACACCAATAAAATGTTAGAAAATATTCTGCAATAGTTGAATAATTTTTTTTCAATGGGAGGGGTGGAATAATACAGTATTCTGTCATGACTTTCGATTTAGTAAATGAGCTATTTGCAGCATGATAATTAACACTACAAGCATGCGTGTAAGTTTTAATGCGCGCTAATAGTAATGTATTTATTATTATTATTATTATTATTATTATTATTATTATTATTATTATTATTATTATTATTATTATTATTATTATTATTATTATTATTATTATTGTTATTATTATTATTATTATTATTATTATTATTATTATTATATTATTATTATTATTATATATTATTATTATTATTATTATTATTATTATTATTATTATTATTATTATTATTATTATTATTATTATTATTATTATTATTATCATTATTATTATTATTAAATAATCATCATCACCATCAACATCATCATCATCATCATCATCATCATCATCATCATCATCATCATCATCATCATCATCATCATCAAAAATCATCATCAACATCATTATTATTATTATCATTCTTCTTCTTCTTCTTCTTCTTCTTCTTCTTCTTCTTCTTCTTCTTCTTCTTATTATTATTATTATTATTATTATTATTATTATTATTATTATTATTATTATTATTATTATTATTATTATTTTATTATAATATTTATTATTATTATTATTATTATTATTATTATTATTATTATTTTTATTATTATTATTATTATTATTATTATTATTATTATTATTATTATTATATTTAGATAATCATCATCACCAGCAACATCATCATCATTATCATCATCATCATTATCATCATCATCATCATCATCATCATCATCATCATCATCATCATCATCATCATCATCATCATCATCATCATCATCAAAAATAATCATCATCATCATCATCAACATCATTATTATTAGTAGTAGTATTATTATTATTATATTTATTATAATAGATGCTCATAGCTATTATCATATATTGATGTTCATATATGGCACCAACATTTACAAATGTTTCAATCGAATTGAAATAAAATTTGCATAATTACTTGCTTAATTCCTTGCTTCCAATCTTCCTCTGCACGTATCCGGAACACTATTTCGAAATTTAATTATATAAGTTATACGATGATTTATATATGTAATAAACGTTATTAAAAGAGGGTTTATTGTTCACCCATGCTTAAAACCTGTGCACACACCTCTAATAATTGCTGCTTGCCAAACAACATGGAACTCTCAACCGTGACGGTATTCAATGAGCTCTATTCAGACTATATTAAAAGGCATGCCACTATTCTTCACTGAACAATTATCTGCCAGTTGATATATTATCTATTCTATCATTTATATAACAAGAAATTATTTGATTATTCATTTTCGTATATTATATATGTCTATTTTCTTTATATTATACCAGCACCGCGTATATTTTTGGAGGGATCGGGGAGGGGGTGGGGTGTTGGAATGTGAGATAGACAGTTCGGATAAAATAGCCGCCTTTTTCAAGTCGTGTTGACTATTCAAACTTCCGGGTGATGCAAATAAATAAAGTTAATAATAAATAAAATTCCATTTATTCACTCCATAGAGGAAATGTATCTCTAGGGTCTATTCCAAGGGAAGACTGGAATAACCCAGGCGTTAGCCGCAATGCAGCGCCGCAAATGGAGCTAAGACTTGCTCAAGGCCACACTGCGCAGAAGCGGATGATCGAACTCGGTACATTTTTAGCCCCTGCATAGGGCAGATAAATCGAGACGACATTCCTCTCCTCTGTTCCAGTTCCAAAGTCCTTGGACGTGTCCAAATATCCACCAGTCCCCCGGAGTGAATAATGAACAAAGAGTATACATTGAATCATTAGGTTGTGCGGATATGTGGTCGTGAGGTTTGACACTGGCTTTCGAATCGGAAGGTCCTGGGTTCGAGCCTCGAACAGCGCATAGTTGAATCCTTGGAGAAGTCTCTGTACTCATATTCTCTCACCTTACTCATGTGTAAA
>NC_088373.1:10152497-10157497 GCF_034508935.2 Berghia stephanieae
TTACTTAAGGCATCTAGAAAAGTTTGGGGAGATATGTTACCTATCCGATGAATGATTAAGCATTTCTAGCTCGACCTTCAAAGTTGAAGAAAATTTTACAACATTTTGCCATATTTGAAAACCATGAGTGTTGCACTTACCTTTTTTCTTTTTCATGCTCTTCCATCCCTAGTATTTGGAAAACTTCAGAAATAATTCCTGTCCCCAAACTTGACAAAGTAAAATCAATGAATGATCTGAGACCTGTCGCTCTCACGTCAATTGTCATGAAATGTTTTGAAAAACTTATGTTGTTACGAATTAATAACCATATTAGACCTCTTTTGAACCCTTATCAATTTGCCTACCAAAGTAAACGCAGTGTAGAAGATGCCATCCTAGTTTTTACAAATAATTTCTACAAACATTTAGAAACGCCTTAAAGATACTGCAGAATTCTTTTTGTTGATTCAATACAACTCAGCCCCACCTCCTTGCTCATAAACTTTCCACTTTTAAAATTAATCCTTATATCATCTCCTGGGTGCTAGACTTCCTTACAAAAAGAACACAATATATACAAGTAAAAGGAAATGTCTCCAATAACATTACTATAAATACTGGTGCTCCGCAGGGCTGTGTAATCTCTCCCATGCACTTTATACTTTATACAAACGACTGTAAAAGCGCAGATTTAAACATACCCCTTTTAAAATTTACAACTCTACAAGGACTAATTACTAATAATAACGAAATAAATTATAAGAAAGAAAGAAAGAAATGTGTTTCCTGGTGCGACAATGATCACCTTGAATTGAATGTTAGTAAGACCAAAGAATTAATTATAGGCTTGAGAAAAGATAAGAATACAAAAGACCATATTACTATTAAAAATGAAAAAGTCGAGCAGGTAGTAGAATACAAATATCTAGGAGTCACCATGGACAACACATTACGGTGGGACGTAATATCTAGTTATATCAATATTAAAATTAATCAAAGAATGTACTTTTTACGGAAATTGTCCCAACTTAACATTGACAAAACACTTTGTACGCTATTTTATAGATTTGTAATAAAAAGTGTTTTTTTGTATTACTGCCTGGGGGGGGGGGGAATTGTCTTAGCTCAGCAAAAGCTATCTTTGACAGGATTATTAAAAGAGCTAATAAATTTACTACAGGATCCATGTCTTTTAATGATTTATATTCAGAATACTGCTTAAGAAATAAATTTAGTAATAATTAAGATAATCCAACTCACCCTTTAAATCTTCAGATCACTAAGTCGAACAGAAGTGACCGATTGTTGTCTATACGAACAAAAAGTGAAAGACACCTCCGATCCTTTTTACCTTACAGTTGCTGAATTTTTAATAAGGAAAATAATTTATAAATTGTGACCCTACGCCTCGAAGCGGTATTAAGTCGGAATTTGGAAAACGAAGAAAACGGTTTTAAAATGGAAATGGTCAAAATTATCAAATTTGAGTTTTTGGTTGTTTCATAAACTACAAAAAATTTTCCACGTGAAAACATAATAATTCAACATAAACATTGACGATAAGTTAAATAAACTTTAAGTTAAAAAATACAACTATCAGTGAAACATTCAAAACGAGAGTTGACTTTCTCTCAGATAGCCACCCTTTCCAAAGCTTAGTAAGACTGAGTCTTTTCCTCAGCCCAATAGCGTGTAACATACCACGTGTCTTTATCTATCTCAGAGAAAGCATGACTGTTTCCACAATTTCATGGTTCAACTAATCATGAACTTTAAAAACTGTAAACAAGTCAAGGTTTCCCTGACAACCTTACAAATGAATGATTCTGATTGGTCAACGGTCATCACATGCGCCTATCGGCCATTAAAATGCCCAGGCGATGGGTCATGACGTCAGCATGCGTGTATTACATATGTGTGTGTGTTTGTGCATTTTGATACACACCATGTGCTATTATTTCTTTGTCTAGCTGCATTGGTAAGGTGGGGCGATTACACACTCGGGGTAATTCCACACCCATATTCATTATATCTACTTCAAGCTTTTACAAGCCCATTGAAGGTAAGTGCAACACTCATTTTTTCAAATATTGCAAAATATTGTTAAATTTTCTTCAACTTTGAAACACAAGCTAGAAATGCTTAATCATTCATCGGACATGTAAAATTTACCCCCAAACCTGTTCTAGATGCCTTAAGTGCCTATTTTAGATTTATAAATGTCAGGGAAATTCCACACCCTACAGATTTCGAATTTCTTGTGACTTTTTTGTGTGAAAATATTTAATCAAAATCCTATATCAATGGTTTTATTTTACAAATAAAGACCCCAGCTATCATTTCAATTAAATAGTTATATCCTTATACAATGTTTTTGTATACTTTTGTTTTTCTTAGAAAATCACATCATCCAAAAGTCTTGGAAGTGTGTAGCCTATTAATCCTTTTGAATAATAAGCCGTATTGTGGGCCTGCATTATGTTACTTATGTCTGCCCATGCTTTAAAGCCGGATGTAGAAGGGATTTATGTTCACGTTTTTCTCCTTTTTGTATAGAGATTGGCTAATCAGGGTGATGAAGTACACGAAAATACGGTGTCGTATGACCATGCAGATATGGTGACAGCGGTCGATTTCGTTATATCTGCAAATGTGCAGCCACATTATACAACCTAAACTGGCGAAGAGTTCGTGATTCAGCAGAATGGGAGAAGATACTTACTGCTTACTCAAATCGCGAGACTGCACCTGGGATCGATCTCCTTCCCTTTGATTGTGAATCGAGTGTTCTGCCAACTGAGCTACCGGGACCCCCACCCAGGCTTATTGGTCTCATGTCACAGGCTACAAAGATTGTTGTTGTGTTCATTTCAGACGTTAATTATTGTTCCTAATTGTGTCATTCTCGTTTTTGCATACTTGTCATGATGAGTGTGGAATTCCCCCAAAATGTTGAAACCCGAATAAAGAGAAAATTTTGAATTTATGAATGTTGTTTCTTTTTTTAATGTTATTTGTACAGAATCCAAGTGTGAATGCCTGTGGAATATTTGTATCCTGTTTGTGTGATCACCTCATCAATAGAAACTTTATGAAAATAAATTGAAAAAGTTGGGTGTGGAGTTTCCCCACCTAACTAAAAAATGAAAAAAAGTTAAATGTATGGATAAACAGACAGAGAGACAGACCTGTTAATGGATAAATAGATAGGTAGATAGATAGATAGATAAATAGATAGGTAGATAGATAGATAGATAGATAGATAGATAGATAGATAGATAGATAGATAGATAGATAGATAGATAGATAGATGGATAGGAGAGAGATGGATAGGAGAGAGGGACATACAGAGAGAGCAGAGAGAGAGAGAGAGAGAGAGAGAGAGAGAGAGAGAGAAGCGAGAAGGGGAGGGGTCATGCTTTCTTTGTATACTGAGGTAAGGGGGGGGGGGAGTCTTTTTAGACATCAACAATGTGGGTGAACGCTGAGAAAAAATTGAGAGATTCAATAACATGTTTTCATGTAAGTCATTACACAATAAGCCCCACCCCCTCCTCCTCAAGCTGTAATCTGACTCAAAATGGAAACAATGCAATGAATGATTTGACTAGCCCATTTCTTTAATTGCAATCTCATTGGTCAATATGTTTCCAGTTGATTGACTATGACTTACTTTGAAACAAAATGCTTTCTTAAACTATCCCTACAATTCTTTGCTCCGCCTCCATCCCTTTCTTCATGCCTACCTCACTCTCTCCGTCTCCCTTTTGTTTCTTTCACACATACAAACACACACACACACACACACACACACACACACACACACACACACACATCTACACTTATACAGGCTTCAATCTTTACAAAATTTCCTTCCCGCTCTCTTAATGCACAAGCAGTCTCTCTCCCTTCTCGCTTCTCTTTTTCGTTCTCTCTCTCTCTCTCTCTCTCTCTCACACACACACACACACACACACACACGCGCGCGCGCGTGCGCGTATGTGTGTGTGTGTGTTTTACTCTCTCGTTCTTTCTCTTCCTCTCTCATCCTATTTCGTGATATATCTTTCCCTGCCCACCCGGCTTCACGTAGTTTCAAACTGTACTTTGCAATTATAAACCCTTATTTAACATTCAACTTTTGACGTTTTGAAATCGTATTTCTTCTATTATATAAGACAAAATGCCATATTAATAACTCTCATCTCATTGATTCTTTATTTAGATATCAAAAATTCTTCAAAAAGTGAGCAATGTCATAAAATTGTCGCATTTCTTTTGGATGATTTATTTATTATAAGGACATCTTACATAATAATAAATAACTACAAAAGCAATAATTGGATTATTTCAAAATTTGTATGTACATTATTAAATTATATTCTAAGCTCATGCCAAATTTTACTATTCTCATCAAATTTTCGATGCCCGTAACTAAGGAGTTATCATTGCCCATTGATTTGACTGTGCGTGAAAACGGTGCCTCACTTCAAAGTCGATTTTCTCAATCAATGTTATTTTTGGTTTTAGTTTTGGTTTATTTTTCCTCATCATGCACATTTTTTATTTGTATTTGACAGGTGTCAATATATTATGGTGGCGTTTTTATGCACCTCCGTTGGCGGTGATGGTAAATTAATGAAAATGTTGCTGCATACATCCATGAGGTTTCAATAGTTTTAGATTGTAGTTTAGCACGCTGCTTATTGATTACCGATGTACGCTTATACAATGATAATAAATTAAAGAATAATAACAATTACTTTAAAAATCTAAAGTAAAAAGAAACATGGCACACAAATACTGATCTCAAATTAATAAATAAAGAGAAACATGATAAACAGTTTTTGAAAAATAAATAAATAAAAAGCAAACAAAAACGAAGTAATTTATTTTTTAAATATGTCTACAATGGGAATCGAACCCGGTACTTTCAAGGTTGGAGTCTGACAGCTTGTCCACTGCGCTACGGAGCCACCAGACTGTTCACATTTAATAAGGTTTTTTAAAAACATTAT
>NC_088373.1:10162497-10169997 GCF_034508935.2 Berghia stephanieae
GAAGTCTTGGAAAAGACATGCCCCAACCTTCGCAAACTGGAGGAAAATTACATTTCATTGGGTAAAGTGATGCCACAAAATCTTTCCGAAGCCGTTTTCTCCTTTTCAACATCCTCGTCATCAGAATGTGTTGATTGATATGTCAATATTTCTTTGTTGTTGTTGTTGTTGGTGGTGGTGGTTGTGGTGGTGGTGGTGGTGGTGGTGGTGGTGGTGTAGTTGTTGTATTTTGAACACATGTGCGTATCATAACACTGCATCATAAATTGATGAATTACTAGTTTTAACCAGTCTGCATTAAATTTATGCCACACTCTTTGGCATAAACACAAGCTATTTCTCAAAATTTTGCAATCAAACTAATGTAGGAAGCGCGTAATGTTCATTTTCATTTGTATTCATCAATAATGTGGATTGATAGTTATAAAATGTAGATATCTGAGAGTTAAGGATTGTCATTTGTCCCTTCATATCCATATACTATATGCATATCGTTTAAGTTTCAATTAACCAAACATTCCTTTTTAACTAATTCCTTCAAAATGGAAAAGTGAAAAATTCATAATTTGGTACTGTAAATAATATATGAATTCCGATCCTTACCAGTTATCTATTTTAATATGGATGTAATAACCGAAATCCTGTCCTCTTGCTTTAAAATTCGTGAAAAAATACTTTTTGATTAAGACACATTGATTCAAAGGATCATACACACTTTTGCAGCTGCGCATTGAGGGACAGCTGAGAAAAAGACGAAAAAAAACGCGACTGTAGTCAAAAACATTTATCTATGTCGAAAGCCAAAATTTATTTTACCGTTGGATTGATAATTCTACATTGAATTCTACATTTAAAAAAAAAGTTGTATAAAACTGCATCCCTGAAAAACACTGTTATCATTATGGAGATTCTCAGATAGCATTGAATCCAAAGAATGAGAATTTTAAAACTTATATAGCAGATTATGTATAAAGTCGGGCATCATAGATCACACTGATTTTATGACAGTAAAATATAAAGATACTTTTCAACCGCAAAGTATAGCTTTAAATTATTAAACAAGTCTGTTGATTTAATTAAATTATAACTTTATTTTCTTTTAAAATAGAAAATGTCAAGAATAAGATGAAGAGGTTTTGAAAATCAAAATGTATCTATTCAGTAACAAGTTAAGACAATTCAATACACGCAAACAAATTTTGTCTTGTTGTCGTCTCGGGTTTGCTACTCTGTAATCTTGTAAGAGCGTTTCTCTGACTTTTCTTGAAGATATGTAGTGTGGATACTTCTTCACTCTGTACCGAACACGGCCCAACAAATATTGAGAACAACCGTGTTTCTCAAATTTGTTTAACGTCCAAGACTTAGTACTAGTACTATCCTTTTGGATCTGGATAGAGATTTGACCGACTCAATTTTTAACGGGCACCTTTTTATTATCACACTCTTTTATGGAGATGTGATATTACGATATAGGTTGCCTTTTAACTCGTCATCAAACCGACCGGCCTTTAATATTTTTATACCACAGTTTTTGGTCTCCTGTGTTATATTTAGTTTGTTCCGAACCGGCCAGTATAACACAGTTTTGAACTTCTCTGTATTATACTTTATTGGGACATATGCATAGTAAGAAATCTGCCTTCTCTATAACACTCGCCTTCAGAATGGAAGGGTGGACTCGACCCCAGTACCTTCCGATTTGAAGTCTAGTGTTATATCACAAGACCACATTAGCGCACAAACGAGCGATTTCGCAGTGCAGCCGCTAACCTAGTTGACTCTTGACAATTAAGCGCAAATTTGAATTGCAGTTCTCTCAACTGTCCTATAAATAAAGACAAGATAAAATCCCTTCAGGTAGCCCAGAACAATGCTGCCATGTTTATTTATTTATAGAAAGAAGAGAAATCAATCTGCACAGGGTTTGCTACAAGAACTCCACTGGCTTGCCGATGAGAAACGTATAGAATATAAGATCTGTACTGTGGTTTTAAATCGCTGCAATCTGATTGTCCTGGATAAATTAATGAAATGCTTAAATACGACATCTTTGCCAGAAGCTTGAGAATAAAGTCTGATAATCACATTCTCGTGTAGTCAAAATTGGTGATCGTGTGTATGAATAGTCGACACCTCTATCTGGAATTCCTTTCCAATGTAGGTCAGAGGCAATAATGATGCATCATTCCCTAATGACACATTTTAAATGTTTTTTAAAAAAATAGAATACTATAAATATATTGCGTTGTTTTATGCTATAATATTATGTGTGAGTGACTATATGTTTAGTAACCGGTGGTTTAAGAACTTTGAGCTTGTTAAGATACTGGGTATGGCCCTATATATAAACCGTTTATTATATTATTATTATTATTATTATTATTATTATTATTATTATTATTATTATTATTATTATTATTATTATTATTATTATTATCATCATCATTATTATTATTATTATTATTATTATTATTATTATTATTATTATTATTATTATTATTATTATTATTATCATTATTATTATTATTATTATTATTATTATTATTATTATTATTATTATTATTATTGTTGTTGTTGTTGTGTTTTCAACGGGACACCACAGAGTAATATTGTGGAATCACTCAACTCAGAAGCGTTTTTTTTTTCAAATTATATATCTTTATTATTGAGAAAAAAGACTTGATAATTCGAGAGCATTAAATACTATATCAAGTTCAGCTCATGATTTTTCCCATTATTTAACTTGACTATGACTATAGATCTAACGGTAGTTTTACTAAAAGACCAATATTAGTGATTCGACTCAGGGATTATTGCTATCATTATTGGGTTTTTTGGGGGTTTTTGTTGTTGTTGTTGCAGTTGTTGTTTGTTTTTTGTTGTTTTTTTTTTGTTTTTTTGTTTGTTTTTTATTGGGGGGGGGGGTTAATGAAAAAGGTATATTATTTTCATTTATACCAAAACTAAACCATTTACATAAAGGATTAATTATACTTCAAACATTATACACCACTTCAAATATTATTGTCATATATAGATAATTGCACATAGGTCCTCTAGCCAACAATCCCAATGGAACCATCCACAATTCCAACAGTGATGGACCAACCGGCAGGGTAGAAGTAGCAAAAGAGGATTTTCTGATTGTCATGGTCGCCGTCATCGAAAGGATGTGAATCACCACTCTTTTGGTTTTAGAAGTAAAGAGCCACCATTCCTCGTCCCAGGACACATATTCCTCTACAACATTCATCCCTCGTACTCTCTGACACGCTCGTGTATGGCGTAAAAGGTAAAACGGCTTGTCCACTGGTAGGTTTATCCGGACTGTCGGGAGACCATCATCTCTACAACATTAGAATATCTCGGTATTGTCATCCTAAACGCCATCTGGCGAATAACCTCCATATTGGTTGTTGTTTTTGTCGTCCTCGTCATCCCATGGCAGCCATCCTTCCTTGAAACCATTAGGGCAAGTTCCGTATTACAAAACACAGTAATCGCCCTTTGTCCAGTTTAGGGCTTATGGGGTTGATTGAGAGCCTTTGATGCAGAAGTAGGTCAGGATATCGTCTTTTTCAAAGTCTCCATGCAGATGCAGGGAGCTTGACCTGTCATTATGAGGGTTGTAATCCTCACAATCCTGGTATCTCCATCCACTGAACCAAGACGTTGATTTGTCGACGGGACAACCACTAGTGGCCATATACAGTCCGTATGTACCTTTTGCCCATGCCAGCGGTATGCGTAGGTCGGGATCTGTTTGGATATAGAAGTCGAACATGTTCAAAATGACGAAATTGCAGTGTTTTTACTTTTCTGCATCTGAACTATTATAATTATAGCATTGATTGTTGACGCCACGCCGTTATCTATCCGTTCTATTTGTTCATTTCTCTCATTTTGTTATTTCCGTTTGAAAAATAGCAACTGGATTATTTAGGTTTGTACGCATCATAGTAAAAAATAAATACATTCTATTCATCTTATAAAACACATATCGAAGAGTTATTGTACGTAAATATTTGATATAATACATATTATGAATATTCAACCGCCTCCTATTATCCTAAAACGCGTGTCCAGATGAAATAGAGTCAGACAACCGGGTAGCTGATGCCGGCAAGTGGAGTGGTAGTATTGGCAAATTGTAGAGGCCGTGGAAGTGAAGGATTCGGTCCCGGGGTCGACTTAGGAGTTCCAGACTGTAACCGCAGCGGTGGTGTTCAAATGAAGAAGATTGAGACAATGAAGTGTCCGTTTAGTACTACTGATAGTGATAGTAGCATGACTTCATGTGTCAGAAGTAGAAGTAGGGAGTTGATTTCATGAGTGAAGAGCACACACCACAGTCAAGTCCAGAGACACCATAGTCAACCCGATTCCTAGTACATCCACTCTAGAGTGGTGAAGGCGATCAAATAACAAAGGCCAGGATGTATTTTGATGAAATATTTATTCAGAAGCGTTAAGTGATAAAATGTGAAAGAACATTTTTAATACTGAGTATAAGTTAAAGTATAATATATCGCAACAACTTTGCAAGTAAGAAAAACAGTATAAATAATTCAAATGGGGAATGTAAGGAACAATGAATGAATCCTTCTCTTGGGCATGCCATTCCGATATTTGTAAGCATAAGCAATATTTTTAACAATGGATTTAAGGAATAATAACTAATTAAGCCGTAACTAAAATCAATTAGCTAATATCAAAGGGGAGCAATACTTTATTAGCGTACCTGGATGTATAAGTCTATAACAATTATATTATTATTATTATTATTATTATTATTACTACTACTACTACTACTACTACTACTACTACTACTACTACTACTACTACTACTACTACTACTACTACTACTACTACTACTACTACTACTACCACTACTATTATTATTATTATTATTATTATTATTATTATTATTATTATTATTATTATTATTATTATTATTATTATTTATTATTATTATTATTATTATTATTATTATTATTATTATTATCAATAAGAATAATAATAGTAATAATAATGATAATAACATTATAATTATTATTATCATCATCATCATCATTATTATCATGATCATCATCATCATCATCATCATCATCATCATCATCATCATTAGTATTATTATTATTATTATTATTATTATTATTATTATTATTATTATTATTATTATTATATTCTTTTTGTTGTTTGTTTTTTGTTTGTTTGTTTTGTATTATTATTATTATTATTATTATTATTATTATTATTATTATTATTATTATTATTATTATTATTATTATTATTTTTATTATTATTATTATTTTCAAATAAAGTTTTAAAAGCAATAACCCATGAAGTATAAGTTCTACCACTCCTCACCTTCCCCTTTACACGCTCTTCCCATCCACCTCCCACTGATCCCACATAATATAATATGATCGTATGCTTCAGTGGTGGTTAAAATAATATATGTACGTAAAGTGGTTAGACTTGATAACTTGTCGATACTATTTGTTATATTCAACATTATGAAATGAATAAGGTTTTGAGTTCTGAACCCATAAGATATGCAAATAATTAGACGTCTATTGTTCCTGGTAAGCAAATTAAATAAGGAAGCATTCATGCAAGTCGAATAATATCTGATAACTTGAGTGGAGATACAATACCATTTTGAACCATTGAGCACCTCCTCCGTTAAGAAAACAATTTAAACTCTTTATACTTTTAAGACTTTGGACGATTTATCTGCTGGTCTGTTTGTTTGTTTGTTTTTTCTAACCATATCGCTTATTGAGGAAGGGGGAGGGGGGGGGTTTCCTCGATAGCTCAATTGATAGAGCCCTCGCTTTACACGTAGAGAGACTGAGATCGATTACGGATGAAGTAGATTTTTTTACTGACCTTCCTCTCCAGCTAGCAGTAGTTTGGTAGTTGATTCTGTTTGATACGGTGAAAGTCCTTAGAGACAGACTAGCGTTCTATTCAATAAGTTGCTCTAGTCTGTCCTACGATATGGAAACCGGGATAAACTTCTTCCTCTTCTTCTTCTTGTTCTTATTGCTCTTCATCATCATCATCATCATCATCATCATCATCATCATCATCATCATCATCATCATCATCATCTTCTTCTTCTTCTTCTTCTTCTTCTTCTTCTTCTTCTTCTTCTTCTCGTTCTTATTGCTCTTCATCATCATCATCATCATCATCATCATCATCATCATCATCATCATCATCATCATCATCATCATCTTCTTCTTCTTCTTCTTCTTCTTCTTCTTCTTCTTCTTCTTCTTCTTCTTCTTATCCCGCCTTTTGCAGGGTTGCCATAATGAATGCTACATCTCCATGCATATCGGTTCATAGCACCATCTTCCTCCAGGCCCAATTCTTTCATATCGTCATTTAGCTTATCCAACCATCTAGTCTTTGGGCGTCCCTTATTTACCTTTCCCGCTAATTGTATATCCAATGCTTTCTTCCCACGTACTCCCTCTCTCGTCTCGCAACATGTCCGAACCATTTCAATGTATCTTATCTCATCTTTATTGATACATTTATTACTTCAGTCAACCTTCGAAATCGTTCATTTCTCACTTTATTTATCTTTTCTTGTCCAGTCAAGTCACCATCTCCAACATCCTCATCTTTGCCACCTCAACTTCTTTATCTTGTTTCTTTGTCTTAGCTGCTGTCTCTAATCCATACAACATTGCTGGTATTACAACAGATGTATATAATATTCCCTTCAGCTTTGCAGAAATTCGATTGTCACATATAACTCCAGTTAACTTTCTCCAATTAGTAAAGCCTACATGGATTCTCATCTCAACCTCTTTCTCATTCCCCCAATCATCTTGTACAGGTGTTCCTAAATATTTCAACCGGTTTGTCTCTGGCGCATCTCTTGGACTGAGATCAGATCCCTAATGTAATCATTGTCTTACACTAAATGGTTAAGTTGAACAAACAACCGTCCTTACCAGTCTTATTTCTTTCTTTCTTACATATCTTGGGTAACTTTGATATCTTTCTCTGTTACCCCATTTGCTCTTAGACAGTACCGCATTTCTTCTTTTGATACACTATCAAATGCTTTTTTCAAGTTAATGAACACACAATATAATTCTCTTTGCTTTTCTCTATATGTCCCTAAGGTCATTTTTAGAGCAAATTCAGCATATGTTGTACTTTTACCAGCAACGATTCCAAACTGATTTTCACTTATGTCTACATGTTTTCTAATCCTCTTATCGATTACTTTTTCCAATGACTCCATTGTGTGGCTCATCAACTTGTTGCCCCTATAATAGTTGCCACATTATTGAACATCTCCCTTATTTTTGTATATGACAATCAACGTCCTTTTTGCCCATTCTTCTGGCATTTCATTTTTTCTTTCTGTAAGATGTCGTAGAATAACAGTACCAGAAAATTTAACCTCCAAGGGATTTCCAGACTTCAGCTGGTATCTCGTCTGGTCCAACAGTTTTCCCCCATTTC
>NC_088373.1:10174997-10190332 GCF_034508935.2 Berghia stephanieae
TGTATGTATGTATGTATGTATGTATGTATGTATGTATGTATGTATGTATGTATGTATGTATGTATGTATGTATGTATGTATGTATGTATGTGTATGTAATGTATGTATGTATGTATGTATGTATGTATGTATGTATGTATGTATGTATGTATGTATGTATGTATGTATGTATGTATGTATGTATGTATGTTATGTATGTATGTATGTATGTATGTATGTATGTATGTATGTATGTATGTATGTATGTATGTATGTATGTATGTATGTATGTATGTATGTATGTATGTATGTATGTATGTATGTATGTATGTATGTATGTATGTATGTATGTATGTATGTATGTATGTATGTATGTATGTATGTATGTATGTATGTATGTATGTATGTATGTATGATGTATGTATGTATGTATGTGTATGTATGTATGTATGTATGTATGTATGTATGTATGTATGTATGTATGTATGTATGTATGTATGTATGTATGTATGTATGTATGTATGTATGTATTATGTATGTATGTATGTATGTATGTATGTATGTATGTATGTATGTATGTATGTATGTATGTATGTATGTATGTATGTATGTATGTATGTATGTAATGTATTGTATGTATGTATGTATGTATGTATGTGTGTATGTATGTATGAACGTATGTATGTATGTATGTATGTATGTATCCTCATTTAATAGTAACACTAATCGACCGGAAATTTTAAAAATCAACAAAGAAATGAAATATGCCCACATAGTTTAGATTTCTGTCCCATTTTATACTCATATCAATAAGTCATTCGCAACTAAATTTGAAAAGTACTTTCCTTTATGCATGGAAATAAATACTCTTGGATATAGGTCCGAGGTTATCGTTTTTTCTGTATCTAGCCTCGGCTATGTCCATGGTAGATTTGTGAATGGCTTAATGATTCTGAGCATTAAAAGCAAGGAAGCAAAAGTCCTTTAAAAATATATAATCAACATTGCACCATTGACGGATACAAAGTTTGGAGATAAAGATGTAAAATTCATTATCATTATCGGCACTCCATATTTAATAATAATGTTATTTGTCTATTTATGTATCCCACTATCTATTTAGATATCCATCTATTTGTCAATTATTCTAAACATATCAATTTATGTTTTTATTGAAACAATCTATTCAATTTGTCATTATTGTTATTATTATTAATATTCTTCTTCTTCTTCTTCTTCTTCTTCTTCTTCTTCTTCTTCTTCTTCTTCTTCTTCTTCTTCTTCTTCTTCTTCTTCTTCTTCTTCTTCTTCTTCTTCTTCTTCTTCTTCTTCTTCTTCTTCTTCTTCTTCTTCTTCTTCTTCTTCTTCTTCTTCTTCTTCTTCTTCTTCTTCTTCTTCTTCTTCTTCTTCTTTCTTCTTCTTCTTCTTCTTCTTCTTCTTCTTCTTCTTTTCTTCTTCTTCTTCTTCTTCTTCTTCTTCTTCTTCTTCTTTTTATTATTATTATTATTATTATTATTATTATTATTATTATTATTATTATTATTATTATTATTATTATTATTATTATTATTATTATTATTATTATTATTATTATTGGTAATAGTAGTGGTGGTGGTGGTGGTGGTGGCGGTAGTAGTAGTGGTAGTAGTAGTTGTAGTGGTGGTGGTAGTAATAGTGGTGGTGGTAGTAATGATAGCAGTAGTATTAATATTATTGCCATTGTTATTATTATTATTATTATTATTATTATTATTATTATTATTATTATATTATTATTATTATTATTATTATTATTATTATTATTATTATTATTATTATTATTATTATTATCATTATGAATATTATTATTATGACATAACCAGTCGGATGGTGAAAAGCTTTGAACTGAGATATTGCCAAGTTTAGTTAGAAAGTAAATTTTTATTAAAAAATGAGTTCTTGTCATAAATGGTTAAATCACCTCTCCGGGAAATATCAAAGCTTAATTTCACTTCTAAATATTTTTTACAGCTAGTCAAGCTGAAAACGTTAGCAATTTGAGAAACGTTTCCCATGCATGTGCCCAAATAGTTGAAATTTCTGTCCCATTTTATACTCATATCAATAAGTCATTCCACACTTAATTTGAAAAGTACTTTCCTTTATGCATGGAAATAAATTCTCTTGGATATAGGTCCGAGGTTATCGCTCTTTCTGTAGGTAGCCTCGGCTATGTCCATGGTAGATTTGTGAATGGCTTAATGATTTTGAGCATTAAAAGCAAGGAAGCAAAAGTTGTTTCAAAATATATAATCAACAGTGCTGCCATTGCCACCACTTTATGACAAATAACCCGATTTACTTCAAATAAAGATTAAAATGCTCTGGTGAGCAAATTATTTAGAAAATGCAAAAAATACAAATACAAAATTTTCACCTTTTGACTGATTATGTCATGCACTGACATATATTATAAGACTGTAAATTTCCTTAATGGCCCCCAATTGGACACGGCACTGCCTGATATCAGTTAATCTCCACTGACCTCAGACTAGTAGCTAAAATGTAATGTTAATGGAATCCATTAGAATTGTATCCACTGGTAAACATTTGCTGTGGTTCCATATGAACAAGCGCTGCTTCTACGCATTGTAGTAAATACGTGTTCTGATTGGTCGGTAAGAATACTATCCATTGGGAGGGAAAAAAGGCGTTTTTATTGGTTAAGATACGAGATGATGATTGTCGGGTATCAACTGCCGATTATTGCGGTCCTACTAAAAGCCGTCCGGCGTAATTTGAAGAGCTTTCGGAAGGGGGAAGACTTCTTGACAGGTTCGTGCAGGTCTAAGGGCCTCCGGATTGATTGAGAATGCTTTAGATGACCTCCAGACGGCATCCCTGGGCAGCCGGACCCATATATAGGAAAAAAAACCCAAAAAAAGAAGATAACAAACGAAAAAAAAAAAACGATTCCGGAGATCAATGTCGCTATCCAGGATTTGTTATTCGGGGCTGTCGTTATCCAGAGGTTGCACTGTACGTCTTTTTTCTTCCATAATTTTTTGGAAAGTTCTCGTCCGACCTGGCCTTATCACTTCTACCACGTACTGGCTCTCTACTCACAAACCCACGCCACGCTCACACCCGATTCATCCTCCAACCATCACCTTTTACAGACGATACCATTTGCATTCCATTTTATAAATTTGATTTCAATGATTTTTGTTTAATGTGTTGACGAAGGGTTTTTGCCTTAACAACGCCGCTGCCACATTGTTTCATTCGTCTGTAGCATTTCGTCCTGATTTGTTGATAAAGGGGGAGACCCGTAACGTCCATTTGATCTGTTTTCGTATTTCAAATTGAAGCTTACATTCAATTTTACATTGTTATACTTTTTAAAGTTTGGAAACTTTAAATTACAGTTGGATTAAAACTGGATGTCTTTGGTTCTGTGATAGACTAACAATTGTTTTTTTTTCTAATACATTGAATACTATGGTCAGATTTTTTATTTATGGCGCGTGTTTTTCTGGTTTTTCCTAGCTGTCTCTCTATCAAATGTTGTAAAAATTTGTGTCAAACTTTAAATCAATTTGTCTTAACTGAATCTAGATTTTGGACCGTGCTGATGCCTTTTCAAAAAGGTTTTCTTCTTTAAGACCTACTTCAAACCCTTTGTCATAAAATTCGAGATTTTACAATGTAAAAAATGTAAAAAAAGTTACCCACCACATAATATGACATGAATTCATAGTTTTTCCAAAAAATCTTGTGTTGACACGTAGTTCTGGCTAATGAATATGAGTTTACGTCATACGTGTTCCCGAATAAAAACAATTGGCTTTAACTTTAAGTGCAATAAACTTATAAATTATGTAGTTTGCCTTAAAATTTGTTTATTATCATGTCGCAATTACAAATATGAAATCTCTAGTTTTAAATCATTTGAAACACGGATTATTATATACTCAATATCGTCATATTTACAATGAATGCTGTTTATATAACTTTGAAAAATTGTCTCTGTGAACGAACGTGTCACAGAACATTTAAAGGATTTTAAATACGCTTTTAAAATATCGGATACGATACAACACTCTCGTAAGCTGTGAAAAGAAATCTACTTGTATCTATCGATAAGCCACTAAAGAGGCCGGTTATGGAATTGGAATTTCACAGTGAACTCCGATAGCGTGGAATGACGTGATAGGAAATGGATCCAAGCAGGTGTCTTTTATTTGAGTGTTAGCTACCTGTATTCCAATTCCATGCTTTCAATCCCAAAGTGCACGGTTTTATCCCAATTTCCCTTAATACAATGGGGCTGTGTAGACTAGTGGCATAACACTCAATTTTGGATCGGAAGGCCCTGGGTTCGAGCCTCGTTTGCGCATAGTTGAGTCCTTGGAAAAAGGCTCTTTACTTACATTCTCTCACCGTACTCATGTGTAAAATGAGTACCTTGACGTTAACAGCGTTGTCTCTGTCCGAAAACAAATTGTAACATCGCCTAACAGGCGTCATGTCCCGTACTACATGTTAAGTGTAGTTGTTGGCCATAGACCCCCTGTAAAGAACTTTGATCACGTTTAGTGGATATTGCGCTATATAAAAGCTCAATTTTTAACAAATTATTTTTTTCACAATGAATATGAAGAAAATATATGTATTTACGCACATATTTCCCTTGTTTAATATAGCTGTAATAGGGAAAATGTAAGCCCATAAACCGAATGTTATGATTAATTGCCAGAATGGTTCTATAGCAGGTTTTTAAATGGGTCTTCGTAATCTGTATGCAAATTTTCATTAACTAAAAAAGAAGTATAAGCATTGTGTTTTCTCCTTGTTACTTAAAATGATTATATGTTATATTTTAATGGAACTGTCCCAAGTGTCCCAGGGTTTTGGCCCAAGTCTCCCATTTTAAGTTTCTATTCAAATTAAATTAAATTGATCAAACTATCAAAATATTTATTTTAACTATCTCCTCTCCAGCAATCTTAAGAGATTTTCCCCAAAACGTTACACCCACCTTACACAAAATATAGTTTTCCTACTAAAACAAAATGCAACAAGTACGTCCTAAGGACATAATATTGTTCAGCAAAATGGGCTCTACAACACAGGGTCTAGATTTTATAGCAATAAAAAACAATTTCTTTATATTTTGAGATGTACAAAAGGAATCAGATTTTTTTTTAAATGTTGCTTGCATCGTATTTTCGATTTTCCCATGGTTGGTAAGGAGATGTATTTGATGTGTAAAATGTTTGATTTCGAAATAAAGTTCCGAGAGATTTCCAAATGTACAAGTTAATTATTGCCTCTCGTCTGCAATAAAATTCCACTTTCGTTTTTTTTATTTTTCAGATGACTCTAAAGGTTTTATCATAAGTTGCCATGTCATCTTAGAACGGTCTCCTGGTAGTGACGTGAAGGACGTCAAAAGAGTGAACGTGAAATTCCTTTGTGAGTACACACAAAATGTGACCGTTGTCTGAAATGAGTATGTTAAAATAAGATTAAATCTACGGCCATGAATGATTTTAAAAATTGTGTGAAGTTCTGTTACTTAAATGAAGAGAAGTAACATTAATTATGAGTAGTCCTTCGGGGTCATTGGATCCATGGAGCCCGAGTTAAATCCCAGTTTGTGTAGCGTGAAACGTTAATTAGCAACTGCTTTCGATCCTTTGGATAGGAAGTTCGTCTGTCGTAAAGTACTTTACGTCCACCTAATCAATCACCATTATTATTATTATTATTATTACAAAGTATTACAAACAAAATAGAAAACTGATCAAAGAATTCAGCAGTCTACGAGATGACCTAGTAAAAGACCTATTCATTTCAGAAACACACTTGCGTCGAATCTTTCGTCCAATAATTTAAAGGATGCCTCTAACCCAGCTGAAATTCAACAATATCTTGTCCAAAGCGTGCTGATGAGCAGGGAAACAACACTGCCTGAGAGAAGCAGTACACAAAAGCAAGACTACTGTCCTGTACTGCATGACTTATCACAGCTGCAAAAACAGCTGAGACTTGACATCAACAGCTGCTCAAATACAAAATGAAGAGACGAAGAAATGAAATCTGCATAAAATTAAATCTCAATTAATAGATAATCATAAAAAGAAAATAGATGAGATTGTGACAGAAATAGATAGTACAAGTGACAATATGAAAATGCTCAAAGCGGTGAAAACACTCAAACGACAGAAAACACATAATAGACTTATAATCGAAGATAAATGTAATAAGACCGTATGATATGATAAAGAAATTATAAAAACTATAAGCGTGTTCTGCACTCAGAAGGGTATTCAAGAAGTGGAACCATTCGAGTCAACCAATCCAGAGCTTGAACCACCTTTAACGACTCCAGAAATAAGTAAAGCCATACAAAAGTTCAATAACAATAGATCGCAATGTCTAGATGGTGTTAGAGCAGAAGAACTAATGTGTCTTGACGACGAAAAAATCCTAGCTGATATGTATAATAAGACATTTAAGACAAAACAAGTTCTCAATCTTGGAAGTGGAAAACGCATTCTACTAAACAAACCAAATAAAGAGAAAGGCCCTTTAGAAAAATAGCGACCAATCGGTTTATTATCTACGCTAAGAAAAGTTTTAAGCACAATCACGCTCAAGAGAATTAGAGAAAAGGTAAAGGAATATCTTTCACCTTCGCAAAGCGGGTTTAGAAGAGATAGAAGCACTACGGACATAGTATGGGTCCATCGATGGCTGAAAGCCAGAACGGAGATATATAAGGAAGAATTTACCACACTTGGAATCGATATGAGTTCAGCTTTCGACACCATATGTAGAACAAGGTTGTTATCAATGCTTGGCTCATTCTTGGACGAAAATCACCTGAAGCTGATAAGATGCCTATTATCAAATATTACATTACAATTTGAATCCGGCGGAGAATTAACAACAATATCAACCTCAATCGGATCCCCTCAAGAAGACAGCTTGAGTCCAATTCTATTCACGATATACCTCAAATCGGCCATAAAAGATCTAAAGCCAAAATTACCACCAATAAGGAAGAGCACTCGTGAACTGATATACGCAGATGATACAGACGCAATCTTTAATTTAGATTATCAAGCGAAAATATACACACCAATAATATCAACTACCCCAGAAGCATGGAATCAAAAGTGAATCAATCCAAAAGAGAATATGCAAAAATCAACAGAAATTTAAATGAATGGAAAAGTGTAGGTAAACTAGGCAATTTGATCAACGAAAATGAAAACATCAGAATACGAAAGCTGCTGCCAACTAATGCATTGAACCAACTCCAAAATTTATGGAATAGAAATATCATAATCAGTGGGAGTAAACGTTGACAGATTTACGAGGCACTGATTATTCCGATATTTACATATGATTATGGAACCTGGGACTTCACAAAAAAGATCTTAGAACGTCTCGATTCATACCACGGCAAACAATTGCATCGCGTAATCGAAATCTATTGTCCAGAGAAAATTACAAATCCTTCTCTCTATGAAAAAAACAGGGTCCAACGCCTGAGTACAATAATAAAAGAACAGCAATGGAGGCTATTTGGTCACATATTAAGTCGAGAAGATGGCATCAAAGCCAAAACTACAATCACAGAATATTTTCTTCATGGTAACAAATATTGAGACCACCAACATCAAGAGTAACTCTGCTGGTCCAAGATCGTGATCAATGGAAACAATTAACAACATGGATGGAGAGACCAGATATACTCATCGACTATAATTGAATTACACAATTTTTAGCAAGCTTTATTCGGACTGCGAAACTTACTACTACTACTACTACTACTACTACTACTACTACTACTACTACTACTACTACTACTACTACTACTACTACTACTACTACTACTACTACAACTACTACAACTAGTACTACTACCTCTACTACTACTACTACTACTACTACTACTACTACTACTACTACTACTAAAACTACTACTACTACTACTACTACTACTACTACTACTACTACTACTACTACTATTACTACTACTACTACTACTACTACTACTACTACTAATCAATCACCGGTGGTAGCATTGGGAGGGGGAGGGGGTAGAAAAAGCGAAACAAACTTGACTTTATCCGGGATTTAACTCGTGTAAAGTAAGTGTTCTGCAATATGTATATCGGGACCTCCGCATTGATTCTTAGGGAGCAAAATACTAAACAACTCAACAACACAACTCAATCCTCTCCGGGCCTGCTGGCACTTGAGGCGATGCAAGGGATCTCCACCTGGTCATGTCGTCAGCTATTCTTGGGGCCATCTCGAGGGACAGACCTTTCTGATTTAGGTCTCTCTCTCTACGGTACGTCTCTAAGTCTCCCCTGGGGCGGCCTCTTTTCCTATTTCCTTAGAGTGTCCATCGCAGAGCCTTTCTTAGCAGTGTTTTATCAGATCTGCGACAAATGAACAATAAATTATTCACAAATAAGGTCAGTCTTACTTTCATATAGTTTCCCAAGAAGTGGTACAAACCGATAGTATACCGTTTGAACTCTTAAAATAACTTAAGCTTTTATACAATACAATGCTCACTAAACATGCTAAACGTGCTTTACAAAGGATCCCTTGTAGAGCTGTAATGAGAAACCGGAACAGTTTGATGCTCGAAATCCGTCATTTGGAAAGAAATACATTGAGTGTTGATTCAACATGTTCGATTTGAAACATGTACCTCATGATAAACAGCTGAATGAAATTAATATACCGCTTTGATGCATTTGGTCATCAATTAAAAGTAGTTTCTGAAAGTGACAACTAAAATCTGGCAATTCTAAATGTGACCCTTCGTCTCTAAACGGTATAATGTCGAGGTGAATTAGATGCTCCCCGTGAGGTGTCCGGGGTACCTCAACTGAGAGGTGCAAGAATAGCCCAACGCCAAGCCAGCGTGTCATAAAAGTCGACTAATGGTGTGTGACTCCCCATTTTTTTTTATCACCTGGTCTTCCAGCTTGGGGGTTGTCGAAGGATTAACACCCCTTCTGTAAAACTCAAACTTTTACATAAACGCAGACGAACAAATCAAATCCTTTTTTTTTAGCTTGGGCGACCGGAGAGTTTCTGCAACGACAGAATTTATGAAGGACAACAGACAAAGCCGAAGAATTAAAGAAGCTGATGTACAGAGCAGTGATAAGACATGGAACGAGATAAAAAAGATAGCTCAGGATAGATAAGGATGGAAACTGTTTCTCGGTGGCCTATACCCTGACCCAGGGTGAAAAAGCCAATAATGATGATGGTGATGATGAATTAGATGCTGGAAATTGAATTATTGTCCACTCAATTTCGAATATGAAATTTGGGGTTAATTTATATGCCATATTGTAGAGAATCTAAATATCATTTCGTACCTCGTAATAATATCAACGTTCTTATTTCTTATTATTTTTATTCTAAAATTCACGTTATCAGGTCCCATTCGTAGCGACATAATACCGTTTTGAGATTTTGAGTCAAAACAGGATTTTACGAAAGTGACGAGTAAAATCTCAAAGTTCTAATTTTAATCCAGGAAAAAAAAGAGAAGGTCATATAGTGGTACTACTCAATACTGAAATCCTCTCCAGTGGAGGAGTGATCCAGTCTATTGTAGGTGGGCACCAGTGGGGAGTGAACCCAGAACTGTGTAGGGTGGACACCAGTGGCGAGTGAACAAGAGACGGTGAGGTGTGGACAATGGGAAGTGAACCGATGTTGGAGGAAGAAGACATCCAGTGGCGAGTTACGCCGTAAACCTCTGGCGAAAAGAAGTGTAGACTGAATCTGGGACTGTGGGAGGCCGGCACCAGAGGTGATTGAACCTGGGACTAGGGGAGATGAACACAAGTGGAGAGTAAACTTGGGATTTAAAAAATGAAAGGACATTAATGAGGAACGAACACGGGACTTCAGATGTGGATACAAATGAATTTTGAGTGAACCCGGGGCTATGGGAGGTATACATCAATAGGGAGTGAAACCAGAATTGTGTGAGGTGGACACTAGTGGGGAGTGCACCCGGAACAATGAGGATGGACATCATTGGGGAATGATCAAAGGACTATAGGATGAGATACCAGTGGCGTAAAACAGTGAGATGAACCCACGGCTCCGTCCAGTGGAGATTAACCCAAAATCTAAGTAGGGTGTCACAAGTGGGGATTGAACTCGGAAGTGGACACAAGTGGGTAGTAAACCTAGGGCTATGATAGTTGCACACCAGTGCGTGGTGAACCTGAGATTCGTTGAAGTGATACCAGTTGAGAGTGAGTGAATCCAGGCTATAGGAGGTGATACCAGTGGGGATTGAAACCGGTACGAGGGGAGGTGGACACACGTGGGGAGTAAAAATTGGACTATTATAGATGGAAACCAGTGCGTAGTGAACCTGAGACTCACTGAAGTGGATACCAGTTGATAATGAGTGAATCCAGGCCATATGAGATGATACCAATGGGGATTGAACCCGGTACCAGGGGAGGTGGATACAAGTTGGGAATAAACCTGGGACTGTGAGATATGGACACTGTTGGGGACTGACCCATGTATACGGAATAAGACATCCATAGGAGAGTGAACCCAAGACTATATCGGATACCAGTGAGGATTAAACCTGGAAATATATGTCTACATCCTGTAATCTTGGCCATTCAACTTACATAGTCCTGGGCTCCTTCCTCACTGGGGTCAATCTCAGGTACTCTATGACTTACTTTTTACTGGTGTCCCGGGTTTAAACTCTATTGGTGTCTAACTTTTATAGTCCCGGGTTAGCTCCCCATGAGTGCCCCCCAAACAGTGGGTGTTCCGGTTCCCTCCCCCTCTATCAGTTCTGGGTTTACTCCCCATTGCTGCCAACATCCCATAGTTTCCGGTTCACTCCCCAGATGGTGATGATGATGATGATGATGATGATGATGATGATGATGATGATGATGATGATGATGATGATTATGATGATGATAATGACGATGATGATGAAGATGATGATGATGATCATGATCGTGATCATGATGATGATGATGATAATAATAATAATAATAATAATAATAATAAGAAGAAGAAGAAGAAGAAGAAGAAGAAGAAGAAGAAGAAGAAGAAGAAGAAGAAGATTAGTAATAACGATAATAATAATAATAATAATAATAATAATAATAATAATAATAATAATAATAATAATAATAATAATAATAATAAGTATTATAATTTTAATTATGAATATGATGATGTTGCAATTTTTATTAAAAGAGTGTCGGCAAGTCTATCGGCGTGTTCATATAATTTAATCCGTGTATTCGAGTCTATCTGGGCTCTTTTGTCCATAATATATTTTTAAATAATAATATTATGATTCACCACAATAAATGGGCCATGCCAGTCGCTTCTATTTGGCTACTTTCCAGTCTTGTAGAATTTGATCTACTGATAGCGATTTGTAAAAGGGGCCGGGATCTTTGTGTTGAGTTAATGCTTTCATGGCGACCTTGGAGAAAAATTATTTTTTCTATCTTGTATATAGAAATGTCATTTTCAACAACAAAAGCCAATCGTTATAATTGTTTGAATTCTTTACACGATTTGTTTTGCTTCCATGGTTCAGCGAATCTTGGTTTTATTGCAATGGAATTGGTTAAATATTTTGCGTCAGTGAACGCAAGTATAAGGGCACTTAGTATTCATTCATTCATTCATTCATTCATTCATTCAGAAGAAGAAGAAGAACAACAACAACAACAACAACAACAACAAAAACAACAACAACAACAACAGCAACAAGACTGATAATAATAATAATAATAATAATATAATAATAATAATAATAATAATAATAATAATAATAATAATAATAATAATGATAATAATAATAATGATAATAATAATAATAATAATAATAATAATAATAATAATAATAATAATAATAATAATAATAATAATAATAATAATAATAATAATAATAATAAGAAAATAAGAATAAAATAATAATAATAATAATAATAATAATAATAATAATATAATAATAATAATAATAATAATAATAATAATAATAATATATAATAAATAATAATAATATATTAATATTTATATAGCGCTGAACTGCTCAGCGGCGCTTTACAATATAAATTGCCATTCAAACATTCATTCTTTGACAATTTTGAGAATACATTATATGAAGAAACAAACACTTACACATGCACACAAACTCAATCACAGGATACATTTACATTCATAGACAAACAAATGCACACACACACACACACACACACACACACACACACACACACACTTACACCAATATCACTCAATGACATTAGTAACTTATCCTAACGAAAGACGAAAAAAAGGTTCAGTTGTACAGTGGAAATAGGATGCAATAGTCGTAGCGTCACTTCCTTCCTAATGACGCATGGTAACCTAGTAACACTGGCTCTAAACTATCGGAACAATGGCGGACGCCCTTATGTAATATTTATCCGACGAGCATAAAAGTGCATCAAGAGGAGAAAGACATTATAAATTTGATCTTGTTTTGACTTTTATACATTCTGATCACAAGACATATGAAAAGCTCTAGCCAGCTTGATGAATAAAAAGTAATGATTTTCTTTGTTTAGAACCAAGATGGCCGCCGTTGCCGGGCGACGTGACATCAGACTACTTAATCCAATTGTCAGTCAGAACTTAAGGTAAAAACGGGAATAAAATAAACCTAAAATTAAAATTAGATTTAAGGCGTAGTCTGTGAGCGAAGGACAACTCCTTGCCAAAGGCCCCTCGTAACTGCTGATTTATTGTTTTTGTTTGTTTTTCTTTCTCAGATGTTCCAGACTTTATTACGCCTAAATCAGAAAACGGGTCTAGAGTTGATCTTGGTAGTACCGTTCATCTGTCCTGTTACACAGAGCATGACGCAGTTGCACCACCTGCACCTTTGAATGTGCAGTTTAAACTTTTGGGAAAAATTATAAATAAGTTGTTCAAATGTACTAATGAAATAGATAAGTCTGCTCCCCTTCAAAAGTACAACTGTGGTACCTACCTTACTACACAAGCTGAAAATCTCACAATGCAATGCCATGGAAAACATTTATATGCTCCAACTTTTCCCGGTGTCACTAGTGAGGGAGAATTGTTAGTTACTGGTGAGTCATATTCATTATTACATATTTTTATTCTTACAAGCACCAACCCAACTAATTAAAATGTAACCTCAACACTAACTAATATCATTACTATTACCTCCACTATTACCAATATAGCCGAAACTACTACTACTAGCAGTAATACCACTACTAATACTAGTACTACTACTAGTACTACTACTACTACTACTACTACTACTACTACTACTACTACTACTACCACTACTACTGCTACAACTACTACTACTACTACTAACTACTACTACTACTACTACTACTACTACTACTACTACTACTTACTACTACTACCACTACTACTACTACTAACTACTACTACTACTGCTACTACTACTACTACTATTCTACTACTACTACTTACTAATACTACTACTACAACTACTACTACTACTACTACTACTACTACTAGTACTACTACTACTATACTACTACTACATACTACTACTACTACTACTACTACTACTACCACTACTACTACTACTACTACTACTACTACTACTACTACTACTACTACTACTACTACTACTACTACTCTACTACTACTACTACTACTACTACTACTACTACTACTACTACTACTACTACACACTACTACTACTACTACTACTACTACTACTACTACTACTACTACTACTACTGCTACTACTTACTACTAACTACTACTACTACTACTCTACTACTACTACTACTACTTACTACTACTACTACTACTACTACTACTACTACTACTACTACTACTATACTCCTACTACGACTATACTACTTCTACTACTACTACTACTACTACTACTACTACTACTACTACTACTACTACTACTACTACTATTACTACTACTACTACTTCTCCTTCTACTACAGCTACAACAACAACAAGAACTACTACTACTACTACTACTACTACTACTACTACTACTACTACTACTACTACTACTACTACTACTGCTACTATTATTATCATTATTATTATTATTATTATTATTATTATTATTATTATTATTATTATTATATTATTATTATTATTATTATTATTAATATTTACTTACTTACTACTTTTAATTTACTGCTAATGCTACCATTAAACCTTTGAAAAAGTAATTTTGCTGCTATTCTATTGGAGCCAGATCACTAGTTTTTGTTGGGGTTTTTTTTCAATATTTAACGGACAGAAACTAATGAAAACGACTTTTCCTTAGTTTTCTAAATAACTGATTATTGGATAATTATTTTAGGTAATCTGGCTTAATGGTATGGTCTTTGCTTTGTAACCGAAAGGTACGAGTTCTGCCACCCGCCGCGCTGTGCGGCTTTGATAGGTCACCTCGACCTAGCTCAATGGGTGGCTAAGCACTCTGGCTAACTGGGTTATTCCAGTCTTCCATTGGAATAGACCCTAAAGACAAATTATTCCATGGAAATTTCCCATAAAGATGATTTTTTTTGCTTGTGGCATATGTCATAAAAGCAAATAACATGAAATTGAATGTAAGCTTCAATTTAATAGATGAAAACAGATGAAATGGACTACTACTAAAAGTATTACTGCTGCTTCGGCTACTGCTACTGCCACTGATAATTATACTAATACCTACAACCCTTATATTTTGTATTTTTTCTAATATTCCATTGTATTTATTTTCCAACAATAGTCTGCACTTTATTATATTTCATTTTCTATACTGTTTTACACGGTTCCTCCCCGCCTCCTCTCCTCTGACTTAATTGCTCTATTTTAATTCGTGCTTCCTTATAAAGGGGCATACTATTTCCTGCCCATCAATGTTTTTCTTTATTCATTTTAACAACGCCACTACGTTAACTCTCTCCTTACCAGCCATTTTTAGAATTTCTCCCCAAACTAACACCAAACCCAACACAAAAATTGACTCTTCTTACTCATATACAAAAAGTAACAAGTGCCTTCTTTACAGCAAAAAGAACACAGTGTTTAGTACTTATAGCCGTAATCAAAGCATATCATTGAATTTTGTGATGCACAAGAGAAATCTGAATGAGAAAACTGTCGTTTGCATAGTAACAAATGTGACGATTTTCATATGGATGGTAAGGATAGGGTTAACCCGAGGATAACACATTTTTCAAAATTCAATCTTTTTTTCTTCTTCACCTTCTCAGATACGCCAAGGGCCGAAGTTCTCAATTGCCCAA